>NW_028327173.1:157143972-157447002 GCF_987537825.1 Furipterus horrens
CCTATCAAGATGGTTTTTCCACTGTTCCTAACAGTTTTTGAACACATCAATTCTGATGCCTTTTAGTGCGTCTGTCATTTTTTGTTTCACCTCTTCCATAACAGCAAAACATTTCCTTTGGATGATTTTTTTCATCCAGGGAAACAAACAAAAAACAGTTATTCTGTACAAGATGGGGAGAACAGAGAAGGTAAGGCACAAGGGTCATGCCGGTTTTGGCCAAAAACTGCTGAACCCTCAGTGCTGTGTGGCAGGTGCACTTGTAAATCACCCATCACAATATGGGAAAACATGTTGAAAGAGTTCAAAAAAAATTCCCTGAAGCCAAATGCAGCTTCTCTCAATGTCAGCTGGTGCACTGATACAGATGGGTTCCTAGAACACTCACCTAGCGGGAAGAGCCTGTACGACAAGGGGCCTGCCCTCCAGAAGATAATTTCAGTGTTTTCTGCCTCCCCCCTTGTATGTACTACATCTTAACTGATATTATAACAAGAGTTAATAAATTTCATAAATGCAAACTTAATGTTTAAGGTAGAAATTAATTTTAAATGACATATTTACTTATTTCAAGACCTAACTATCCCTACTGAACTGAGATTTATGTTAGAAACTTGTATTCTTGGTGTTAAATACTTTACCATATTCCCAGCTCACCTTCTCTTCTAAATCAAAGAGTTCTACCCTTTTAATCTGTCTAGCCTCTTCAATGCCCTGATCATTTTGTTTCTCCTGAAAATTCTCTAGTTTCAGGGTATACTTATCAAAAAGTAGAAATCCCCCACCACACAGACAGAATTCCTAGCCAGGACAATGCATGTTTTTGTATGAGTGACAACAGATAGACAAAACTTGTCTTTTTTGTGTGTCAAATCTCCCTCCAGTCTAGCATTTGGCTCATATTTTTTGGCCAGAGCAGTGCATAGGCCAAAGGAGGTAGATGGATGGTGTCTATGAATATTCAGCAGGGGATAACACATTTTGATTTCAATCAAATTTAGAGTCATTATTTTGAAATCAAAACATAACTACATCACCCCTAAATTCTACAACTAGCAACAAGCCTCCGCTGCTGGTTAGAGAGCCTTCCAACTCAAGAAGGTTTAGCAGAGCCCTGGCTGCTGTGGCTCAGTGGATTGAGTGTCGGACTGCAAAACAAGTGTCGCTAGTTCAATTCCCAGTCAGGGCACATGAGTAGGTTGCACGTCAAGTCCCCAGTTGGGGGCACAAGTGAGAGGCAACCACACAACGATGTTTCTCTCCCTCTCTTTCTCCTTTCCCCTCTCTCTAAAAATAAATAAATTAATAAGTTACTTTTTTAAAAAAGAAGGTTTAGCAGAGAAATGCAGAATGCAGGCAGCAGGAAGAAGCCAGTGACAAGTTTCTGCAAAGTTCGGAAATCTGTATCAGCACAAACCCAGATTGACATCACAACCAAGGCAGATGGGGGATGAGAACCATTAAAAGGTAAAATTGACCAAAGGACATTTAGCACACTAAGGACATAAGGACACAAGGCATCAAATGCAGACACCATTAAGAAAAGATAAAGGGGTTCCCTGGCTGGTGTGGCTCACTGCCTGTGAACCAAAGGGTCGCTGGTTTGATTCCCAGTCAGGGCACATGCCTGGGTTGCAGGCTGGGTCCCCAGTTGGTGGTGCGCAAGAAGCAACCACACATTGATGTTTCTCTCCCTCTCTTTCTCCCTCCCTTCCCCTCTCTCTAAGAATGAATAAATAAAATCTTTAAAAAATAAATAAAAGAAAGGTAAAGGGATAAGTGTGCCAAGGAAAGATTTTAAATCAACCACCCAACCTCCTTTTCCATCTATTCCCACCTCTCATTGTCAATGAAACTCTACAGGAGTGATCCCCAAGGTCAGGCCTCTGTACTAAGTATCTCTGTTGATTGGGCTAAAGTGGAATCATAATATATATTTTTAAAAACAAACAACTCTTCTCTCTGCTCCGGTGGGCAAACAACTCCAATAAACTCTCTAAATAAGCTGGAGAAGAGAAGAAACCAAGCACAAGGGAATTTTTGAGGTTGATAAAAATGTTCTATACCTTATTTGTGGTGGTGGTTACATGACAGAATATATTTGTCAACCTTGGAGATTTAAACTGTTTATCTGACAGTAATGATTCTCATTAAATTAGAACCTCTATCATAATCTTTTAGCCACTGGGCAATACAATGAACTTTCACACTTCAAGAGACAGTAACATTTCAGGAGAAAATCATGAGCATTCTGCTTTGCTCAAGCAGTCTAAAGAAGTATTTGAGTAGCTTACAAGTTCTTCAGAATTAGCAAAAAATCATGACGTAAGAAGAATAAAGTTCCAGTTTCCAAAGCCAGAGCTACTAGCATTAATTTATGCTATTTCCTCTCCATCCCATCCTCTACCTAATCCACCAGAGACCTCTCTCTCAGATGTGTCCCCTTCTTTCCCACACCTTCTGCCCAGTCTCGGTCTACCAGGCCTTTATCACTTCAAGTTCTGATTCTTGCAACAGTATCCTTGGTCTCCCTGGGTCCCAGCTCTCCTCTATTACTACTCAGCCTGTTTGATGTGCCTGAAAATGTGCTGACGTGTTTAACTACTTCTTTATACCCTGCTTCATCCCTACTAGTGGACTAGTCATCCCAAACCCTTATTTGCATTCTATCTTTCTTCCAAGTATTCTTTCACTCATCCAATAAATATTTAATCAGCACCTACTATGTGTGAGACAATAAGTCAGGCTCTATAGGAGGGTGGACAAAACTCTCATCGGTGTCTCAGGGGATTATTGTGGGAGTGTCAGACAGACACACAAATAACTATAATAAGATGGAGATGTGTACAGGTCATTGAGGCAGAACTATCAGCTGGATGTCAAGTAAAATTGGAATTGGTAAAGATGTAGAATGTAAAGAGACAAGGGAAAGGCTGTTGAGGTTTACAACCTGACGGATGAGGAGAACTGTAGTGCTGTTAACAGGCCTTGAACATCAGGAGGAAACCCAGATGGAACGGGCACGAAAGGAGACTTGAGGAAATGATGAGAGACGAGACTGCTGCCCTGCTTTAACATTTTGGAAGCTGCCTGAGAAATCTAGTTTTGACACCAAAGTATCAGAATTTCCAGGGTTGATAGTTTAAAGGAACAACGGCATAGAATATAAAACTGAAAATATCCCAGAAAAAAATCTTGACCATGCAGCTTCAGTGGAAATGAGGGAATATGGCAGGAAAGGAATGCTACAGATGTACAATCTATGGGCTTAAACAGCTGTTGCACCTAGGAAAGTTTATATGGCTCTGGAGTGAGGGTTTTAAATCCGTTTTGTACTGTTACAAAACTCAGCAGCCTGACCCACCATGGAGACGCCTAATGAAAACACTTCAGGTAATCTCAGCCATTCCACAGCATTTATGGTGCTATCCATGGTGTCTCAGAACTTCAAGTAAGGAGGACTAGTACATCATTTTATTGCTGCTAGTAATCTGTCTAGGTCTAATTAATAAACTCTGCCCCATAAATGCTAAATCTTTAGAAGTTGCTGAAAGCATCTATGGGTGATGTTATGATTCAGATCCACTGACAAGTCAAGACTAGCAAATATTTTCAAAATCAGAAGCAATGACACATCACAGGCACCTTCAATTCTTTTGGAAAGCGAGGCAGATCTAAAGACAAATTGAAACACAACTCTATGAATATTCTAAAAACCACTGAATTGGTCAATTGTATGGTATGTGAATTATAGCTCAATAAATCTGCAATTTTTAATACCAATGAAAATGTTATAAGCAAAATGTTAGTTAGAAATGTTATATCCTAGGAGCTTAGCTACTGTCCTTAAAATGTTTATACTGCTGGAAAAATTTACAAAATGGAAACCCTATTAAATTGCTATCACAAGACCACTATCATTTTAGCTAAATAGAATAAACAGAATGGTCTCTTGCCTTTCACCATAATAAAAGCTGACCTCTATCACACATCAAAATTTTTCTTTATGCGCCGAGTGACATTTTTTTAAAAGGGCACTTTTCAGATTTAACTACTATGTTGTATACCATAATTATGGCATGTCACTAATACATCTTTCCTAGTTATCTACCCCAGAACTTCCTTTCCTATAATCCTCTGCAAAGGAAAAATCCTTGTGGTTATCCATTGATACTACTTCTAATGATCTCCCTCTTCCTCTAATAATCACTACCACTACACTTAAGCTTTTATTTCTAGAATCATTCCAGCATTCCCCATGTCCCAACCCATTCCCCAACTTCTGCTAATACCCTAGCAGCTATCTGCCTTCTGTTGAGTTACAGCGGGTTATTTACGCCTTTGGAGATTCAAAACAGGTCAACAATATAAGAAGCAGACTGTGAGCCCTTTGAGGGAAAGGACTGGGTCTTGTTCATTGTGTTTATTGTTCATTGTTCATTGTTAGAACCTCTCTCAACATTAAGCAGAGTTATCTGGCACCCAGGAGGTGCTCAATAAATACTTTTGCCCACGATTAAGCTAAAGTCTATTCACACAAAGAATTAGCCAACAACAGCCAAGTGACTAGATTACTCTAAGCATAAGTGTATTTAGGAGAGGACAGCTAGCTTAAATTCAACTTCAGTCTTGATGTCTAAACCAGTCTCTTTATAATGACTAGAAGGTGATGAAGCTATGGCTGAATCTCAAAACCTTACAATTGAAAAATCACAATATCTTTTTCCTCCTGCAAATTATCTTGGTGGGTAAAAGCAGATCCGAAATCCAAGAGCTATTTATTATCCAGTCTGTCTCTAGTTAACCAGCCTACACTTAGGTGGCTGGAGGATGGACTCCTCACCACAGTGAAGGGGGTGGGGGACTATGCAAAGTAAGGAATGTTTACAGATCCCTTCATGTGAAAATGACTCAAATCGATATATCTTAGTAGCCACTTCATACATTCACTGTAAGAATTAAATGAGTTAATTTGTAAAGCACTTAGTACAGTACCTGGCACACAGTAGGCACTATATAAGTGTTAATAAAGAGACTTTGAATCAGTTTCCAATTGCATTCATTTATACATTAGAGATCCACAATGCCTAAAGAAATTACTAGGTTAAGAGAAAAGTTTCAATTGTTCAGTCTTTAAAGCTGGGACTGGAAAGAAAAGAGACCCAGAGAATGTTCCAAGAAAACTCCTCATCTCATAGTTGAAGAAATTAATCACATAACTCATATTTGTAGAGAAATTCGCAGGTTACAAAAAGCTTTGCTATTTATTTTTAAGTTTAATCCTCACAACAGCCTTGTAAGAGATGCAGGGCAGATATAATTAACTCCATTTACTGAAGAGGTAAGGACTTGCCCAAGGTCACACAGTAAGTGAAAAGGCCTGGGGCTAGAATCTAGTTTGCCTGATGTTGGGTCCAGACCTCTTTTCTCCATAACATGCCGTAACTTGGGCCCTGAGCTTACTTGAGTCATATTTGGAAGCAATGATTCTAGAATCCTAAATGGAGATTCTGCTGCAAATGCAAACTTGAAAAGTTAAGGCCATTCTGTTCATGATAATTAGAGGTAATTAATAGCTGACAAAAAACACTTACCTACACATATGAGTTACAGTGTAAAATACCATGATTACACATACTCACAAAGGACACCACACACTGCCCAAGACAAATTTTCAGAACAGTCTTCAAAGGGACAGTTCTCCAAACATGCCACTTTTGATCACCGGACCCAGAGAATGCTGGTGTCAGTATTACAAAGAAAAGGATGCCACTTCCCTTAAATTAAACCCCGAAGAAAAGGTTCGCCCCAGTGGATGGTGAAGACATGGAGCCTAACAAGGCTCCGAGGGATTACAGGAAGGTTGCAAACTCCCAGCGACAGCTGAGTAAGGACCATCCTTACCCATGAATCAGTGTTCACTTATCCAGCTGCATCCCCCCAGGAGCTCACCACCCCCAGGTCAGCGATCTGAAACCCGGCAACTACAGGTGAAAATTGGCGACAGTTTGCAGGATTCTAAATAATCTCACAGAAGGGCTGGCTGGCGGTAGAAGTGGCACCGCATACCAACACCAGACGTTATTTTAAGCGCATGTCCCCAAGGGAGGGACCATCTGATCGACCAGACAAGCATCTTCCCCCAGCCAGAATGTTTCCCCAAAGCGAACCCGAGGGCTGCGCAGTCCTGACCCAGGCCCGCCCCACTAAATCCCCCTTTTCCAAAACACGCTCTACTACCAGCCCAAGCAGCGACTCAGGGGCCAGAGATAGCCCCGGAGGCCGGCCTCCCTCCGCCGCCTTCATCATCATCACTGCCCGAAAGAGGAAGGCGCCTCTGTGGACGACAGGCGGGCAGGGCCGGGGTTTGGAAATGCTCGGAGAAGGGGGTGGCGCCCCAGCTTCTGCCCACCCCAGGCTGACAGCGGGCGCTACGGCCTGCGGGGGGTCCCCTCCCCACCACCGCCAGGCGCCCTACCTTTGTGTAGAGCTCGGACGCAGCCATGGCGAGCCCGCGGTGTCGATGCCCCCTGCCTGTGCAGAGGCCCCACCTCGCCTGGGCGGCAGCCCGCGCCAACTAGGAAGCGCCCACGCTGCCGCCTGGAGCAAGGCAGGGTCGGGCCCGGCGCTGCCGGGCGGGGCGTGGCACCTCAGGCGCAGGCGGTCCGCGCGAGCCTCGCCATCGCTCTCGGTCTCACCCGGAGCAGCTTCGAGCGCTCCGCGTGCCCGGGGTCCTCAGAGTCGCCGCCGCAGCCCCCTCGGCTGTCGGTGATGCTGCCGCCGCCGCCGCCCTGTGCATTGTGGGAGCGGGAGGAGGCTGCGCCGGAGCGCGGCTACCGCGGTTGCTCCGGGCTCTCGCGGGCTCACGCTGCCTCCCCTCGGCTGCGGACTCCGAGCATCATTTGCCCGCCAGCCCGCCCTACCCCAGGTCTCCCACCGACAGCACACCCGCCCGGGGGCGCGTGGCACCCCGGACGCCCCCTACCCCGAGAGAGCCCTGGATAGTTCGGAATGACCCAGCCCCGAGAGGGACGGCCGTAGCTGGTGTCACTGAGGGTATCCAGGTAAAAGACTGCTTCTCCTGTTCTCAGAAGCATTTCCAGGGAAAGGATTTGGGTGGAAGATTCTTGGAAGGCCATAGGATAACCTAGAATTCCAGAAGAGCCTTCTTGGCAGTAGAGGTCAGGGAGTGAGTGAGGACCAAGAATCTGAGATACAGGATCACCAGTTCACCCAACACCTTGCATCTACAGCAGGATCGTTTTATGATGCCGGAGCATAGCAGCCTGTTTTAAGCTACAGAAACTTGTGAGCCTTGAAAAGATTCCCCTGGGGGGCAGCCCGGGAGTCTACCTTGTTACTAGTTCCACTACCCCTGTCTCCAGCCCTCTTCCTCGTCCTGTCCCCGGTGTATCCACAGCATATATATATATATATAATCCTGCCGAAGCTGATCTGGATGCCATCTCAGGGCGTTTGTGTGTGTGTGGAGGGGTCTATATATACAATATAGCTCTGTATCAAAAGCTCAAAGAAGTCTCAGAAGCGTCATTCAATCTACTCACTGTTGTCTTTGCACATCAAGCATAAGAATGGTCTTCGCACCCCCAACCCCATGCTGTCTTCACCCTCTTCCCACCCACACTTTCATTCCTGGTTGATCATTCTCCATATGTATTTATTTATTTATTTATTTATTTTAAATTACATTTTTTTACAAGGTTACTTTATTTTATTTTTATTTTTTATTTTATTTATTTGTTTTTAGAGAGAGGGGAAAGAAGAAAGAGAGGGAGAGAAACATCAATGTGCAGTTACCTCTCATGCGCTCCCAATTGGGGACCGGATGTGCAACCTAGTCATGTACCTGACTGGGAATTGAACCAGTGACACTTGGTTTGCAGGTCAACATTCAATCCACTGAGCCACAGCAGCCAGGGCTTCCATATATATTTAATCCCAACTTCCTTTTAGTGTGCTCATCTTTCTTATTTCTTTGAACTCCAAGTGGTGCCCAGTGGCTACTATGTGAATCTGGGATGGCTTCCATTAAGATCATCTCTCAAGGCTGGCACCCTGGGCTGTGTGTGTGTCCTGCATGTTTATTTGAAGGAAGACCATTGAAGGAGGGGGACACTTGGAGCCAGTCCTCACTCCCAGGAATTCAGGCCTCTCCTTCCCTTACTCACTGCCCACAGACTCTTCAGAGATGCCAGAGGTGAAGGCTGCAAAGTCCTACAGAATTCTCTGTGTTCCTTAAAATTCTAAAATTGAATCCTTGTGTTTTGGGGTCCCACCTGAATTGCCCATACATAAAATGAAATCGCAAATGCAGTTACAACCAGTACAACTGAAAGGGCACTGGCATGAGATTTAAGAGACTTGAATTCTACCCCCTTGTATTCCTTCATGCCCTGTGTGAGCTGGTAACCATTCTGTTTTTTTGCCCTTGGGAGAATGCCTATATCCCAGAGCTGTTGAGAAAGGCTGCCTATGCTGATGAAGGGGTCCAGGGAATGTTACCCCAGCGTATGCTGTTTTGGCAAAGGACTATTTCAAGGGGCACTTAAAAAACAGCAGATATAAGAAAAACGCTCTGACTTTCCTTCTTTTTCCTGAAAGCAGGACATGAAATTCTATATGAAAGATGCCCTCCCTAACTCAGAAGAGAAATAACATTCTTAAAATTGAGGACAAGAAGTTAAAACCAAGAGAATTCTACACAGACCTTATTAAAATAAATTTTATATTCCTTTAGCCTCTCTACATAGTTTAGTGACTTTTCCACAATTACCTCTCTTTGTTCAACCTAACATAAAAGCAAATAGTTTTTGTCATTTCTTTGGGTCTTCATTTCCTTATGAAGGCTCCTGTGTCATGTAAAACACAATTTTTTATGCCTTTCTCCTGTTAATATGACTTTGTCAGTTTAATTTTGACCCAGCCAGGGACCCTAAGAAGGTTGAGAAAACATTTTCTTCCCTTACACTTAGAAAACACTAAAAAATGGAGTCTTATAGATATGAATGATTGTGTGTGTGTGTTTTAATGACAGCAAGAAAAATGAAAATTATTCTTTTTAAATTCCTGAATGCATGCATTCAACCATTTCAATATTTGGGGCCCTAGTAGGAGGAAGGTAGTAGGATGAGGAGGATAAGGGTTTTCCAACTTGACCTTACTTTACATCAATCAGAAGAAGAGTAGACTGACTTACAAGCCAGAAGCAACATGAAGCGCTGATGGCTGGCCTCCCCTACCTTACCTATGTGTATTCACAATCTCAAGAACTTTGTCATTAGTCAAGTAGCAATAAACCGCAACAGTTACAACTTCTGAGAGTTTAGGATTCCCCCTTTCTAGAAAGAAGCCAGAGAACATTGTAGACTTTATTTTAAATGGATAGTTATTGATTATTGCTTTATAATTGGGAAGATTTTTATGTAGGTTGTTTTCAAATAAAAACAATGTACAACTTAATGTGAAAAATCCCTCTCCTCTAAAACATTTGTAGATACTACTTTTTAAAACAAATATTGAGACCTACAATGTGCCAGAAGTGGTTCTACATGCTGAGGATTCATGAATGAACAAAACAGATAAACTTTTTGAGCCCATGGAGCTTACGTTCTAGTCAGGAAGACAGACAATTGAAAAGGTAGAGCCCTGGACAGGTGCTCAGTCGGTTTGAGCATCATCCTGATACACCAAGGCTGCAGGTTTGATCCCCAGTCAGGGTATATACAAGAATCAACCAATGAATGTATAAACAAGTGATATAACAAATCAATGTTTTTCTCTCTCCATTCTCATCTCTCTAAGATCAATGAAAAAAAAATTAAAACAAAGGTAGAAGGGGAAGGTGATATGTATATTAGTTTGCTAGGGCTATTGTAATAAAGTGACACAAACTGGGTGGCTTAAACAGTAATGTACCATATGATCTGGAGGCTAGAAGTCCCAGATGAAGGTGTCATTAAGGTTGGTTCCTTTCAGGAACTGAGAGGGAGAATCTGTCCCATGCCTCTCTTATGTCCCCGTCGTCTGCTTAGCAGTCTTCAGCATTCATTGGCTTTTTCTGCATCACCCCAGTCAGATGAAGACAGAGGTCTTTATCTTTCACGCAGTGTTCTCCCTATGTGTGTGTGTCTTCATGTCCACATTTTTTCTTTTTATAAGGACGTAGTCATACTAAATCAGGGCCCACTTTAATGACCACATCTTAACTTGCTCATCTGCAAAGCCCCTATTTCCAAATAGGGTCTCATATACAGTACTGGGGATTAGGACTTCAATGTCTTTGGGGGGAACACAATTCAACCTCTTAACAGTCTGCAATCGAAAAAAGTTAAATAAAAGAGCAAATGGTGGGGAGACCAGCAATTGTAGTAGGGTGGTCATTGGTTTATTCAAATCGAAAAAAAAAAAGTTATTGAGGGCCTATTATGTACCAGCACTTTAGATAATAAAGCTAGAGATAATGAAATATGGTCCCTGGCCTGGGAAAGCTCACTGCAATAGGTGACTTAGGGGGTTGGGGAAGGTGCAGTCCATCCTGCATTGTCTTATAAAGTAGTAATTTTAATTCTGTAAGATTGGTCCAATTCTAGAGGCAGAGGAAAAGTATTTTTACTAGTTATAGTATGTTAGTTGGCACTTACATATCCTAATTTTTAATGTTTCAGAGGACTATGCACTGTGTGTAAATGACATTTGGGGAGGTAGTGAAGTACCCCAAATAGCTCATCAAAAAACCCAAATGGTAAAAGAAAAAAAAAAAAAGAAAAATCCAAATGGTGATATGGATGGGAGGTCACTTATGATTGAAGGATATGCAATTGAACAGTGAGGGAACTAGGCTAAGAAGCAGAAAAGCTGAAGTTAAGAATAGAGTGAGACTGACCTAAGAGATTTCTGAAAGATGGATGGTAGGCATTAGGAACTCCTAGCTCCTCAGCCCTTTGTTTCCCCAACTCCAGCCAGTTATCCTAGCTGCCTCTCACCAGTGAGCTTAGGCCTACACACACTTTATGGTTCCCCAGGCAAGGAGGATAAAAAAATACACCACTTAACTCAAAAGGTACAATTATTTGTATTCCTTATACCTATTTACTAATTCTAGATTCCAATCTTGTGTTTCCTGAAATATTTGTCTGATCTTTGGCCCTTTGTTCCCAGTGTTCTAGCCTGTGTGCTGACCACCTGCTATTTGACCAGTCTCTGCACCTGTATGCCTAGCTCTATGGCACCTGATTCAGTTCATTGCTCTGCATCTTCAAATACTTTCTTCCCAAATCCATCCCACTCACCTGCTTTATATTGCCTTGACTTTCTGAATTATTTTATTTGAAGTACGTACTTAGTATTCACATTTACCCTGTACCTCCGACAGCCACAGACACACACCTGCCTTCCATGGAGTTCCTCAGTAGCGAAAATAACTTAGATTCTAGTCCTGGTTCTAATCTGGGCCAAACCACCAATTCAACATGAGCCTTGATTTGTTCTTTAATAAATTTTAAAAATAATTTTAGAATAGTTTTAGATTTATAGAATAACTTCAAAGATAATACAGAGTTCCCATATACCCCATGTGATGAATATATATATATATGTTTTTGCTACCCTCCCCCCAAATTCATGTTGAAATCCAAACCCCCAGGTGATGGTAGGAGGCAGAAGATTTGGAAATGCTTAAGTCATGAGGGTGAAGTCCCCATGAATGGCATTAGTGCCCTTATGCAAGAGGCCAAACAAGTCTTCCCCACAACTAAGAAGGAATACAACTATCTCAAAACTAGAGACAACCAGGAGTTCCAGAAAATCTAACTGCATGGAAGTCCAACAAATAAAGATATAAAGAAGGAATACTCATCCAGACAGGTAGGAGGGGCAGAGCCATAGTGGAGAGGAAGCGGTGTGGCACCAGTGGCGGCAGCGACAGTAGCAGTGGCAGGCCAGTGGAAACTGCAGTCACACATTAAAAAATGTAGAGAGGGGCACCTGGGGAGCACTCCCGGTACCAGACCAGACCTTGTGGCTCATGGTTCTAGCAGGGGGAAATAAAGCCTCATTGCTTCTGACTGTGAAAACCAGTGTTGGTTGGGGCAGAGGCAGAAACTGCCGGTCTCTCAGCAGAGTCTGCTTGTTTAGAGGGCCCCCATGATCCTAGAACAAACCCATTCACTCTGGGAACCACAACCAGGGCCATAGCTAGAGGGATACCAGTCCCATTCAGGGGGTGGGTGAAGTGTCTGGAAGAGGGGCGAGTGCTGAGCAAGAGGCATTGTTCACTCTCAGACTCCTCCCTCACATACAGCACCACACGTGAAGAAATGGGTCACCCTGTACTGATGAATACCTAAAGCTCCTCCCCTTGAATGTAACAGGTGTGGTAGCTCTACCTAAGGCACAAAGGCAAACACAGGAGGCTGTCAAGTTGGAAAAACAGATAAGTATGGCCCAAGAGAGGGAACAGATCAAGGTTCCAGTAGGAGAACAAAGTGACGAGGAGATAGCCAACCTGAGAGACGAGGAAATAGCCAACCTAACAGACATAGTGTTCAAAGCACTGGTGATAAAATGCTCACAGACTTGACAAATATGCTTGAGTATGGCAAATGCCTAAGGGAAAAAGTGAAGGCTAAGCTAAGGAAATGAAGGAAAATCCACATGAAACCAATCATGAAGGGAAGGAAATTGGGGTTCAAATCAATGATTTTGAACACAAGGAAGAAATAGTCAACCAGTACAGAACGAGGAAACAAGAATTGAAAAAAATAAGGAGAGGCTTAGGAACCTCTGGGACAACTTTAAATGTGCCAACATTGGAATCATAGGAGTGCCAGAAGGAGAAGAGCAAGAGCAAGAAGTTGAAACTTATGTAAAAAAGTAATGAAGGAAAACTTCCCAAATTTGGCAAAAGAAATCGACATACAAGTCCAGGAAGCATAGAGAGTCCCAAACAAGCTAGACTCAAAGAGGACCACACCAAGACACATCATAATTAAAATGCCAAAGTTTCAAGATAAAGAATCTTAAAAGCAGCAAGAAAAGAGTTACCTGAAAACGGGTCCTGTAAGACTTTCAGCTGATTTCTCAAAAGAATCTTTGCAGGCAAGAAGGGACTGGCAAGAAGTAATCAAAGTGATGAAAAGCAAGGACCTACAACCAAGATTACTCTATCCAGCAAAGCTATCATTAGAATGGGAGGGCAGATAATGTGCTTCCCAGACAAAGTAAAGCTAAAAGAGTTCATCATCATCAAGCCATTATTATATGAAATGTTAAAGAGACTTATTTAAGAAAAAGATAAAAACTATGAACATTAAAATAACAACAGACTCATAACTATCAACAACAGAATCTGAACAAAACAAAAACAAAGAGAACAACCAGAATAGGAACAGAATAATAGATATGGGGGTCATTTGGATGGTTATCAGCTGGGAGGGGGAAGGGGAAGAAATGGAGCAGGGATTAAAAAGCATAATTGGTATATATAAAATAGACAGGGGGAAGTTAAGGACAATACAGCAAAGGGTGAGGCCAAAGAATTTATGTGCATGACCCATGGACATGAACTAATGGAGGTGGGACTGCTGGAGGGAAGAGGGGAACCGGACGGAGGGGAGAAAATGGAAAAGAAATTGGGATAACTGTAACAGCATAATCAATACAACATACTTGAAAAAAAAAATCTTCCTCACCCTTCCCACCCTCTGAGGTTATAATGAAAAGACAGCCATCTATGAGGAGCTGGCTCTTGCCAGACACCGAATCTGTGGTGCCTTTATCTTGCACTTCCCATCCTCCAGTACTGTAAGAAATAAGTTTCTATTGTTTATAAGCCTCCAGTCAATCTACGGTATTTTGTTGTAACAGCCCAGATTAAAATGCCCCACAACCATTCACCTTATTGTATTATCTTACATTGATAATGGTACATTTGTACACTTAATGAACCAATATTGATATATTATCGTTAAGTAAAGCCCATACTTTATTCAGATTTCCTTAATTTTTACCTAATGTCCTTTTTTGTTCCAGGATCCCATCCAGTATATTACAACATTTAATTGTCATGTCTCATTTGGATCTTCTTAGCTGTCAGCTTCTCCCTTTCCTTGTTTTTGATGACAATTTTGAGTAGTACTGGCCAAGTATTTTTAGTATGTCCCTCAGCTGGAATGTCCTAATTACATTGGGGTTATGGGTTTTTGTGAGGGAGACCACAGAGGTAAAATGGCATTTTTATCACATCAAGGATCATACTATCAACGTGACATGACATCACTATTGATATTGTTCTTGATCATCTGATTCAGGTAGTGTCAAGTTTCTCCATTGAAGTTTATTCTTTTCTCCCTATAATACGCTGAATTGTGCCCCTCTCCAAATTCATAAACCGAAGTCCTAAACCCCCACCCTCATAACTCAGAACGTGACTTTTTTTTTTTTAATCCAACTTTTTTAAATTAATTTTTTTATTTTTAGAGAGAGGGGAAAGGAGAAAGAGGGAGAGAAATATCACTGTGTGGTTGCCTCTCATTCTCGCCCCCAACTGGGGACCTGACGTGCAACCTAGTCATGTGCCCTGACTGGGAATCGAACCAGCGACACTTGGTTCGCAGGCTGACACTCAATCCACTGAGTGACACCAGCCAGGGAAAGAACGTGACTTTTTTGAGACACTCTTTAAAAGGTAATTACTAAAATGGGGTCGATTGCACCTTAATCCAATATGCCTGGTGTCCTTAGAAGAGATTAGGACACAGACATGTATAGAGGGGAGACCATCTGAAGACACAGGGAAAAGACAGTCTACTCCAAGCTAGGGTGCCTCGGAGGAAACCAAATTTGCCAGCACCTTGATCTTGGACTTCTAGCCCCCAGATAAGTGAGAAAATAAATTTTTGTTTAAGCCACCTAGTCTATACTCTGTTATGGCAGCCACAGCAAACTAATACATGCCCCTTACAATATTATTTTAATGAAGTCACTATATGCAACCCACACATAAAAAGTGGGAAGTTATGTTCCACCTCCTTGAGGACTGAGTACCTACATAAATTTTGAATCCTTCTACATGGGTGATTTGTCTCATCTCCCCCATTTAGTCATTCAATTATTTATTCATGTAAGTATAGGCTCCTAAATATTTATTTTATACTTTCAGTTATAATCTGATACTTAATTTTGTTGCTGAAATTGTTCAGGCTTTATCCATTGGGAACTTTCAGTTTGTCCTTTGGATATACCCCCCATTATTGTGTAAGAGGCTTTTTGTTTTCACCTCCCCCACCCCCCAGAACACTTCCTTACCTTTTAGCACTCAAAGATGATGCAGACTAATTTTGTATATTTCTTCTCCACTCCTAGAATAAGCCATGTCTCCAAGGAGCCCTGGTTTCTTTCATTGGAGGATATTAGGAACTAAGAACTGGGTCTCACTGTTTTTGGAGTTTTTCTAGGCCTTCTCAGTCAAAGCAAGGAAATATGTGTATACTAACCTGTGTATATACACATAGCTATAAGTATTTCTATTAATATATGCAGAAAACTATAAACTAAACATAATTTCAATACTAATGTCTTCAAGTCTAATCCATTACCACAGAATCACTCTAGCCTCCTCCCCTGGCTTATCCATAAACTTTCCAAGAGTGAGAAACCGGAGCCTTTTTTTTTTTTAATATGCAAAAACAGAATGACTTAAATGTGTATTGTTGATGGGTTCAAATGAGGTGAGAAAGTGTATTGGAAAGGGTTTGGCAGGATACATAGATATTGAGCATAGGGGATTAACAGACTGTGCTATACAATTTTAAGATAGTATTAATAAAATTTTCAATCCTATCTCTCCTATATATTCACTCCCTGTCATGGACTGCCCGGTTCTGTCATACTGTAAGATTCAATGGAAGCAAAACCAAGAAATGAGGGACTGCTGAAAGAACAATTAAAAAAAAAAAAGATTTCATTTCTTTATTTTCAGAGAGAGGAAGGAATGGAGAAAGAGAGGGAGAGAAACACCAATGTGTGGTTGCCTCTCACTTGCCGTCAACTGGGGACCTGGCCTGCAACTGGGAGTCGAACCAATGACCCTTTGGTTCTCAGGCTGGCACTCAAGCCACTGAACCACACCAGCCAGGGCTGAAAGAACATTTTTGATGAGGAAAATAATAAACTCTGGGGTCAGCCAGGAAAGATAAATAGGTCAAAGATTAGGACTGTAAAAATGTTCTGATTTAATTGGGTTACAACCTGGCTATATAGTTTGAGGCTCTTTTAATGCCTCAAGGCATGTCAAATCAAACTGAGTAAGGAAATACCTACCTCTAGTTCTCACACACTACAGGAGACAACACTGCAGTGCAGTATTGGATCACACAGGACGGTATAATGGCATCTATCATATTTACTTGTCCTCTTTTCTGTATTTTAGTAAAATTTCTACCTTAGTCCCGCCTGCCTCCTGATAGAAAAGTCAAGACACCAATCCCCACTGCTTCTGCAGCTTGGCTGTAGTCATATGACCTAATCTACTAGATTCATCTGCACAAGCCTTAGGATACTTAGGATTCAAGAAACAGGGTCTGCCCAGAACTCCCACTTGACAATGAAGGTGGCAGTAGAGGTGGCCAAGCTTGGGGGACAACAGTGATTACATCGTATCTGGGCTCCTGGCTCTCAAGGTTTGGTGGTGGTGGTGGCAGCAGCCGTTTCCCTCTCAGGTCATTGACGGAGCATATCTCTGGGGTTGTTCCTAGGTGCTGGGCTGTTTCTCTAGCATTCCAACAATTTTCTAAGTGATCTGATTAAATGAGCTAGAATTATGAACTTGTGATTAGAGGCCCTGCCCATGATGAAAGCGGTATAGCAGGGGTGAATGGGAATGGCTAGTCAAAGGTGTACTTTCTTCGCCAAAGTATTATTGGGCACTTACTATATAGCCAGGCACTGGGCTAAGTGTTAGAGCAAAATAAGTTACCTATTGTGGAAAGGAGATAACTGAATGAAATCAACTAGAATGCACTGTGATTTAATGATAAAAGCATTGTGTGGAAATAGTGATTGTGTATCAGAGGATGGAATAATTAACATGTGGGAGAGAACGCTCCGTTTTCACAAAGATGTTTGAAATAGTTTTGAAATATAACTGGAAGTGTATCAACAGATATCCCTGCAAATACAAGACACGTCACAAATTGGGGAGATATTTATGATGCTCATTAACTATTCACAAAATTTTTCAAAAATAACTTCCACTTCTAGGGGAACTTACCCAAGACAAATGCAAAAAACAATGGCTATCATACATGGAATCTAGAAAATAATGGATTCAGTCAGTTTAGGAGAGCTGCTAAGTCCCAAGATGAGAGCTGTGCATTAGGATAAGAATGCAACAAGTTCAGATTGAGGCAAGGAAGTGGTCCCCAGGGAGAGTCTTCTGGGGCAAAAGGAAGACTCTAGAATACTACATAGTAAAAGACATAAAATAACTGTGGCTATGATAGAGGCCAAAAGACCAAAGGAAAAATATAATTAAAAACACAAGAAAAACAAAAAGCTATTGAAGGAAATGTAATCATAGTATAAACTGGGATCTGCAGAGAACTAGATCAACCTATGCAGCTGAAGACTATTAATGATTATAAAATAGAATGTAAATGTTATCAACTTTTGTAATGGAATTAATTGTAAGACTACATATGACAAACACTGAGAAGGGAGGAGAGTCCTGGTTGCTGTGGCTCAGTGGATTGAATGCTGGCCCCCAGTGGGTGGTATGTGAGAGGCAACTGATGATTCTCTCCCTCTTTTTCCCTCCTTTCCCCTTTCTAAAAATAAATAAAATCTTTAAAAAAGAGAGAGAAGGCAGGAGAGTCAAAAGGAAGCATAAGGTGTTAGTATTGTCATCTTATACACTGGAAAGCCAAGAAATACTGTTGACAGCGAATAAAGTAAATTAGAAATTATAAAGAAAGTCTATAGAGAAATCTATAGGAGAATGTAAGAAATGTAGGAAGTGTTGTTAAGACTTCATCAGTCTTGAAAACCAGTAAATTATGCCTAAAATTAAAAAGTCAAGAAACAGTTATATGAATATATTATTGAGCATTATAGAGACAACTACCAGAGGTGCGGGAGTCGGGGGGACAAACGACCAAAAAACCAGTTTTTGACTGTTTCAAGTAGTTCCTCCTCTAGGGAACTAAACTTGGTGGTAGAGGTGTATTTTGTGATTCATAAAACTTTTCACTATGGTCTCCTACACCACTTGAGTTCAGAATCACAAGTATAATTTTAATAGGAGCAGGAAAAGAAATCTAACAATTTAGAACCAACTGTCAGTTCTATCATTCTTTACCATGTATTTACCCTATGACTGATGCCCTGCTTGATGGCATTTGCTCCATTCGGTTCTCTTGAAAATGACCTCACGACCTGGATGGAACTAAGGTCATACAGTGAGCACTCCTCTAGAGCCCCTTTCCCCACCGGAACTCTGGCCATTCATCCTTTGACCCTTGAAAGACATGCCAAGGGTGATCTCTTCACCTGCTTGATTCCAGTTCTTGCCTCCTCTATATGTTTTTCTTCCATATTTGTAATTTGCCTATAACCATACTCAAATCTTTCCTACATTTAAAAATCAAAATCTTCATCTTCTTTCAGTATCTCACAATCTCTCAAAAGAACATCCTCACCACTAATTCCATCTTTAGTTGTTTGTATCATTCTTCTACTCCTCTGCCCCAAGCCCATACCTACCTTTGCCACTGAAACTGTTCTTTCCAAATGATCGGTGATACCAATTTCCAGTTCTACTGGCATTTTTTCAGGTCCCACTCTTCTCACTGCTCTGCTACACTCGACACTGCAGACCATCTTCCTCTTACTGAAACCTTTTCCTCCCCTGGCTTCTGACTCTTGTAGAACATCTGTCCTGGGAATGGGAATATACAACTAGCTGTCGCTATCATAACAGAATATACAAAGGAGTTACAAGGTGTGAAACAGTATAATGGTTTTTAAAAGTTTACATATAAACCTGCCAGAAAATAAACTCGGTAGGAATACTACTATATAAGACCATCTCGTTACTCCAGCGGGCAACATGAGCCATAGACCTAACTCATATGCAGGTTTTCAGAGGTATTTCACAATCAGTAGGAAATTTAAAAAACTAATATTTTTAGCCTATTTTTTAGCAAATATGTCAATAGTGATTGGGGCTTCTCATAATATTGATAGTAAAGTAGTTGAAAATTAAGGGTGATATGAAATGTTTGCATTCTAGAACTTACAAGTGTGGCCTGGCAGAAAGCTGGCCACTTGCATCCACTTCTGATCTTTACTGTTAGGCTAAAATTTGGCTACCCTGTAGTGATAGTTTCTGCAGTAATTCAAACAAATGGCAACTTTCATTTAGTCATTTGAGATATTAGCTTGTACAGATGCAGAAAAGCAAGAACCTACAATACACTGGTCAGCTGAAATGACTGGAAATGGGTAAAGAGCTTTGGAAATCAGATGAAGAATGCTTTCAAGATTATGATCACATGCAAGAACAGAGCAGCAGCCAATAGTTAATACATCCTTGCCATGGAAATCAGGACACCAATTTCAGTTGTGAAGTTTATGAGCTAAGCTCTTTGACATTTCCTTATTCACAGAAATGAGTATGAACTCCTACTTCAATGAAGCCTAGACATGGCTGAAACTGAGAATCAAGAATTCTCTCTGGTTTTCCACTTACTTTTCCCAACCCAATATGTATTTTACTTTACTTGTTCAACGAGCAGTTGAGTATGTATAAGCTGTTTCTGGGAGCTCGGGATACATTAATGAATGAGACCTCCCTCTAAGGAAGTTAAAAGCTGATATCATAATGAGAAATAGCCAGTCAAGCTATGAACCAGAGGAAGTGATTAATGGAAAAGAAATGTGTTGAACAGGAGCAGGAATGAACTTGGGACATTTTGAGAAGTTATATGATATGTTAAGAATGGATGCAGGGTGGTGCAAGGGTATAGATTAAGGGGGCAGCATGAACAAGAAGACGGGAAAAGAAAAGTGCTGTATTAGAACTATAGCAGTTAGCCAGATAAGAAATATTAGTGGCTTGGGGTATGGTGGCAGCAGTGGAGAGAAACAGAAAATTCAGTAGATTTTGGTGGATATTGGTCCCCGCTTGAGGAATCAAGGTTGGTATGAGTACCTCGGTTGAAGGCTGGAGACAAGAACAGGGAGAAAAATCAAGAGTCCTTTTACATGCCATGTTTCCAACCAAACTTCCTTATACAGGTCCACATTTCCCAACTCCTTGACTATCTGAAAATAACATATCCTCTATTTACAAAGGTCTTCTTCCTCCCTTCCCACCTCCCATGCCTCTGGCAACCAGTCCCTTAAAGCTACCTGATATAGCACTCATCTCATTTATCTCCCCACACTGAATACTCATTCCTCCAGATTTCCTGGAACTTCACTTCTACTTCTTAAGGAATGTAATACTTAATACCTGTATTAAATTTTTTGTACATATAATAAATATACATATTATATATATCTTATCAGAATGCAAATTCCTTGTCTCACCCATTTCTGACATTACTGTATTAGTGTGTTTTATAGATGACATGAAGCCTCAAAATCTGCAAACATTTAATGTTACCTTAACCACAGAGCCTTTATAAATATAAAAGTTAATTGCTAGGATTCATTAACACACATTTAAATTAAAACAAAATTTAGGACTACAATAATTCTTTCTGTATAAAGTAGTAGTAGCTGAAATCTAAAGAATCAACTTCAGAAAATATACTAAAAAGACAATAACATTTAAATGAGACAAAAACTTTAATTTTAATCATAGAAATTAAGTAGCTCAATTTATTTTTCTCTATATTTCACAAGTATAATTTTGGAAGGGCTATTTGATGAATTTTGGCATTAAATGCCAACTCTATAGAAGTGTTCAACAAAAATGGCATTTACTCTTGGCCCTTTTAATACCAGTGAAGTGTCCCATTGCAACACACTTAAGAGATGTGGTAACAGGCTTGAGGGCATATTAAAAGAATATCAAATGCTCTTTAGTTGATAAATAACAATACAAACATACATTAATAGTTATCATGACCACCAGTGACTTGCAGAATAAAACTCACAGGCCAACCCACTTAAAAGACAGAAACTAGTAAAACTATTAAAATCAGTCTTTATTCTTAAACAATCTCAGAATGAAATTTATCTCAATTTACAAGGTGTGGTGGGAAAGACTGGCAGTGTATGCTGAGTTGCAGAGTTGGAACAGTGGCTCAAATTAGTCATTATCCAGATTATAATAACAGTGTTTTAGAAAA
The DNA here is from genome assembly GCF_987537825.1 of Furipterus horrens. NCBI lineage: Eukaryota > Metazoa > Chordata > Mammalia > Chiroptera > Furipteridae > Furipterus > Furipterus horrens. The sequence goes on from NW_028327173.1 coordinate 157,165,347, forward strand.
TTAAATTATAACCTATTGGGAACGATAGTAAGAAATGATAATTCATCAGCCCTAAACACTATTTAATGAAAGCCATCAGGGGGCCTACGTAAGTCAGGATAGGGATGAAATAAAATGAGGTGAAAAAGGAAAAGGATGATTGGAAAAGTGTTTGAAATGCTGGGGAATGTGAAAAGGCCACCAGAGACAATGCTTTAGTCGCCACCCAGACTGCTCTTCCTATGGCTACCTGCCCCTGACTCATCAAACACCAAGTTGAGAGCACAGTTTGAGACTACATTTCAACTTTGATATACCACCACTGATTTGGATTGAAAAAACAACGCGCCTGATTTAATAAAAAGTATAAATATTCAGAGGTATGGTTTTGTGACATCAAGTAAAAAAGAGCAACTAATTCCAACTGTTGAAGTAATTACAAATGGAGGCCTGCCTGCCTTCATGAATAGTTAAGACTTATTTTTAGGTGAGCAGCACAAGAATTGAAACACTTGTAAATAGACTGCAAATATGCTTTTTCCAGTTCATCAAAAACTACCCAATAATCATTACTATCCCAAATGCCAGGAACTATAATATTTTAAGTCAGCTGTAGCTTTCAAGTGTTTCTCAAAACTGTACTATCAAGTAGGAGCTACTAGGCGTGAGATAGGTAATTTATTTCAGATGTCAGTCAATACTATCATGAAATATTTGTCACCTCTGCTTTACTTCAGCATTCATTCGTAATAAACAGGACAATTCAAGTTAGCCATTTCTCAAACCATAACTCTGAAATCACAGAAATAGATGATTTAAATTAAGCTCATCTAGTCAAAAATCTTCATTTTAGCAATGGTGAAACAGCCTGCAAATATCTTCCATAAACTAATCATTGAGGCAGAACCAAAAACAGAAAAATTTAAAACCTCTTTATCCCAAGCACCAATAATAGAGGCTAAGCAATTATACCTACAAATGCTTAATGACAGGTCTTTCCTAATGGAAAATCCTGAGCTTTTAAGCACTGTGACTTTACAGAAGGCAGGTTGGTTTAAGGAGAAAATTCACTTTTAATAAAAAGACAACCAACAATATTTTATTTTGGGCACTTATTCAGTATTTCACAGATCCTCAAGTTTTGAGGTAGGTTAAATATTAGCATTTTACATAACAAACTAAAAGTCAGGCAGAAGTTACATCACTTGTCACAAACCACAGCAGGAGTCTTATGGTCAAGAATAACATGGTCTCTGATATTTCAGATTAATCTTCTCTGATGTGTAGACTTAATAGTGATAGCTTGTACATATTCATTAAAAAAAGACTAGATATTGCAGAAATTCTACTTTGGGATATTTTTAACTTTTTTTCCTTTAAAATATGGAATGCTTCATGAATTTGCGTGACATCCTTGCGCAGATGCCATGCTAATCATCTCTGTATCGTTCCAATTTTAGTATACGTGCTGCTAAAGCAAGCACTATTTTGTAATTCTTAAATTGATCCTACAATAATTACACATATTATGGAATAACCTACTTCTCCTATTTAACATTGCAAATTAGCACATTATTGATTTTGTTGCTTTTCTGCTTTTTGGGATGGGTAGAGCCAAAAAGATAATCCGCGAGCTTTCCTCAGAGCATTAGGCTGTCTTTAAGTGCAGGTGCTATACCTCAAGGCACCATCTACAATGATCTGGGGTCTTAAGAAAGCAGGTATACAAATGGAGCCAAGATCCAGAAAAGATGCCTGGATCCAAAATAAGGAGACTCTGTGCAAATCCAAGATGAAGAGAAAGAGTATCATCTCAGGTTACTGATCCTCATTATCAGGCTACAGCATTATGACCATGGGAAGAGCGCCTAAAAGAGCAGTAAATTTGTCCCAATAAAGTCTGTTAAAGTTCTAACTAGATAAAAAAAAAAAAAGTACAATTAAGTTGATATTTTATTAAAGTAACATCTCTAGAAGCAAAATAAATATTTTAATGAGTATGTCCCACCGATCATGTAAATTGCTCTAATTGTCATAAGCCTAATACACTTAGCTCATCATAATTACTTAAAATTATTTACCAGAGTTCAGCTCATCCTGACATAGGTTCCTGGACCAGACTTCTTAAGTATTCATTTCATTATAAAGTTCTTTTTATTTCAACAACTGTCAAATATTAGAAATAATACAGGAATAAGAATGGTTAACTGAAAAGTTATAAGGAAAACATCATAAAACAGCATTCAGCAGAGCAAATTTCAAGAGTAAAGATACACTATGCTTCTGATAGATTGAACAGCACAGCCTAACATGATTCGAGTCAAAGAAGCAATTAAAAAAAAAAGGAGGAAGGGGCCACAGGATGCTGAGTATTGAAGCCTTTTATTCTAGTGTCCCCAAAATTGACTGTGGAAGTAAAAAGTTTCTACATTTAAAAAGTTTATATAAGTTACATGAATTGCAATTCTCATAAGTCAAAATGAAATGTTCTGCATAGGACAAAAGATATGCCTAAGCAACATATCATATTTGCACAAGGCCACTGAATGTCATGGATATTAGGAACAAACGAAAAAGCTTAAGTCTACGGGCAGACTGAGGAAAAGAGTTCATTCAGTTTGGTATTCTAGAAGCCCATGATTGTAAACTACTCTTACTTTACAAAAGCTCTAATGGCATACAGAGTTTTGTGTAGGAACTTTTGTGCTTCTGGTTGGCACATCATCTATTTTTTAGTATGTGAAATTAATACAGACATTTGTGAGAGGTTGTGCAAAACTACTGTATTTACAAAAATGGCACAAAAGTGAATTCAACAGTCAATGCACATGCATACTTCATTCATATCTTTAACAACAAAAGGTACTGTAACTATATAACTGAGTAAGAATATTAGCTTCGATGGCAGCTGTTAAGCACTAGGGTCACATAAGTTACACCAGAATGGGCAAATATTGCCCAAGTAAACTTCTATTGTTAAAGCTGAATCAGGTTTAAGGCCATTCAAGTTCAAGCACAGAAATACAAATCTTTTAGAGCGCCATCTATTTGTGTTTGAAATATGTGACCTTTCTTCCAACTTGTGGTCTTAAACTTGTGTTTTATAAAATCCAAAAGGAAGATACAGAAGAAATCAATACAGTAAAGGTTAATTAAGTAAGACTTACACCCAGCTATAATTAGGATGAATTAGAGAAAGCCAAAATGTTAAAACTGTAAAACTTGCTTGGTAGTTTGTTAGGACCAGTCCTACACTAGAAGTTAGGTAATATATACAATTATTTTCAAGTAGATTACTTTATGTTGCTCTAACATGTTCTCTTCATCAGTGCACTGTTAAACTAATCAAAAACTCTACATATGTATCTTCCCTTAAACAGCAGCACACACTACCACTACCTGCAAAGCTGTCACTCTCAAATGACTTCGTGAATGAAACAAAATAAAAAGCGGGGAAGTAACATATTAAGGAGAACCAATGGGAATTAGAAGACGCATGCAGTTCAGCCCTTCTCATCAGCCAGCCAGCTTGCTAGCAACAAGGGATGGTTTCCGTTGAGGGAGGTCCTGTGGAGTGGGAATGTGGTCACCGGTGACCTCTGTCTTATCTGGGGCTGTGGTAGGAAGTTGCTTGTTCTTCATTTTTGCTTTAGCCATGTTGTAATCCCCAGAATCAAAATATTTTTGCTACAAGAAAAAAAAAAATTTAGAGTTTAAAAGCTTTTATATGCAGCTACACTGGTTTAAGATGTAGATATGACCCTATACTGTCAGCATAAACCAAGTTATTCTTAAACATTTAACCAAAAACAAGTATTAGATTAAATAGCTTTGTCTGTGTGTTGAGTTTTAGCATAAGTCAGCAACTGAGAAGACAGTCAACTCCACTTTCTTCAGGCTTACTTATATCACTCTGGTTTCAGTACAGAAAACCCTCAACATTGCCATCAGCTTCCTTATTAACTGATCCAGAAATGAATAGTCCTAGACTTAGAGTGAAATGCAAACCTTTCATTTACTAACAGAAAAAGTAGGCTGTTATTCTTGCTTAAATGATTTTAAAAATAAAATAATATAAATTCACCAACTTGAGTTTAGGATGTGCCATCCACTTTCAATCAACCTTATATAGCTATTAAAACTATTATTTACGGTTGCTTCTACTATCATCTGGGACAAGAATTTCTGTAAGGATTTAAATCATTTACTTAAACCAGAATAGTTAACGAAAATAAAAATTAAGGTTAAAATATAAATGCTAGGGTAATGGAAAAAATAAACTCACTAGAAATTATCACTAAAAATACATATCCCTATCCTATACCTCCATTTTTCACTTAAGACACTGGATAAGTACAACTACTGCTCTCTGTAGTTGAAGGGGTGAATAAGGTTAACAGCAATCACTAAAATAGAAATAGGAATGAAAGCTAAATATCAACTGTAATACTGTAATCTACATTGAGTTATCTGTTCCACTGTGAAAACAGATAAATTTTTTGCTAGGGTTCCGAGTTCTACCAATCAAGTTTAGCCTACTGTTGCAGAGTGCCTGTTATACATGAGGTACTACAGGCCAATAAATCAACTATTACACTGTTTTAAGTATATAAGATGGTATGGTGCTCAAAGGAGGGGAACTAACCTCAGTCTAGGATAGGCAAGAGGGAATAATCCAGGAATAAGATGAGGGCCTGGGCAAAGAGTGAGGGGAAAAAAACAAACATTCTCTCTGAGACCTCAAGAATACCTCATGTGGTAAACGAGGTAGCTGTGAACTCAGAGCTTAGCAGAACAAGATTGGTGAGTGTCTGGGAAAAGGTCTCACTGGTGGCCTCCCTTCAGGGACTACTCTTTGATTAGTCAGATCTGGTATAAGGTCAAAGGGTCTAAAGTTAGAAATAATTTTTCATGTGTCACTATATATGTAACATATTGAGCAGGAACAAGGACACTTGGACCAGGCCTTTCTAAAGCTTGTTGAAGCTTTATTTTTACATGTTTTAAAATGAGTACAGTGAAAAAAAACATCTTGGAATGTCTATGCACTACAGAGAGCACTACTTAAGTCTAGTAGCCTTTAGTACCCTGCCAACTTTTTTACTGAGTCAAAAACACAAAATGAAATACTTAACAGTGCAAATTTTAGGCAGATTTCCCCCAACATAATAAAGTTAGTTTCTAATGATACCAATTTTAAAGCAGAAGTTCATCATAAGGAGAGCCTACTTAACTGTAGATTAGGTTACTCTCCTTGGGGAAAAGGAATTAAATTTATTTTGTGTGGCTACAGATAAAACTAAAATCAATGCTGAACAATGATAACTGTAGGTAGAAGATGAACTAGATCAACGTTTCTCATATTGGGATAGATACAGTGTAAGAAGGCAATTACTAGTCACCCTTAACAATTTTTAAATTGTGTTTTTTAAGTGAAAATCTTTAAAAATTATCAAAACCTATCTGATGACAATCTTATAAAAGACTCCTCCACCCAAATTTAGGAGCCACACTTAAATCAATATTTATATAACTGTACTAGGTGATCACCTAACTGACAATGTTGAACTTTTAAGATCATGTTTCTTAAAACTGGATCCTTTGTTTTCTTGGGACTTCACACACTCCACAAATAGGAAAAAACATGGACTTGATGTCCCACCCAGCTCTGACAGTCTACATAGTCATTATGTACACATCATATTGTTAAAAGCCCAAAACAAGTGTCAATTTTTGACACCTCACAATAACATTAACAAGTACAGTAAAATAGAAATGGACCTCATAAAAAGAATGTCTGACCAATACTCTCAAATTAAGAAGAAACTACTTAAAGATACAATGCAATATGCAAGCTTGCTATTATGACAGAGAAAAACTAAAACCCAGGACTCTGTGATTCAGACTTCTTAGAAAAAAAAACTCTCTTAACACAGAAGGATTCTATTTATTTCTTGATTCAGTGGCATTTTCTCATTTGCAACTATTTACAACACCTGCAACACTAACTCCAAGACAACCTTTTGTTGACATCACAATTTAAATCTCTGCTCTTCAATAGTGATGCTGCTAATTATAGTTAAAGCTGCAAAGAATATCTCTAAACTTAAACTTTTTCCTTATACTGAATTATATCCTTGAACTAATTCACAAGAAATTACTCAAAGAATATTTTATAATTCTTCATCCAAACCCCTTTCCAAAGCAGTAGTAATAATTTTAAATGCTACACACAGCAAAGAGCATATTAGCAACATGCAACTTCAACCTCACCAGTGGGTATTATTTTTAAAATTTCTCTAATTTAGTTTTATGTATATAATGGTATGATTGTTCTTATTTACATTTCATTTATTTCTATCATGGATAAATATTTTTCTTGGTATTTAGTATCTGTATTTTGTATTAAAATCTTTACCTAGGGGCTCCTTAATGTTTCTCTGGTATATCGGAAAGATCTCTCTATGTATTACAGATATTAACTATCATTTTTGTAATAATTTCCCCACTAAATTACTTCTCATGGAACAAAGGTTTTACACTTTTATATATTTGGTATAATTCTTCCTTGCCATCCTATTATTTCAAAGCGGTGAATGTTATTTTTTCATGTAAGATGAGAAAAAAATACCTTTAAACTATTACTAATTAGTAAGTTAGCTTATTTAAAGCCAGGAAATTTTAAAAAGATAATAGATTCTGTTTTGGCTATAAATAAAATACTGACATTATAAAAAAGACCATTCTATGTTTTGCCACTTTAATTTGTCAAAATATTCTTTTGGTAGGAAGATACTTAGTACACAATCTCATTTACATGTGGACTCCAAAAACATCAAACTCAGAAACACAGAGTAGAATGGTGGTTGCCAGGGGCTAAGGGGAAATGGGGAGATGCTGGTCAAAGGGTACAAATTTTCAATTAAAAGATGAATATGTTACAGGGATCTAATGTGCAGCTAGTGACTCTAGTTAACAAAACTGATTATACACTTGAAAGTTGCTAATAAAAGTGAGCCTTTAATGTTCTCACCATAACAACAAAAGAGTAATTACGTGAGGTAAAGGATGCATTACTTTACTGTGGTAAGCATTTCACATTACATGTATCAAGTCATCTCATTATATACCTTTAACTTACACAATGCTGTACGCCAATTATACCTCAATAAAACTGGAGAAAATATCCTTTTGAAATTTGATTTGAGAAAATAACCCATATATAACTATAGCTAACACACACACACACACACACACACACACACACACACACACACTTTTTGTATCTAGATGCAGATACCAGTATATTTAAGGTACTCATTTAGGGAGAAACATGATTTGGCATCCGATTCAATAAACAATTTTCTTCCATAAGCAGTGTTTCATTTTTTCCTGCTCCCTGTGTGGTAAATGATTTAAATGTGCTTGGACTGAAAATTGAACCCTTAAATATTTTTACAGACAAAAGAAAAAGTTAAAGAAGAAAAACCTAAGGAATAAACACATAAAATTATCTCAATTCAGATCTCACTTGAGAAATAATGGTTTCTACCTCACAAAGTATGGTAAGAATTCAAAACTATTTTCAGTAATTTGAACTGCTAAAATTACAATAAATAAATTGTATCAGAGTAACTGTGAAATGTATTATATATAGAAGAGATAGTAAGCTATGCTTTCATAAGTGATTATTTCATCCAAATAAAAAAATATTTTACGCCTTTGGAGAGTGTGTGGAAATCACCTTTAAAACAGTTAAAAGGTAAAAGAAATATGGGCAGGATAAGAAGTGCCAGCTTCCAGATAATGGTTGCTTTTGGAGAGAAGAGAGAAAGGGGATATACAAACACATGTGGTAGGTTTTTAACTATACCTACATTTTATTTTTTACAAAGATAAAACTTAATATGGCAAAATATTTAAACATGTTAAATCTGGGTGGTGGGTACATGGGTTCCATTATATTATTATCTGCACCCTTCCAGATGTTTAAAATACTTTATACAGTTAAAAGTGATAAAACACCTGGGATTCTTAATTCCATCATATATAGAGAACAAACAGTCTAAAATATTAGGAAAAAAACACACACACATCTCTCACATATATAACTGATAAGGTACAGAGCTATATACGCAGATACCCATTTCATAATCTCTATCAACATACTGAATTCATAAAGCTTATTATTTGAGGATTACATATAAAAACTTACCCCTTTCTGTAATCGCTTCCTTAAGAAATCTGAACCTCCAGGCTTTTGTCCCAAATGAGGATACCTTGCTTTTAATTTTGCTTCTTCGGCTTTCTCTGGATTAGTCACTTTGTCTTCCATTTCCTGAAATAATTTTAAATAAATTACTTCTCTACTACAATTCAGTTATTTAAAATAATTCACTTTTTGATAACTGGATTTGGACTTTAGTTGTCCAATGCCAAATAATGCAGCATCTGACTAAGAAGTCAAGCACAGTAGCTTTTAAAGATCCCTATCTTGTTTTTCAAATGATCCATGTGATAGCTCTATTATAGCTGTGTGACGCATGTGCAACACCCCACACACTGGATAAAAATATCACGATAGCTCAGCTCTGAAGTCTTGCTTGCCGTAACTTTCCAGTCATGTATAATACATTTAAATTTAGTCATCTTCTATGGAGTTTATCAGCTCTTTGCCTGTATTTAGAAAATCATTTTAATACTGTTAAAATACAAAAGGTCTTTTTGATCACCGATTTATCCAAAATTATGCATGATTAGAAGCTCCTGAGATTCTTTAATACAGATTAACAGCAGCTTACTTACCAGCACATTTTACCTGGATAACTCAATACAAGACTTTAATATTTGTAAAGGAGAGAAACACCATCTTCATCAATTTTCACATCTATATATATTATTGCCCAAATCCCATATAATTAATAAGCCTGTTCATGCTGAAGATTCCATTGTTTACTGTATTAAAATGTGTTTTCTGACCCAAAACCGTCAATATCTTAAGACTATTCACTTTTAACGCCAGCCCTGATACACTCTTACTTTCTTCCCAAGAACAAAATTTTACAGAGAAACAATGTTCATTGCCTTATGGTAAGTACTGCAGAAGAAAGAATCAAGAAAAACAGCTGCCCTGATGAGGAGACTGGGCAATGGCAAGGTACACTTTCTAGCTTATGCCCTCATTTCCACATCCCAGCTTGGCAAAATGACACACCTCTATATATCTCAAATTCTCTCAGGTTACTTACGAATAGTCAAAAAGCAGGAATGTTAAATCCATAAATGCCAAGCCTACTGTCCTTGGAAATCAAGTCAATCATTTATCAACCTAGGAACTAAAGAAACAATTTCATACAAGTTTTGCATATGTTTTCCTCAAAATTATACTCATCTGTTTTATAGTAAGCTTTATTCACCTTATATATTGTCAATATCTCAATTTTAAAAAGCTTCATGTGTTGTTGTGTCTTCTCATTTTTACTCTTAGAGAATTTTGAAAATAAAGCTGTCAAATATACCTATTCTATGAGGCTTCTTTTATGTGTATGCGCCCTTCTGCTTCAAGTGTTCTATTCTCCTTTGATGTTGCAGTTTCATACATCTGTTTTGACTTTTAGTTTCTTTACAGTGGTCACATCATTCAATCATTTGAGGCACACAAAATTCAACTGTGTGCGCTCAGCCAGAGATAGAGACTCTAAATAGCATCGGTCATTCCATTCAAGAAGGGTATGCCCCGGAGAGCTCAAGTGTGAGGCACGTGGTGTAAGCCTGCCATTCCCATGGTCTCTACCACTGGGCGTCTTTCAGAGTATAAGTATATCAACGTACTGTTTATCATCCTAGTGTTGAAAATCTAAGCCTCTACCATACAAGCCTACTACCTCAGCTGGCAATCAGCTGAAGAATCAGCCCAACCATCTGTTCAAACACTAGACAACAAAGTGAATACCTAACCTACTGAGAATTGATGAGGTAGTTTCCAATATGATGACGACTTCCTTGGGATTTTTCAAGGGGGATTTTAGTTACATAATGGCACTGTAGTGATTGCAGAAGCTGGAGAAATCATATAAATTTAAGGTTAGCAGTTTCATGTAGGAGGTAGGCTGGGTCACTGCAGTTTCTTCTCTGGGGCTCAGCCTTTACTCAGGCATCTACTATGGCCCCAGCGTATTTATTGTGCTACAATTCAGAAGTGGAATTGGGAGGGAGGACCCACTCTTGCGTTCTACTGCAAAGTTGTTGTTTAAATTGGTTGACATTAAATTTGGACATGGGTTGGAAAGAACTCCAACCTGATTACGACTTTTCAGTCCAAGAACTTTCAAATTAAAGGGTGTTAACCGAGTCACAGATCTCCACTAATGCCATCCAGCTTCCTTGGGCCTAGAAAATAAAGGTGCTCCACTTCTTCCGTTGTTTGATTTAAATTATCAGTTACCTGTACCTAAGAGATTTCTTAAAATTTCTGGTATAGGGGTAGCAACTTTCCTAGTTTGCAGTGTTTCTTCAGGTTTTTCCTATTTTATACGAGGGGGGAAAAATTGGACACCATATGCCATCTTATCCAGCATTCCCTCACTTTCTTAATAAGGAATACATTTTATGTATATTTTTATGTAATAGTAAGTGTTCAATTCAATTAAAATAATACACTACAGAAAAATGTTTTGGGCAAAACAGTAACTATAGCTGAAAATATCTTTTAGGTTTAAAATGGCTTTATTATATAATGTGTCCTACAAAAACAAACCAATTCTTGAACTTTCTTGCCAAATATATATAGCACAATAGCAAGTCCCTGCTAGATGCAAATCCATAGCTAGAGTCCTAATTTCAGCTGCATTTAACACCAAAAGGGGAAAATATGACCAAAATTAACATAGTAAATACCATCAAGATGGCCACAATACTTTTCATGGATCATACAGAACATTCTTAACCTTCTGCAGATGTAGACAGTTCTAGAACCTTATTGCTAAGTTCAAATGCTTGGCTGAACATTCACCAACACTCGGGACATGGTTACAGATTTGCTTGCGAAGTATAAGTAACATGTCAGGTGGCAGATTGTGTCCATTGGCATTCAGCCCAGTTGCCCTCCTCTAAAAACTCCCCTGATCACTACAGTTAGAAGTCTGAAACTACATTTTCCAGGCTGAATGCCTTTTAAGGTTCTGCCAATGGTACCTACACCAGATTAAAAAGCATTAAAGAATCCATTCTGTTCCTGTGGAGGCCGCCAACAATGTAGCAGGAACTCCTTAGGGGACCATGGAGCAGATAATCTGGGGCTATTGCAGCAGGTACATGAGAGTTAGTATGGAGGACACTGGGCTAAGAACAGTGCTCCCTGTTGCAGGGTCAACAGCTTCCCCTCACCACTGGAAACATTATCTTTCCCCTTTGTTCTTCTATTCCTTCTAATAATTTGTAACCTAATTCCCTAAATCACACCCCATTTGGTTTGAAATACCCCAGACAGAACACCAACAGATAAAATCAGGTAAAATAAGCAACATACCACTACAGTCAAATTAAAAAATGCCAAAGGGGACACAGAATTTGGTGTGACTGCATGTTTCTGGACATCCTTCAAAGGAATTGCTGCACATTTATTTCAACTAGAATGAAAATAAATCCCCAAAATTTGAGATATAAAAGAGCAAACAAATTAGTATGTGTTCATGTATACTGACAAATAAGTCACTCTTCTAACTTTCCCCCAGCTTACTAAGATATAATTGACACATTCACTTTTCTAATTTTAAAGCCTGAATGTTTACGAAAGGGTTTATGATATTGATTTTAATTTACTTTGTTAAGGAGGCATGACAAAATTTCAAGGGGAACCAATTAAATAACAGAACAAAGTATACAGCTTCCAAATTAATAGTGGGGATAAAATGAAAGGAGAAAAAAAAAACCCATTGGAAAGAAAAAAGACTGAGAAGGGCAAGAAAAGAGAAAAAAAATTAAAGAGCAAAACCAAAAAAAAATGTAGAATGGGGAAAACAAAGCCCACTATGTCAATAACCACAATAAGCATAAATGAACTGATAAATCGTCCACTTAAATCTAGCAGCTAAATTGAAAATAAAATCTAGCCACTTCCCAAGTACAAAAAAACAAAACAAAACAAAAAACCCACCAAAACCCCCAATATATGTAAGGTCACAGCTGAAAGTAAACATATGGGAAAACAAAAACAACATACCTGGCAAATGCTAACCAAAACAGAGTTAGTGTACCTATATTAAGATCAGATAACATCGCCTTTGAGAGAAAAAGCATTATTAGGAGACAAAAGATCTAAATAATTGTGGCTCTAAAAAAAGCCTCAAAATTCATGAGGAAAATTTGACAGAATTTTAGGGAATAACTGACAAATCTATTAGCATAGATTTCAACACACCTTCCTCAATTTTTTACAAGTAAAAAAGACAAAGTTGTCAAAATACCTGATTTTAATTCTCCACTCAATAATTACGAAATACATTTTATTCTCAAGCACCAACGGAAAAACTGACTAAATAGCAGGCCAGAAAACAAGTCTTAACCATTTTCATCCAGACCACCATCGATGACTGCAATTCATCAGGTTAAAAGTCAATAATAAAAAAATCTAATTATAGCCCCGCCACTTGGAAACTAGAACCCATCACTAAATAGTGGTTTAAAAAGGAATTATGGAAGTGAAAAATAGACGAAGTCTGTCTGGAAAAAGTCCAACCATTGTTAATATAATGAGAATGGTTTGCACGACATCGACGTAACCTGGCAGCCAAGGAGAGAGGACTGGAATGCGCATGTGCAAACAATGACGACTTCACTGTACTAGTCAGTGGGTGTGGTAGGTGCCACTGAGTGAGCATGTGTGCTGTGTGGCCATCGCATTCAAAATGAACAAGTGAGTAGAGCAACGAATCTGCATCAGATTTTGCGTTAAGCTTGAATATTCCGCCACGGAATCTACTTGGATGACACAGAAGGCTGCAACTATGGGTAATTGGTGATTGGTAGCTTCATCACAAAAATGCGCCAGTTCATGCATCACATCTTGTGCAGAGTTTCTGGCAAAAAGTCAAATCACCCAGGTGACTCTGCCCCACTACAGCCCAGATTTGGCACCCTGTGACTTCTATTTCTTTCTGTAAATAACTGGGAATAAGGTATAAGTAAGTACATATAAAAAGAACATTCGCATAATTAAGGATTTTTTTTAAGTCTGTCATAAACTGATATTAAGTTTGAATGACTGATACCACTTTTCAGTCTTCAGAAGAGAAGTTACACAGCCTCACAAACAATAAAAACCTAACAAATTCTCCTTTGCCAAGCAATATGTTAACTGATGCATTGACTTATGAATAAGTAGAAAAGTTTTATGAAAGGCAACAAATCCTTTGGGATATTGCCAGAAATGTAGCAATACTGTCAACCTCTATGGAAAATATAGTCATTTTAAGTCCATGCTGCTTGCCCAGTGCCTGGCATTCAATGGGTGTTCAACAAATAGAATGGTGTACCCCAACTGTCTCAGTAAAGCTAAAGAACCTTCTATCTAAACACCAGATAGGTTCACCATCAGCTATCTCTGAAATATTTCATGTTATAAACAAACAGGTTCAGAAATAGAAGTTGGTATTAAAGTCCTGCACATACAACAGAGGCAAGCCTAAATGCTATATGGGAAACTGCTACACTAGCAAGGAGAAATACTTTTAAAACTTTTCTGAGGTTTACCTCTAGAATGCTAAGAATCAGCAGTTGCACACAAACCAAACTAGCACATTGGGCTCTGAATTGAAAACACTCTTAAGCCTTTTAGTTACCAGAGGTATTGTCAAAACAGCCCAAGAAAATGCCAGTATTAAAAAAAGTGTATACCATGGGAAAATAGGAAAGCAATTTATATCACTCTTTACTGATGACATATGGAAGTAATTTAAATAGTAGTTCTCCTCTTTCACCACTCAAAAATAGACCAAGCTGACAGAAATAATTTATTTGAAAGCTCTATTTGAGTTAGCCTCCTCCAAGACATCTTAACTAACATAATTTGTTAGGTCACATAATAAAATCTCTAGAAAATGTGACATTGAGATCTTAAAAAAAAGAAATTTAGCCCTGGCCTGGTAGCTCAGTTGATTAGAGCATCCTCTTGATACACCAAGGTTGCAGGTTCAATCCCATTGAGGGTACATACAATAATCAATCAATGAATGCATAAATAAGTGGAACCACAAACTGATACTTCTCTCTCTCCAAAATAAAAAATAAAAGTTAAAAAAAACATTTAAAAGCCAAATGGAAAAAGTTATATATACAGATCCCTTAATTTTGTAAATATTTTAAAATTATAATTGACATGTTATTAGTTTCAGGTATACGATGTACTGATTCAACTTTTATATACCTTACAAAGTGATCACCACAATAAGTCTAGTAACCATCTGTCACTGTAGTTATTATATTACTTTATTCCCCATGCTGTACATTACATCCCTGTGACTTATGTATCCCTCTTGCTCTCTTTTTAAACTGTAATACTAGCATTGACATTTGTATTAGAACAGTACTTCTGGCAACATTTTCAACCGAAAAGTTCTGAGGAAAATTCAACATTTTCTGAACAATGCCAGGTATTATGCTAGGTGATATAGGAGAAAAGATAAAGGAGGGTCCCTGAGCTTAAGATACTCACAATGAAAATAGAATTATGATTTTAAGTCTCCACAAGCTTCTTCTCACCTCCATGAGCGAAGAGCTTGCTTAGCTTAGTGGTATTCATGATAGATCCATGAGGCCTCTGCTCAAACTTTTTAAAATTTTATTTTTAAAGAGAGGGGAAGAAAGAGAGGAAAGAGAAAGGGAAAAATATCGATGTGAGAAACATGGATCAGCTGCCTCTTGCTGACCAGGAACAAACCAGCAACCCAGCATGTGCCCTGACCAGGAATTGAACCCCAGACCTTTCCCTTTTGCAGGATGATGCCCAACAACTCAGCCACACCAATCAGAGTGTCTGCTAAAACTTTAAAAAATGTTTTTGTATCTACTTCATGGATAATCTAAAAGATTACGTATAAGCATATTATACGGCATCTGAATTGCCATCTCATATCTAAGTAGAGCTATGTGACTTCCTTGTCTAAGCTTTCATTTATGGTCACAGACTCAGCAGTGTTATTCCTATTGTCTAAGGATGAGAAAAGAAGTGCTGAATTAAAATTTAAATGATATATCTATGACTCTACAGTTAAATAACCACACAGCTTACTTGTAATGAGGAGAACTGAGTCATCATATAGTTAAGGGGAGTGTTAACTTGCCATACTCAAAAAACTCCTGCACTTGAATTGCTTCTGCATTCTCAATACTCTGGAAATTTTCACCAAAGTATCATGTGACTCTGAAACAATAGTTTACACTGATTTTGTTTTTATTTACTTTTAGTTTTACAGTGGTAAAAACTACAAATTTTTACTTATTTTTATGCTTGTACATATTTCATTAATATCACAATAAAAGTGTTTTATACAGGGTTTTTTTTTTTTTTCTCTCAGAAAGGGTACACATACTACTCAGGCAGAGAAATAGTGATCTAGGTCTTATTACTTGCAGGGCTCATCTCTTTGCCTTAAAATTTCAGAGGCTAATATACTGTAAAACCATAAGGTACTTTAGCTTTACGTGAAAGGTCAACTGGGTCCACAGACAATAATGCAATGTTTTAGGTCATCTAACTATTCTTCAGAACAGAGAAACAGGTGATGTGGCCCATAGGAACACAAAAGTGAGTCTGCACATTTTCCTCATGTTTAAGAATAGTATCCAAGCTACAGTCACTCAACATCTAGAGGCAATCCTTAATTCAAGAAGGGACATAATATATTAACACTCTTTGGTATTAATGACAGCAGCCCTAAAACTAAAGGACCTGAAATAAGTTTTTAATGTAGGCGCTCATTAAGAGAAAACATTCAATATATCTTTAATATTGTTAAGACATAATACTAGGCTGTCCCAAGTGAAAGTATTTACACTATAGAAATTAACACTTTACACTCTGGCAACATACTAACAAATTTCAAAAGAAAATTACATAGTGCACTATTGTACATCAGGAGTCAAAACTGAGATTCATGTAGGACAAGACAGACTAGATAGACATGGGTTTATTTTTCTGGGCTCCTAAATCGAGCAGTAATTAATATCATGATAAACACTTCACTATAAATAAAAGATGCAAAGATTTCAAATTTTACATATTTTTGCCTCCAAAGTCCATTTTTTATACAAGATGTGAAAAATATCCAATATAATTTTCATTGGAATATTTCCAAATAGTAACTTGGCCTATTATTTATACTATAGCTGTTTTCTTGTTTTGTTCCAGTTACAAGTAATATTACAACTGAACCATTCAACTCAGAAAAAGTTAACATGGTTAAGAACACATTGAATGGGTTTTGGTGCAACACTAACCAGAAACCCTTACAAAGTTCAAGCATTAGAACAAATCCTATTTTGATAATGCAGACTTACTTTTAAATAAAGTGTTAGTAATACTCCATAAACAATTTACGAACAATTTACCAAGGATGTTTGTGGGCCAGCCAGAAGTACCCAGGAGGGCAGGGCAGCAGTAAGAATTTTGGTGGAAGCAGCCACTACCCTAGATAAAACGTAAAGTCTGTATATTCGTAACTGGAGTCATACTGATTCTTGGCATATTTCCCTACATCACAAAGGTATTACAAGTGAGTTTAGAAAATATTCCTGTTTCCATGAAAACCTTGATTAACTAAGTTTGTAAAAACTTTTAATTTCACCCTTCCAATTATTAGTTGATCACCATATGCAAATACCACTGGCTCAGTTTTGAATAAACACTGGGCTCACTACTGTATATTACCCATGTCATTTAAGCCTCTCAACCACTGTATGAAGCAAGTACTATTATTCATTTTACAGGTTAGGAGACTTAAGCCTAAAGAGTTTAATAGCTCTGGCGGGAGTGGCTCAGTGGATTGAGTACCCACCTGCGAACCAAAGGGTCACGGGTTCATTGCTAGCCAGGACAAATGCCTGGGTTGCGGGCAAGGTCCCCAGTTGGGGGAGCGCGAGAGGCAGCCACACATTCATGTTTCTCTCCTCTTTCTCCCTCCCTTCCTCTCTTTCTATATATAAATAAAATTTAAAAAATTTTTTTAAAGTTTAATAACTGACCAAGATTATGCGGTCAACAGGGATTGGAACTGAAATTCCAACAGAAACCTGCCCAAATACGATACTGCCTTGGGAATTAATAGCACGCAGACAATAGAATAGGAGTTAGTTCTTCAAGGACAAAATAAAACTTCCTAATCGAAGTGAAGCCACGGGAAAACTCAGGTTCCACGCCTAAGTACTGAGCCCTGGGCCCTTATGTTACTGAGGAAAAACGTGACACACCAAGTCATTAGAAAAGGCACGTTTCAGGAAAGACTTGGAGCATGTTCAAACTCCCAGCACGCTGGCGTTAACTACCAGAGTTACCGCCCACGGTCGATTTGGGAGTGTTCGGCCTTCACAGCCGAGACGCATGGGCACAGCCCACTCTCTGCACCAGGCGCCGTGCGGCTGTGTCCCGCCGCGCCCCTCCGCCCGCGGCAACAGCAGGCGCCCGCCAGGCCCGGCCCGACCCGGCCCCCCGCAGGCGCTCCCCACGCACACTCACCTTCTGCTCCTCCGCGGAGGCTGCCTCGGGAACTTCCGCAGACATACTGCTCCCTCTGCAGACTAGACGCCAGGAAAAGATACAATTACCGGGTGGCCGAGGCTGCCCGACCGCCGCGCCGCCTCCGGCCCACCAGCCGGCCCCCACTCTCCGAGCGCCTGCCCCGGCGGCCTCCGCTGGCGGAAATGGCCGCCACCTTCTGACAACAGATTTCCGTAACGCTCGGGGATTCGCGTCCGCCCATCGACCGGCTGCCCATTCCACGCCGCACCCCAGCCTACCTTACCCCTCTTCTCGGGATCCGCGACACTGAAGCACTTCCTTTCTTCCTTCAAAGGTCGCGGCTGGCGCTTCACCTCATATCCGTTTGCCAGATGCTTTCTGGGAGTTGTAGTTTATTGGTGGAGCCGCCTCTTCCCACCTCTCGTCCTATGCTCCTCCTCACCGTGGGCTTTGCAGCCACGCAGTTTATTCTGGGTGCCCCAGTTCTCTGTGCTGCTTCCCCACACAGGTCTCTTTCTTGTGCTTCATTTAATTGACCTTATTCGTCTTCCACATCCCCTGCTCTACGTCGTTGCTTCAGGAAAGCTCATTCCCGAGCCCCTACACCAGGTCAAACCCAACTCCTAGATGCTTTCACATCTCTGTTGACTTCAACAAACTATCATTAGATAGTAATTATCACTTTATTAACATCACCTTTTCTGCTCAGATAAGCCACATCAAGGCAGGAGCCTTGCCTATATTTGCTTATATTTCACCCCAGAGCCACCTATTTCTTAGATATCCAATAAATATCTAAGGAATTCAACTTTCTTTCATTTGTCTACTTTCACAACTTCACTGAAACTGCTGGCCCCAAACTCCTCCCATGACTTTAACTGCCAGATCCTTTGGCTTTACATGTAACCCTCACTCCACTCAATATCTGAATAGCTACTGGCAATACGTGGTGGTGCCAATGAAGAGAGTTTGCTTCTGAAAGAAAATGACATTTGCATGAGGACAGGTTTACATTTCTGGGGGGCTGAGTTTGGTTGAGGAAAAACTAACAATGGCCAAGGCCTCATTGTCGAGACCTGTCTGGGAAGCCATCCTTCTCCAAGTAACGCCCCTCTACATTAACAACCATGAACCTAATGTTTAAAATTGCATAATGATCACCAATACCATTTCTTAAAACTTTCTTCTCTTCACTTCTAGGATATCGCTCTCTTATTCTCTATTTCTCTGGCCATTCCTTCGTGTGTGTGTGTGTGTGTGTGTGTGTGTGTGTACAAATGTGGTTTATTTATGTATGCTAAGATGGTTAACATCAATATGTATTTTAATGTAATTTTCTAATTAACTAAGTTAAAGGAGAAAAACCATACGGATTACAGTATATCAACAGATTTAGGAAAAGTATTGAATGAAGTCCAATACCTGAATGTTAAAAAAAGAAAAAACAGGGCGCTGCCTCCACTCTTGTCCCAGTCTCCATTCTATTCTCAACCTGTAAAAGTCATTAAGATTGTCACTCCCAGCCGTGGCCCGGAGGCTCAATTGGTTAGAGCCTTGGAATATCATCTTGATATAGCAAGGTTGCAGGTTCAATCACTGGTAAGGGCACATACAAGAATCAACCAATGAATGCATAAATAAGTGGAACAAAAAAATTGTTTCTTTCTCTTTCCCTTCCTCTCTCTCTAAAATCAGTTTTAAAAGAGATTGTCACTCCTTGCACAGAATCTGGCCATTCTGTCTTAATCTCCTTTGTTGAGTCTTTACTTGCTCTTAATGGGAAAATTCTAACAATTCTGTTCTTGGAACACTTTCTCTTTTTGTTTTAAGCCTCCAGGAAATCAATCACTTCCACCTTCATAGCTTCAATTCCCATCTATATATTCTAGATAAGTGCTATCAAATAGAACTTGATGTGATGATGGAAATATTCTGTTTCTGTGCTATCCAATACAATAGTCACTAGCCAAATATGACTATTGAACATTTGAGATGTAACTAATGCAACTGAGAAACCAAATTTTAAATATATATTTAATTGCCTAAATTAGCCACGGGGATTACAATCACTGAGAAACCCTATGGACAGAGTTTCTCATTACATCTGAAGCAAGGTCCAAGAACTGATGTTTAACCAAAGCTCCTCTTGGTGATTCTGATGCACACATGCACAAGATTTTTTTTTTTTTTTTGGCTTAGAACATGGTAGGTATATAAAAGCTTTAAAAAAGATCAGGGGTCTTTTTGAGGTTTAGTTGGTAGGAATTTGAGTAAAGAAGATGAGATTATCTCCCACCCCATCCATTCCTCAAACATCTGAGAGCAGAAGTCCACCTGCATCATTGCTGATATCATAGCAAATATCAAAAACAGAATACATTTTTAATGAAAGGAAAATATAGGAGGAGACTGGAAGCCAACTCAGGGAAACCAAGAGAAGTATGGAGTTCTCAAAACCCTGAGGATAAATGCTGATTTCTGTGAGCACACGCTGGGGACACTTACCTGAATAACCAGGTCAGCTCACTGTAAAAAGAGCTGTTTCAACAACTTGAGTGCTGGAAGTAGAACCTAGAAAGTGGAGGATGCTGCTTTTCTAAGGATTTAGTGAGATGAAAGGCTTTTTATGAACTGAAAAGGTTAGAACAGAAAAACGTTGAATTAAAAAGAACAATGAACAGTGGGGTCTGAAGGAGACTTAAAAAAATTTAAGCTTTTAAAATCTCAGAGTACTTCCCACACCCTGACTGGTGTGGCTCAGTCAGTTGAGCGTTGTCCTGCAAACTAAAACGTTGCCAGTATAACTTTATTAAATAAATACAAATTGTTCAGTGTCTGGAACGTAATAGGTATTCATGTTCTCTTCCTCATCCCACAGTGTCCAACTTTAAGGCATATCTCTCACAGATAATTCATAATGGAGTAGAATGTGCTGATTCCAAAAGTCTTAGGGATTGAGAGTGAATTGTTACCATGATAAAAAGCCTACTCTCCATCTAGACTGATACTGTGACCGTTACTAAGTCTATTAGACCATATGGAGTCATATACCAAAATTTTAACAGTGACCATCTCTGTAAAGTGATAGCCGGAAGGCAGAGGGAGGAAGGAGCTTTCACATTTAGTTTATATAATAATGCAGTATTAAAATTTTTGTAATTAACATGTATTGCATAAGATTTTAAAGTTAAATTTTGCCTTAACCAGTGTGGCTCAGTTGGTAGGGCACTGTTCCACAAAGTGAACTGTCACTCATTCGATTCCTAGTCAAGGCACATGCCTGGATGAGGGGCCTGGCCCCTGGTTGGAGTGTGAGGCAATTGATCAATGTTTCTCTCCCTTTCTCCCTCCCCCCTTCCCCTAAAATTAAACAAAATATTTTAAAAATAAAAATTTAAAAACATTCACTGCTTCATTCAAAAAACGGATTAGAGAAGAGCAGGGATCCCAAGATTGAAGGTTTCGGCAACTCCTGCGGCGCACCTGAAGCCAAGCTGTATTGACTCCGTCTTTCCCTTGGACCCTTCAGCTGCGAAGAGAGGGGGGGGTCTGCTGCTTGGGCAACAGCAGACCCTCCATATCACCCTGCCCAGGCTCTGTAGCTTCAGCTTCACTGGAGAGGACACTCCAGCGTCATCGCAAGATGTCGATTCAACACGGGAGGAGACAGATACCGTGTCACTCCCGAGTCGGACTGCACAACCATTCTCGGCAGTGCAGATAGACTCTTAAGAAGCTACACCATCGTCTCTCGAGACGGACGGCTGCCGACGACGACGACGATTCCATTTTTCCCCCATTGCTCCCCCCGACCCAGCCCACCCTCCCTCCCACATTCAACCTCTATTCTGTTGCCCATGTCCATGGATCATTCTAGTTCCTTCCCCTCTCGCTAAAAATAAATTATAAAAATAAAATAAAAAGAAAAGCTGCTTTTTAAAGTTAGTTATTAGTTATGACTCATTTTATTGGTCTGTATAACTGCCAAGTGAACCCGAAGTGAGGAAATTTCTCTTATCTACCATAGGTAGTAACACCGATGACTATCTGCTGGTATCTTTATCTGCATGTCAACAGTCAATCTACTGACATAATCTGTGAATAGAGAGAGAAGTGATGTAGGAAGTGTGGTAAAATCTCAGCCTATAACAAAAGAAGGGTGGAAAAGAACCATTACAATACAGTACCAGGGCAAGTAAGAGCAGACAGGTAGGTGCTGGGCGACTACACCTCACTGGGAAAACATGGGCAAAAAAGGTTCTAAGAAGTAGAGTGACAAAATGTCAGCACATGTTTCCCTTGCACAGACTTGCCAGGAAGAGCACAACATGCACCCAGAAGCTTCAATCCTTTTGAAAATTTTTAAAAAATGCCCCGAAAGGTGGAAAACCATGTACTAGAAAAAATTCTGTAAAAATTACAATGTAGTTGCCATGTAAAGACACCTACATGAGATATACATTTCTCATTTTGGGATTACTGGAGAGGTCAAAGAAGCAATAAATTTTTATTTACTTGTTTATTTTTAGAGAGAGAAACATCACTGTGTGGTTGCCTCTCACTTGCGCCCCCAACTGGGGACCTGACATGCAACCTAGTAATGTGCCCTGACTGGGAATCGAACCAGCGACAATTGGCTCGCAGGCTGATGCCCAAGGGAAGCAGTAAATTTTTAAAACTGATTTTAGAGAGATGAAGTGGGGGAGAGATGGGAAGAAAGAAACATCGATTTGTTGTTCCACTTATTTATATATCCATTGGTTGATTCCTGTATGTGCTCTGACCAGGAATTGAACCCACAACCTTGGTATATTGGGACAACAATCTAACCAACTGAGATACCCAGCCAAGGCCAAAGAAGCAATTAATTAAAAAAAAAATTTTTTTTAAGCCATTTGATATTTTAACTACTTTTGTGTTTTCCAAATTTTATATAAAATTATCAATTCTTTTATCAAATGCATAAGTAGTCTAGATATGTGTATTTAAATACTCGCTCCAAGAATTACATGATTGAATTCAAGAAGAAAAGGCACATTAACAATACTGTCTCACCCCATCTTCTCAATCACAGACCCAGAATGGTTAGAGGATCTTGGGAGTCAATCCCATCAGATGTCATTGGAGCTAGGATTACAATCCAAACCTTTTGGGTTCCAATCTCATGTTATTTCTATACAGCCTGATGACTGAGAACAAATCTTTATAAATTTGTGCCACTGAATACTTTTTTTTTTTTTACTTTATAAAGTACAAATAGTCTTTTCTCTTCTGGTATTTTAAAATAAATCTGTAAATAGCTTCTTGCTGGCCAACCCATACTCATCACCTGTCGAGATTCTCTTGAATAGTCTACCCATTAGCCAGGTTCCAAAATAAAGACCTTCCAGTCTCTCAAATTCCATACTGCTCACTTGGTTCTAGGTTCCCAGGTCTCTTGGGTCTGCCTACTTAAGTGGCACCTATTTTCTAACCTGCACTTGCAGCTTTGTCCCAGTATTTGTGCCTTGTTATCTGATCTGCTGTTGCCCACTGTCTGTACATAAACATCTTTCTTTATGAGGGGAACAAAGAGAAGGCTTTTGATGCACGCAAATTCCCTTACTTGTGGTTTTCCCAGTTGCTAAATACCTTTTATTGTGACCCTGAGTAAGAAAGGAAATTAGGACAAGGCTCAAGACATCTCCCCTCTCCTCCTGTCAGCTATAAAGCTGGAACAGAAACTGTCTGATGGCTATCAGAAATTCACTCAATCACACATATGTCTCATCTAAAAATAAAAGCCAAATACACATTTCTTTTTTTTTTTGCATATATTTACAGTATAAATACTAATTTTTTCAAAGTACATATTCTTTTAACCATTTGCAAAAGTTATCTAGCACAGGACAGCAATTTAATGTAAAGCCTCTGTAGTAGTGATTAAGGAAAAATAGAACTGTTTTGAGGATAAGGGATTCTAGAAGGAATATGAATGGACATGATATCTGAACTTGCAAGGAGAACGTGAAGCAGCTTAGTCCACATTGCACTGCCAATACAGAATGCTGAAGGACTACCATGTGAGACAGCAACCTGGATGCGGTGTTTTAAGAACTACACTTGAGACATATAAAAAGTACACATGCTTGCATAGTGCATTAATCTTAAAGAAGTTCAACATTTCCTTCTCATTTTCAGTAACCTAAATGTATAGTACTTAAAACACATCACACAGAATTAAAGACTTATGCATATATTTCAGATTTCAACATTAACGTCAAAAATACATAGTATGATTTTACATAGGATTTGTGCTACATTAGAACACTAGAGACAAATATCACTTGAGTATTAAGGAAAACATTAAATATTAA
Organism: Furipterus horrens; assembly: GCF_987537825.1. Lineage (NCBI taxonomy): Eukaryota > Metazoa > Chordata > Mammalia > Chiroptera > Furipteridae > Furipterus > Furipterus horrens. The sequence continues at coordinate 157,189,413 of NW_028327173.1, forward strand.
ATAACTGAGAAATAAAATGTGTAAACACTAATCTAACGAGGGTTTTGCTATTGCAACATGTCCCATGAAGTGGTTTCAACAGTACAAAAAGGCTTAGGACATGAGTGTTTCCAGTCTACTTGGAATATGTGGAGCTCATTCCAGGAATCCTTTAATAAAAACTGGTCCAGTATAACAGGAGAGGACCCACTCTCCTGGTTGTTAATTTGGTACACTCCGTTCTATGCTAATTTTTACTTTCAAACTTGGGTATGGAGCAAGCTTTTAAATTGTCACTCCTTATCAACATCTTGGTGAAAATTGAGGGTTTGTTGGCGATTCAGTGTAAGATTTGAGTTCATATGCAGCACCGCTATCAACTTCCATTGACTTTCTAGAGAACAGGAGACGTACATCTCTATGGAGGTAGATCTTTCCAGATTTAGAACTCTGGAACCTAAATAAACAAACAAAAAGATGCAACATTTAGGGAATGATTATTTTAAAACCAAACCAAACCAAACCCCCAAATAATTAAATTTTAAAGGTAAAAAGAATTAGTTTTGCCACAATATTAGGTTAATAGTAACCTTTAACAAGATATTTAAAGTCTTATTTAAGTGCCTCTTCCTACTATCTCCTGAACACTTCATATTATACCCTTTTCCTTTGTACGATGCCAGAGATGCTTCCTTCTGTGAATGTGGCACATTTGGGGAGAGGGGGTACCCCCCAAAAGCCAGACTTATTTCTGGGGGTTGTACTCCTTGTAGTACAGGCTTCTCCCACTAGATGAGTGTTCTAGGAACCCATCTGTATCAGTGCACCAGCTGCTGTTGTTGTGAGAAGCTGCATTTGGCTTCAGTGAATTTTTTTTGAAGACTCTTTCAACATGTTTTCCCATTTCATGATGGGTGACTTATGAGTGTACCTGCCCATGCCACATTGAGTGTTCAGTTTTTGACCAAAAACCCTTGTGCCCCACCCTCCCTATTCACCTGATCTTGCCCCAAATGACATTTTTTTTTGTTGTTTCCTGGATGAAAAAAGTCTTCAAAGGGAAATGCTTCGCTGATGTGGAAGAGGTGAAACAAAAAAATGACAGAAGCACTAAAAGGCATCAAAATTGAAAAATTCAAAAACTGTTTTGAGCAGTGGAAAAACCATCTTGATAGATATATTGCATCAAATGGAGAGTACTTTGAAGGTGACTGAAGTTTAAACATGTAATAATAAATACACAATTTTTAATAAATAAATTCCAGAATTTATACCTTTCACTTCTGACACCACATGTTTCTTTCCTCACCTACAGTGTCAAGTTTCAGTTCACAACAGCCAATTATACTACATTTGGGCTTTGTAGCTCTAGCATCTTTGGGGCACACAGATTGAACATTTCACACAACTTGCCCTCCCCACAATTTTGAGTACATTAAAATTTATTCCACACATGACAAATCGCCACTGAAAATAATCAAGTTTTGAGTACAATCACAGGATAAGCAAGGGCTGCTATCATCAGTAGAGGCTAACTAAATAAAGCGTAATCATCATTAAAAACCACTTAAAAAGTCACCATGAAATGAAAATGGTTATCAAAACTGAATATGGAACAGTTTCTATCTCCTGCTAATTAATACTTATAGCATAACACAGAGTGCCAGAATCCTTAATCATATAAATAGAGCCTTTGGTGCTAATTTCTCTAGTTTTCCCTTTGCATAGCAGATATACTCTCTGGGTTTGTGTTTTTTATTCCTAAATTAGCTGAAAAATCTGGTGCTCAGTTGCTCTTTCCTTCTCTCTGAAGTTTTTCATTATCTCAATTGGAAGGAGAACATGGCAAGCTTTGGGAACTATGCCATACTTTGTGGAGAGGTTTCTTTAGAGCATTTAAAGTATCTAATCATTAAGTAGGGATTATAAAAGCTGGGGTAATTGATTTTTACTTTGGTAAATGTTGGTTACATATAGCTATGGTTGTTAAAACTTCAAGAGGAATGGTATCAAATGGAAGTTTAAAGCGAGTTCAATCTTTCTCCTACATTGATTAGGCTGAGAGTTATTCTTACAGTCTGCTACTTTATACCATTTCTTAAAAAAACAATCTTCCAAGTTGGGTTTAAATATATTGTGCTGGTTTAACATGTCCTTAAGTTGCAGAACATGAGGCAGAAGACCCCAAGATAAGAGTACCAATTAATCAGTGCTATGGATGTTGGGAGAGGGACCATTAACTTAACAGGTATTTTCAGTACGGGTCTTAAGTGTACAGCTGACTCCTTATTCACTCTAGATCACCACAAAGCAAATCTATTGAAAGAGAGTGGGTGGCCACCATCAGTAAGAGATTAAAGAGGACCTCTGTCTGGGCCCTGGATGTAAGATGCCTCCTCCTGATGATAGGGTCCTTGGAGTAAGGAGTTCAGCTAAGATTGAGCACTTACTATAAATGGCATCAGAAAACTATTGGGAATAGAGTTACAGGTAAAAGCCTATTGCACTCTCTCTTAACCAACAGACTTGCTCATTAACCCTGAAAGCTATACTAGGACTTCATGTCTGAAAACCTTACTCTAGAATGCTGGCAGCTTGGACCTCATGGACAAACAAGTGGTTTCTCACAACCTACAACCATGAGCTTGGTAGTAAGAGAGAAAAAGATATTTCTAATGGAATCACTAGAATATATAAGCTCTATAAGAACAGAGACTTTGTCACAGCTGTTTCCTAGTGCCTACAAACATGCCTAACACATAAATATTCATGGAATAAATGAACGAAGGTTAATAACGTCCTTGTCTAATGCAGCAGCCATTAGCCACATCTGGCTACTGAGCACTTGAAATACGGCTAGTTTAAACTAAATTGTCCCATAGTCCTGGCTGGGTAGGTTGGTTGGTTAGTGTCATCCTGATTACCATGGTTGATCTCCAGTCAGGGAACATACAAAAATCAACCAATGAATGCATAAATAAGTGGAAAAACAAACTGATGTTTCTCTATCTTTCTCTAAAAGAAATCAATCAATAAAATAAAATAAATAAACTGAATTGTGCTATTAATGTAAGCTATATACTTGATTTTAAGTATTCAATATAAATAAAGAATGCAAATATCGTATTCATATTTATTTTATGTGTATAATAAAAAACAATAAAGAATATAAAATATCTCACTCGTAATATTTATATTGATTATACATTCAAATTACAACATTTGGATATATTGGGTTAAATAAAATTTACTATTAAGTCTTTCCTTTTTCTTAATATCTTTTAAATGTAGCTACTAAAAAATATAGAACTACATCTAAGGCTCACATTATATTCTACTGGAGAGCAATTGGTTTAGAAAATGTGTCTCACTGCCCCAGATTTATCAGCATTTGTTTTAATATAAAATATTTTGCATTACACAGCTATAAATGAAAAGTCCCCTAATTCAAGAAGTAAAAACGACTACAGAAAGATATGCTGTGTGTTTTCTGCATCTTGGCATATCACCCAAGTTTCCGAGTTAAGAGAATTCCAGGGGACGCTGGTCTTAGTCAGTGACAGTTTTTAAAATAAACTAAAAATTCTAGAGTCGTTCTTCTAAAGTAACATTTTTATTTTCATTTCAAATATTACCTCAGATGGATGAGGTAGCGTAATAACCGTTCTTCTGTGTGTCGAATCTTCTCTTTATTAACTCTTCTCTTCATTTCTTGTTTAACTGGTACAGAAAAAGTTCTCTGTCGTAGGAATGTCTGATGATTGGCTGGCATATCTCGTAAGTCATATATCACAACAAACATCTTCACCACAGTCTTATTAGGATTAAATAAGGTCTGAAGAAACAATATAGAATTTTTAAAAAAATCAGTGATTTGTTGATTTGACTCAAAATGGTTGTGCCAATAACAAAACAGATTTTAAGTCATTAATCCCAGTGAATATAATTTAGTTTTAGGGAATAAAGTTAATAAAATTTCAGAAGTTTATGAGCTGATACTTACTATTTTAATAAATGGGTCAATTAATATTTTAAGTTTAACAACAACATAAAATCCTAAAATAAATCTAAATATTTAGTCACAAATTTCATATTAATAATAGACAATACCTAACTTTTACTCCTTGTTCATATTTTAAGAAATCATTCCACTAGATTAATCAAAATATACCTTCCCTGGATTAACACATTCCAGTTCCTTTATTTCAAACATTAGCTTCATTAAAGTGTGCCTACTATAAATTTCATATAATAGAATTTTAATTTTTCTCACATTTTAATAGTGAGTAAATATAATTTTTTTAAAATAAAAGTTTGGTAAAGCTAGACTTTTAGGTGTTTTAGGTACATATGAAATTGAAAATTTGTTCTCTTTGTATATTTAACATTGAAAATATTATTTAAATTAATATAAGCTGAAATCTTTCCATATATTGAAAGTAATTTTATATTAAAATTTTATCTAAAAATATAAAAATAAAATGTTTTCAAAAAGGAGACGTTTTCACATTTGAAATGCTTCCAAGTCTAGAAAATAAAGTTCATTATTATTAGTTACATGTTGGACTAAATAAAACTTTATGCTTTCATAATTGAATCATTTCAAGAATTGCAGTGACACATTTCAAAATCATCGATACCATAAATAGACCAAAATATGTATCTGAATTAATACTATTTTAAAAATACTAATTTATAAGCAAAATCCCAAGCTGCTGATCTGACTTTAACCAAATTACCAACACATCAATAGGTAACTTGGTGCCCATGCTTTCTGAAGCTCATCCGTGGCACTGGACATCACTCACTGAATCAAAATGAGAAATATATCAATATTATGATCCAACTTTTTAAAATCTAGTGAGTCTTAAGAGTAAGGCTAATACATTCAACAAACCACACAACTAGCAAGCCAGGAGTTCAAACCATGTATATACATAATTAAACTATGTAAGAAATTAAAGACATACCTAAATTTGATATTTTAAATTAACCATTAAAGTTGGCAGTCCTCAAACAAGAGGTGTTTGTGTTTATGCCTCATTATTATGACAACTGACAGCTAGCTTTCCAGTGGCTCACACTTCCCAATGATAGGAGCTACACAGCCAGAGGCAAGAGAACAGATTATCCTTCAAGATTTCCATTCAACATAAATTGCATTTTAATATGCAATGGTTCATCCTTAGTAAAACTTACATATATGTACATATTTGCATAGTACTATGTTTCATTCCTGTGCGATATGCAATAAACAAATGTATAGACTCCTTTGCTATACCAGAACAAAAGTGATCAGTAGAAGTGGTCTGGTGAAGCCAAAGGTCATAAAAAGGCTTGTTGAATTATACCAGATCCTAAGTGAGAGGAACTCACTAGATTATTTTTAAATTTCAGCTTTATTGAGGTGTAACTGACAAATATCAGTGAGACTTTTTAATATGCAAGAGCCAACTCTGTAATAGTTAAACTTCTGGGCTTTCAAGATTATCCTGGGTGTGCCTTGGTAATGAACTCAGTGGCAAAGTGGCTTTTATATCAAATAGCTCGTCTGAGTACCTTAAACTGAGGATGATGAAGGACTGCTCTGGGCTAAGAGAGTTCTCCTGAACCTAAACTAGATTAAATGCCTAGACCAAAAGGAAACATTCCTTCTCCGCCCCAACATCTGTCAGACTACGTGTTGGGTAACCATCTCATTAGATCCATTTAGAAATTACCCCTAAGGATAATATAATTTTGTTTCCCAAGTTTTCCTGTCAAAGCAACACTAATATTTCATGTCTCCTTTCGAATAGGTAGATCTCAATCTGGCTTACTATTCTAAACAGAAGGCACTGGTGTTGTTAGGTTCTGACTGTATTGAAAATAGCTCTATTTAAGTTATGTAGACTGTCATATACTATCTTTCTAATGCATTCACCTTAATTAGCTTATGAATGCTTTCCTTTTCTGGAGGCCCCCAAATGGTCATTCCTGGGGCAGAGCAGGGAAACTCCAAAGAAAGCTGCAGCCGCACTGTTACTTACCAAAGTTGTTGCAGCAGCAGTAGCAGGAGAAAGGGCTAAGTTCTATATGTATGTGAGAGAATTATTATTGCAATTGTAGGCTATAAAACACATACCACTTGTATTGTTCCTGAAGGAGGTACTCGATATCCCCTTTTACCAAGGGACTCTAAAGTGATCACACCCTTGAAATAAAAGAAGACAAATTTAGTACAAACTAATGCGTATGTATATAAAAGACTAAAACAATATTAACCATGTAGTTACAAAAATTTTAGAATTCTATCTGTATGGAAAAACATTCACATTACATTAATAGAGATACATTCTATGAGTATGAAATAGTAAGGGTCATACTGATATGAAAACAGTTTACTGTTCTTCCTGGAGCTGTTGCAATAAATAATATAAAACATAAAATATATAATAAATAACAAATATATAAAGTACATAATAATTATATAGCACCAAACTGCTTGAAATTTCTATTAAGATACAGATGCAAGAAGTTCCCTAACTTAAGAGGATAAAGGAAGGTGACAGGATTATTCCCTTGTATCATGCAGAAGGAAGGAAATGAAGAAGAAAAATAATTTACGATTCTTTGTACATATAAAAAGTCAGGAATGTGGAAGGACCTAAGTCTTGGTCAAAAGTGCAGTCAAGTCTTCAATTATATGGATTAGAGACAGACCATCATCATCAAGTATCACCTGTAAACTTGTTAGAACTGCAGAATTTCTGGCTTCTTCTCAGACCTACCAAATCAAGTCTGTATCTTAACAAGATTCCCCAGATGCTATCACATATACATTAATATCTGAGAAGCATTGCTCTACTATACACTGTAGTTCTATGAGAAGAATGTTCTACTCATTGCAACAGTCCCAAAATGGGAAAGAAGTATAAATTAAAACAAGGGAAGCTTTGATTGAATGTGGGAAACTTTCTAGATAACCAGAATGACCAAACGACTTCATGTGGTGATTGATATGTAATTCTCAGAGAGCTGTAAGAAAAGAATGCTGATTCATTTGTTTTGACTGGGCTAAGTTTTCTTTTCAGTAATTATGATAGTTAAATAGAATAATTGCACATTCTACATTTCATATCCCATCATTTTAAGTTGTGCACAGCAAAACATATCAGCCTTACATAAAAATAAATGTAAAACAGGATTGTTCCACCAGGCAATATCCGTTTGTTTGAAAGACAGGCCAGGGTAGGGGGAGTGGGAGGGTGGGTATAAAGGTAAAAGAAAAAACAGACTCCAATATGGAAATATCACAACTCCAAGTGAACAGCACTTGACATCAGACTGTTAGATTGACATGTTAAATACTGGGAAATGTTCATGGAAATGGGTGCTGAGAAGAAATGTGGTTCTTGACAAATATGATTTGTCACATGGTCATTTAGAACACGAAAACAGCATATCAACAAATTGCATCCTTAACCAAAACAGCAATGAAGCAAACAATTTCTCTTTTACAATCTGCTCTATATGAAAAATACAATGGTATATATGGCCCCTCTTCTTCCTAGTTCCAGAAAGAAAAAGTAAAAAATATATGTAAACGATAGCTACCTTTATAATCACATCGCTACAAGCAATACATTGCTATTCTTCCTTGTCACCCTTCCCTAAATAAATAAAGGAAAACTGATGAAGCAAAAACTACCATCAAGCCACTCTAGCTGGTGTGGCTCAGCGGACTGAGAGCCAGCCTGTGAACTGAAAGGTTACTGGTTCAGTTCCAGGTCAGGGAACATGGGCCTGGAGCCAGTTCTACAGCTGGGAGCCTGCAGGAGGCAACCATTCAGTGTTTCTCTCCCTCTTTTTCTCCCTCCCCTCCCCACTTTAGTCTCTTAAAAAAAAAAATCTTAAAAAAACAAACTACTATCAAGACTATAGTTATTTCCTTTAATACATAACAATTATAAGTTTTCAGAACATGATAATAGTAACTAAATAAATTTATAGAGAAAGAATGTAGATTAAAATTTTTTATTTTTATTTTTTAAGATTTATTCATTTCGAGAGGAAGGGAGAGAGAAAGAGAGGGACAGAAATATTGATGTGCAAGAGATACACTGATTGGCTGCCTCTCTCATGCTCCCAACTGGGGACCCGGTCTGTAACCCAGGCATGTGCCTTGACTGAGAATCGAATCGGTGATCTTTTGGTTTACAGACCGGCACCCAGTCCACTGAGCCACACCAGTCAGGGCAGACTTTTTAAAACCTTATAATTTAAGGTAACACTTATCTAAGCAATGTTAAGACCAGTATGGCACTGGTAAATTAGGAATTAGAAAGGAATTGAGAAATTATTAGAATTCTATTATTATTATTAAATTTGTTATTATTTATTATTTTAATAATTGGTCAGCATACCAGTATTTCTATGTTGTAACAGTTACTATACTTCTGGCATTTTAGGATACAACAGAAAGGTTAAGATAAACTAAATTGGGTCAGATCTTATATAAAAACTTACTCTCAAATTATTGTGGAATAGAGACTATACAAAGCTTAGTAAAACAGAAAGAAGTTTATCTTAATTTGGTCACTTACAAATAGAAGAAAATAATATGTGGACCTGTTAATATGATAATTCAAGTTATACCATGAATTTGCTACTGGCACACCTGCTTTAGACCTTTCTGCTCTGTTCCACCATGTAATAGCTTCTAAACTGTGGAGAGCTGCCATATTACACAACAAATGAAGAACATTTTTACCACTGACACCCAAGTGAAGAGAGATGTTTCATAGATTTGAATTAATCTTCAAGGAACTTTTAATGAAAAGTCCTGCACCACTTCTACACACACAAATTTCCTGCACTAAAATATTACCTTTGTGAGTCATTTGTGTAATTTGTAATGAGAGGTCCCAAGGTTATTAAAGTAACAAATAAGAGTTTGGTGTCTCAGCTCTGCTGTGATATATATTATCTTACCAAAACATGATCAGTACTTTGAAAACAGATGGAATTATCAATATATGAATAAGATTCCATGAAGAACAGGATTAATTTTATTAATTTACAGTAGGAAAGATGTATAAGATTTGGATTTTATCATTTGCAAAGGAAACACATTTCTAACGAGTAAACTGCCATAAAAAAAAATCTTACATAATGGAAAGTTTACTGAGGAATATTATCAGAGAAAAGTAAATCAGAGGTTCTTTAAGAATAGACTAGCTCAATAACCTGATTTAACCTCTATGCAGTATCTATTCATAATCCGTAACCATTTGTGTATACTTTCTGGTGACAGTGACAAAATCCTTTATCTCTTAACCTTTCATTTTTTAGATGTCAACTGACAAAGTCAAGGATTAATGCTGTTTTGCTTTTATAAATGAACCCTTGCTCATAAATTTCACTCAAAGATATTTATTTGAGCTGATTTTCAGCCAATTCACTCTTTTATCTTATTTCTAAGCCTTCCTACTGTTCATCTCGACTCTGTACACTAGTAACACATTTCAGTATTTTAGATCTTATCTTCAATTTTCTATCACTATGTGTCAGTAGAATATGTGAAACTGATGAGACTTCTTGATGTCCTTCCTGGTAAAGCAAAACGGGCATCTTCACACTTATATCCTAATATTGTAAGCATTCCAGTATGATACACTTTTATCCTTGAAATATTGAACTTATCTCAAGGGTACTTTCCATTATATTAACTACCCACAATTAGCAGTCATTTTTTTCAAAAGTTATACTGGAAGAGTATATCCCTCTTTCTGTGGTAAATGAATAAAAGGTGGCATATATGATAATGGGCAGGTTTGTAAGGTGTGGGCCTTGTTTTTAGTAATAACCAATGTTGTGCATTATGATTTTAATCCACAAGTGTAAATATTATTGGAAAAAGAAAACTTGGAATAAATGAGCAGATACCAGTATGCTCTGTCTATCAAAGTATAAAATACTGATCAGGATCTTGAATCAAATTTTCGCCCTTAGAATGGAGTAAGGCTTACTTGTGCAAACTGGGCCAATAATGAGTAAGCTATAGTAGGTCCCTAAAAAAGTAAAACTTTCCTTCTTCTATTGTTTCTCGATTATGTAAAATTCCCTTTTCACAACTTCTATCAATAACAAAAGACACAGTTATTAATATCCTTGGGAATCTAAAAGATGGGGAAGAGGAAGCAACCGGGCCAGGTAGTAGGTGGGACATTCAAGTAGCAAGACCAGAGCTGTATGTTTCTATGCCTATAACAAATGTATACCTTGTATTTCTCGAAGTAAGATCAAACATGAAAACCCAGCTCTGCCTCCTTATTTGATACCATCCTGTAAATTTTTATAGACTCACATCGCTAGCCACTTCTCCCTCTTTGTGTTTTGGAAAAGGGCTGATACTAATCATACCCCAGGACATGGTATCATTTTTGCAGTTGAAGGCTTATTTTATCCTCAATCCATTGGAATAAAAAATGGGAAAGGTGAAATCAGGACTGTAAGTCTCAAAACTGTGCTCTAATTCTCCTTAGCTATCTTACTTTCCAGTAAAGCTTTAGCACACAGTCAGAAATAACTAATATTCTAAAGAATCCTAAGATTAGAATAAAATGGTCCAAAGACAAAACAAACAGGAGGAAGTGGGTAAAAGAGCCTCACAGAAGCCAGGTTACCAAATCTTTACCTAAACTGTACTGAGATGAGGATCACATGTGAAGCCAGTCCTTGTGGAAGTGGAGTGCCGAGTAAGCACTTGAGAATTTGTGTGAACTTAGCAAGATATGGAATTATAGTGTCACTAATCAAATTTGTTATTAATTTTTCAAATTGCAGAGAAACAAATAAATTTTCAGCAAAACTGTCAAATGCAAAGAGGATATCTATTGTTAGAGCTAGCTCAGAAAGAAGTTGTGAGGTAACCTTTTGCTTGATACAGTCATTAATCTCTATTCAGCTTCAATTTTCTCTTACTTTATATTTTCAAGCATTGCACCAAAGCAGTCCCTCAAACTCCTTGAACTTAATGACAGATATCTGTCATTAAGTTGGCTGACTTGAGCAGAAAGAAGACAACTTTAAGAATACTTGCCATATAAGGAGAGGGAGCATTATCATCTGAAACACTGTAGAATGACACTTCAACTGGAAGAATCAAATGCGTGGGGCAGAAAACACCACTTGCCCCCACCTCGGCAGTAAAGCCATCGACAACGCCGAGAGGATCTAAACGATAGTTCAAGACAGATTCCTGGAAGATAAAATAATTTTTAAGTTATAAAGTTAAAAAGTTCACTCATTCATTTTGTTTCCTATTTAAAGAAGTATGTGCGTCACCGTGCGTTCTGGCATTAGAAAAGTGGTTGCTGCCGTTGCCATGACCTCATTTCGGATGTTCGTCTGACCTGAAATTAACCATTCCCCCATCAATCTTCTACCATCCTACAGACTTTGGCTGCCTCTCACTATTCCAACCCATGCTGAACTATCCCTGAATTTCACCATTAGTTAGACCTGATTGTTTAATATATTATTCTTTTCTTTGTAAATAAAATATACTTGACCAGAGCACTGTAATAGGAGGACTGAGGGAACTTCTATTACAGCGCTAATAGAAAAACATTTCAAATCTTTCAAAAGCTCTCTTTCATATGCATATATCAACACAGATATGCATACACATATGATAAGATATGAATAGCTTTTCTTTGTTCAGTAATTCTTTGAAGAGAAACTCTGCATGCCCTTATGAGTCTGAAAATCTATGTGCTCTAAATCTGAAATAGTGAATCAGTCATTCTAAAAATACCCTGGTGAAAAAGACTAAGAGATCTACGTTACAACAACCTTCTCTAAACTCCACTCACCACCTCTACTCCAAATAAATGCAACATCTTCTAAGTAATCTTTCCATCTCTAGTATATCCTCTGTATTAATGCCAAAGTGCCTTAAAAAAAAACGTATATACCACTCACCAGGTTAAAACTCTGTGTTTCTGATATCTAGGGGATGAAGTCAAATCTTCATAGCATGGCATGCAAGCCCCCTGTACCTTTCTTGCCTCATCCCTCCCTACCTGCAGAGTCTTATTCACCACTTCCAGTTAATACTTTCCAACATGTCCATGCTCTTTTCCTACTTTTGCACATGTGCCATTGTACACGTAGTTCCTTCTGTCTAGAATCCCTTGCTACTCCCCACACTAATGTACCCAACAAATTCTTACTTATCTTGTGTAACCAAATTCAAATGACGGTCCCCCAGTAAAGGTTTCCCCAATCCCTTAGCAGAGAGGTTGGGTATATGAGGACTGAGGGAACTTCTATTACAGTGATAATTACTTGGGTTTAAAAATTATTTATATATCCATCTTTTTTCAGTAGACTGTAAACTCCTCTAAGAGAGGAACTTTACCATTTACCTTTGTCTTTCTAGCACATAGCACAACACATAGCAGGTACTCAAGTAAATGTTTAAGAAAAATATTCTACAGCCCTGACTGGTGTGTCTCAGTAGATTGGGTATCGTCCTGCAAAATGAAAGGTCGCCAGTTCGATTCCTGGTCAGGACACATGCCTGGGTTGTAGGTTCGGTCCCCAGTTGGTGTGCATACAAGAAGCAAAAAATAAAAAATTCCTCTCACATTGTTGTTTCTCTCCCTCTTTTTCTGCCTCCTTTCCCATCTCTCGAAATATAAATACAATCTTAAAAACAAACATAAAACAGGACAAGCACACATAAAAAAGCTTATGGAAAAGGCCAATGACCCACAGTAGTTTCTGACTTTATTCAGTTTTGTGACTTTATACTCACATGGATTCTAGACCCTATTCAGTGCAAAACAACAAGAGCAGAAAGTAAATGGAATACAGATAACAAAGTAAGAAATAAAATTGTCCCTATTTGTAGATGACACAAGCATCTATCTAAAATAATCTCCAAAATTCTGCCCTGGTTGGTGTGGCTCAGTGGATTGAGTGCTGGCCTACAAACCAAAGGGTCGCCAGTTTGATTCCTAGTCAGGGCACATGCCTGGGTTGCGGATCAAGTCCCCAGTTGGGAGTACATGAGAGGCAACCACAACATTGATGTTTCTCTCCCTTTCTCCCTCCCTTTCCCTCTCTCTAAAAATAAAATTTTTAAAAAATCAATAAAATAAAATAAAATAATCTCCAAAAATCTAAAAAAGATCAATAAAATAAGCAAGTTGAACAAGGTCATAAGGTGATTATATATGCATATGTACATATACATTCATATATATACATATGTATATAGCTACACACATATAATCACTTATATTTTAATATACAGCAATGAAGAATTGGGAATTTAAGATTTTTAAAGTATAATTTATAGGAGCAGCAGAAAACATGAAATATTTACATGTAAACCTACAAAAATATGTCTAAGATCTGTATGCTGAAAAGTACAAAACACTTATGAAAGAAATCAAAGCATAACTAAATACAAGGGGGGAACCCCCAAAACCAAGAATTTATTTATTAAAAAATATGTATTTATTCTTACATGTTTAAACTTCAGTCACTTTCAAAGTATTCTCTATTTGATGCAATACACCTATCGAGATGTTTTTCCATTGCTCATAACAGTTTTTGAACTTGTCAATTTTGATGCTTTTAGTGCTTTTGCTGTTTTTTGTTTCACCTTGTCCACATCAGGAAAATGTTTCCCTTTGAGGCCTTTTTTCATCCGGGGAAACAAAAATAATGGTGCTCAGGGCTGGGCAGGGTGAAGAGGGAGGGTGGTACATAGGTGTCATGCTGTTTTTGGTCAAAAACTGCTGAGCACTCAGCATGGTAAATCACCCACGGTGAAATACAAAAACACATTGAAAGATTCTTCAAAAAAAATTCACTGAAGCCAATTGCAAACTCTCACAGCAACGTCAGCTGGTGCACTGATACAGATGGGATTTCTAGAACACTCACCTAGTGGGGAAGCCTGCGACAAGGGGCTGCCCTCCAGAAGATAATTATGTTTTTTTGGGGGTCCCCCTTTGTGTTCATGTCAAAAGATTTAATATTCACAAGATGATCTCTATCAATGCAATCCAAACAAAATTCAACAGGCTCTTTTGTAGATATAAACAAGGTAATTCTAAAATTTATATGAAGAAGTAGAGGAACTGGAGTAGGTAAAGCAATTTTGAAAAGAATAACAAATTAGAGCTCACATTACTTGGTTCTAAAACTTGTATAATTGGACATTCATATCATAAGCATTAATATTGACCACATACTTAATATCATACATAAAAATTAACTCAAAATAGATCACAGATCTAAATGTAAGTGCTATAATGACAGAACTTCTAGAAGAAAATATAGAAGAAAATTTTTGTGACCTTCGGTTAGGCTAGTAATTCTCAACTAGGGGATGTATGTCAAAGTTTATAGTTATTTTTGGCTGTTACAAATGGGGAGCAGGGAGAGTGCTACTGGAATCGAGTAGATAGAGGCCAAAGATTCTGCTAAACATCCCATCATACATGAGACATTTCATGTAACAAAGGATATTCTGACTCAAATATCAATAATGATAAGGTTGAGAAGGCTTGAGATAGGCAAAATTTTTTTAGATACAATATCAAAAATCAAGATCCATAAAAGAAAATAATAAATTGGACATGAACAAAATTAAAATTAAAAGACTGCTACAAAAATGTAAATCTAAGCCTCAGACTTGCATAAAATATTTGGAAAACATATCTACTTATTTGAGAAAGCAAAGTGAAATGATAACACACAGAAAGGAAGCTCAACAGTACAGTAGTCCCTCTCTATATCGCGGTTCACTTATCACAACCTCACTGTATCACGGGATTTTTAAAATATTATATTTAATTATTTATCGTGGATTTTTTGTTATGTCACAGGATTTTGCAGTACTATATACGTATGTTGTTAAAAGTTACATAGGTTTAAGAGTATAGAATATGTTTAAGAACATAATTAGTGTTTATAAAAGTGTGGAAAAGGTTAGTTAGTAAGGGAGTGGGAAAGGTTAACGAGGGATTGGGAACAGTTTATAAGTGTGTGGGAAAGGTTTATAAAGCCTTAATATATATATAAATACTAAAATAAATGTAAGGTTCCTACTTCGCGGGTTTTCACCTATCACGGGGGGTCTAGAACATAATACCCGTGATAAGTGAGGGATCACTGTATTAGTCATTAAGGAAATATAAATTAAAACAACAGGGCAATAACACTACATCATAGAAACTGTAGTCAATAATACTGTAGTCAATACACTGACACTATGTATAGTGTCAGGTGGGTACTGGAAGTACCAGGGGGAACACTTTGTAAAGTATGTGATTGTTAACCATTACTCTGTGCACCTGAAATTAATACAAAATAACACTGAATGTAAACTGTAATTGAAAATCATACTTAAAAAAAGAATATAAGAGAATTACACGGAACCCAAATGTAGAAAATACAGTTTGGCCTTAAGGAAACTCATTTAAACATAGCTTTGAATGTTTAAAAAAAAAAAGAAAAAGCCTGACCATTGTAAACACTGGCAAGGATGTGGAGAAACTAGAACTCTCATACACTGCTTGGGAATTAAAAATGGTATAACTACTTTGGAAAACAGTTTGACAGTTTCTTAAAAAGTTAAATATACTTGTACCATACTACCCAGATATTCCATTCCTAGGCAGTCACCCAAACAAAATGAAAACTTATGTTTGTACCAAAACATGAATATTCATAGCAGTTCTATTTGTAATAGCCTAAAACTAGATATGACCCAAATGTCTAGAATCAGGTGAATCAATAAACAAACTGTGGTATATCCATATAACAGTAATAAAAAGGAATGAACTCTTGACATACAGGACAATACAGATCACTTCAAATTAATAATGGCCCCCCCCCGCCAAAAGTAAATACTGAATTGACTCTACATATGTAAAATTTTGAAAAACGCAAGCTATTTTAGAGTGATAGAAATTATGGTGATTCCCTTATATAGGAAAAAATTGTGGTTGTCAGTATTGTGCTAGACTGAATGAATGGAATGGATGAGGATAAGGTTTTGAGTAGAAAACTCTAATCAAAAAAATTTATTTTGCTATTGAGATGTATGAGTTCTTTATGTATTTTGGATATTAACCTCTTATCAGATAGAAAACTCTAAATGGTAGCAAGAAAAAAATAACTAGCCTCAGAAATCAGATAGCTAGCCTTCTACGTGGGTGTTACTCTGGGTCATTGTGTTTCTAGACTCCACCTAAAGCCCTGCAAATAATATCAGAACATCTAGATTCTTCTCAACAACTCTGCAGGGTAAGGCTTTGCCCTGTTTCATGAAATGAGACCAATGTGTCAGTTCAGTAATTTAAGTCTATCCTCTCGCCTTTTAAAAACTGCCATAGAGAGTCAAATGCACTAAGTAGAATAAGTACCTTCAGTGATTTATTGGAGAGAGGATCTAATTCATTATAAAGAGGACCTATGAGTTGGACAGTCTCAGAACGTCCCTGTGTTTTTCTACTGAAGTCATGTGAAAATGTATGCATATTAGCACAGAATCGTGTGAAAAGAACAGAGTGCTGTTCTAACCATTTTCTGTTTAAGATTTTTACATATCAAACCTCTCTTTTCTCCCCTCATAAATGTTTTTGTAATACAAAAGTTGCAGAGGACCTGACCCTCACAATAGCCTTATATAATTTTTAATCGATGACAAAGAAAATTAGAAAGATCAACATCTCTGAACTGATACTTCAGCAGTGAAGGAAAAGAGATCAACTTACCATAACTTTTATTTTTTTGGTTGTCATTAAAACTTTGAAAAATGGGATTAATCTTATATTATCTTGAATAATGTATACTGTTACTGTATCAACCACTATAACTCTGGTAAAGCTATTTAAATTAAAAATACAAATTTTAAGTTATTGTCCCCCCAAAATTCACCAATTAAAATCACATTTTAAATGTCATTAACAAGTTCATGTTTAAGGTTGCTTTCTAATTAATGACAACCAAACCTATAATAACACACCTGGTCCCAAGTAGAAATATCTGTATTAAATGAAGCAGCACATGTACCAGAGACCTTTACCAACTGATTTTCTTCAAAAATCTTGTTATTCTAGAAGATTTAGATCTACAGAGAAATTGCAAATATAGTACAAAGAATCATTTTATTTATTATTTTTTCGAATATTTTATTTTCTTTTTTTAGAGAGAGGGAAAGGGAGGGAGAAAGAGAGGGAGAGAAACATGGACTTGAGAGTGAGAGGAACATCAACTGGTTGTCTCTAGTACATGCACAGACCAGGGACTGAACCTGTAACCCAGACACGTGCCCTGAGACCCTTTGCTTTGTGTCATGATGCCCAACCAACTGAGCCACACAGGTCAGGACAGAATCATTTGATTTTAAAATACAACCTCCTTTATCACAAAGGGGCTACTATCAGCATACCATCATCCTTCCTGGATATCAGAGCTAATTTTATCAGGTAAGAAGGAGAGTCAAGTCTATATTGCAGCTAGAGTAACAGATACCTCGATCCAACCTGATGTCATCTAAGTCCTCTGTTGCCTCTACAAGCTACCCAGTTCTAATATGTCACTGCTAACAACTCTCTCAACTTCACTTTTCATGAATAGAGGAGGAAAAGGGGAAAGGAAAAAGAAAAAAAATGAATGAAAGAAGGTGATATTCAGGCTTTGGAAAATACAACCCGTTTATTTATTTCCCTTTCATGAATAAATGACATAAATTATACCCTGGATCTAGCTTAAGAAACTTCAACTCTTAAAATAGTTTCAAAACAAACAAAAAAAACCCAACAAACATACCTCAAAATTTCCTAGGAGGCTAAGACTTGTTATAGGTGGAGCACTAGAACTCAGAAATGGTTTTTCATGAATTTCTGGATCACCTTCAATGTTTAAACATGGCCGAGGACTAATAAAAAAATAAAATCAACAAATGGACATATTAACTACAATGTTTTCTCATTTATGCTTGCACTAAATTAAAGTAAGATAATTAGATTAATTTTACATAAACTACCATAATAAAAATTAATCTAAACAAATTTTAAGATTGCTTTAGTCTCCTGTATCAGTCTTCATTTCAGTTAAAAATGAGAATACAAAGCAAAATTACGTGACTAAAGAATGACAGTATTATATGTCAACATGGAACAAACGCTGACACTTTTTTGCAAAGGAGTATAGGGCAAAAGAGGAGGTGAACGACCAGAAATATACACACTCACCTAAATGTTAAAACCAATGTTAAGTTTGTTTATTATGATGAGCATATATAGTATTAATTTCTTTCTAACTCATCCTTAATATCTGTGTGTGTGAAAAACATTCAAAATGAAAATCAATTGGAAAATTAAGATTCCTGTCAAATTTTTTATATTTAGAGCCAACATTATTACAAAGGTCAAAATTTTATGTAATACTCTTTCATGTACACAAATAAATTTTAAGATAAATACCTTCTAGATGATAAGCTTTTCAGATGCAGTAACGAAGAATCCAGATCAAAGCAACCTGATTGTGTCTTTCTTTGAGGAACCTAAGGTCAAAATAATAATTTATGAAATATATAAAAAATAATTTTCTTAAACTGATAGAATACTTTTCAAATGAAAGCTAATTGTATCTTAAAAATAATAAACTTTTCCCATAACAGATTTTTAAAAATCATGCTCTCTATTACATAGTTTTTATGTTCTTAATTTTATTAACTGGTAAGGAAAAAACATGATTAATAAAAGTATTTTTACTAGGTTTTGATTTTTTTTTAAGAAGACCAGTTTTTTCTAAACCCAAATCCTACATGGAATCCCAATGTGTAATAAGATGTTTTTACTTTATATATTTGTGTATTTTTGGAGCAGAAATAAAAGATTTATAGTTTTAAAATAAAAAGGAAACACAGAATTAAATGGCAATGGGAGCCTGGGGTCTGACCAGCTGTGTTGCTCCTCTGGGCATCCCCACCACACTGCACATTTCTAAGAACCCCGGGGCTTCACAGCCAGTAGATTTGAAAAATACTACATTCTGGAGTTTGAAGCACCAAATTACATTTAGGACAAACCACCATCTAGCTCAAAATATCCTAAAAATGAAAGACCCAAGTGTAAATTAAAGGTAAAACCATACACAACATGCATATTAGATGTTTCTAGAATTAATATTAAGTATATATAAGTATCTGAGTGATTAGTTTAAGTGATGACTAAGAAAAAACAGATCCTACTGAAAATCTAAACAACCTCAATATTTTTTGAGAGTTGTGTAAGTACACTATGCTATTGTTTGTAGTCACTTAATATGAAATTTTCTATCTAAATTCTTGTTCTTCAATTCTGGAAAGGTCTCTACCTTCATTCCTTCTAATACTACATTTTTCTTATTGCATCTAGTCCTCCTTTTGGCATTTCTACTAGACTTACATTGAGTATCACATTTCATCCTCCATGGCTCTTTCATATTGTACCATCTTGCTCCCTTTCTGCACATTATTCTAAGTGCTTTCTTAACATCTGTCTAATCCACTACTACTCTCTAGTCAGCTAATTCTAGCCTGTTTACTCCATCTATATGTGTGTGTACACCTGTACATATACTTCAATTATGGTATTTTTCACATTTAGAATTTCTACTTTGTATTTTTTTTCAAATCCACACATTCTTTCATCTTAATCTCCTGTCTTTACCTTCAGTTATATCTTGGAACATTTTAAACAGAATTATTTTTTAACTCTCTTTCAGGCTTGTCTTATAACAGAATTCCTAAATGTGAATTCCCCCACTTTTTGCTCCTGCTGATTCTTTAAAGTGCGTTGTAATGTTTTCCCTCCAAGATTATCTTCAGCAAGAGTTATTTTCCATGAAAATAAATCCTTGGTGCTGTGTGTTATAGATGTGGAATAGTTTGTTTTTTTCAATTTAGTTTATGGTTATTTCTTAGCTAGATGTCACTGAACCTCATGGACAGCACAAATTCAGAATTCCTATCATGGGTGGCTTAAATTTAAGTTAAAATGCTTTGGGGTGCTCCTTTTCCACCCACAGTGCACCTCCCTGTTGCACCCTTAAGTATTATAAATAGGTGAATTTTTTTTCCTCGTGTCCTATTTCTATAATGGTAGTTTACCCATGTTTCTAGTTTTATGAAGAGTTTGGTTTTTAGGCCCCAATTATGACTGGAGCCGAACTGCAGCCTTGACTCCTGTCCTGGCAGGGGCATTAAACCCTAGCATTGTCTTAAGCACAGATATTTTAGTGGGCTATAGTTTGCCCAAGTTAGTATTCAGAGGTTTACCTATCTTGCTCTCATAGTATATTATGTATTTACAAGTTGTGTTATGTTTTATATCCAGGATTTCTGTGTTTGGGAAGGAGAACGGGGTCTGCCTGCATCAACTGAGTCAATCATAATTAATAGAAGTCTATAATGTTTTTTACACCAGAATGATGCTGATAAATGATTTGCAAACATTTTAGATATCTTCAAATTCTAAACGTGGATAAGAGAAACATACTCACAGGACTTGAAAGAAGAGGCAATCCGGTCCGAGGATGAAAGGCTCTGGTTAAGGTTCCATCCAAGGAGTGAAAATTATCTTTCCTCCAGACATTTGAATGTTTCAGTGGTCCAGTCCTCTGCTAGGAAAATAATTAGATTTAAATGGTAATATTTTTTAATCTTAAGACTTATTTCTTTTTTAAAATTGTATTTTTTCCATGACCATTTATCCCCTTATACCCTCTTCTACTCCTCCCTACCCCTCTTAGACTTATTTCTAATATGTACTGAGGTATTATACATCTTTGGTGGTCAAGCCAATTATCTATATATCTATATCTCTATACCCTTACCCACACACATATACAGAAAACATTAAGTTTTTTTCTAAGATGCTGAATAAACTCAAATATTCTAAAGAAACTATGTTCAAATATCTTATCTACATATGGTCATATACTCTAATTCTAATATCTAGTAAGCTAATATTTGATTCTTTTCATTTTTTAAAAAACAACTATTGACAGGTAGAAAAAATAGCATAATATCCTAAAATATAAAACTGTCAATATCAAGAGTTATTCTCAGAGGATATAATTTGGAGGAGCATGACACAGCAATATAATAAACATGAATTTAAAAATATACCCAATGCAGTCACAGTACCATAGTTTTGAAGTGATATAGGGAATTGCTTAATTCTTAAAGAGTGTAGACAAGTCTATAAGCAAAGATCAGAAATTAAAAAAAAAAAGAAGAATAAAAATCAGAAAATACTAATTTGATCCTGGCTCTACCATTTACTAGCTTTGTGACCTTGGGCCAGTTACTTAACCTCTCTGGGCTGAGGGCCCTAATTTGTAAACTGGAGTTAATAATAGAACAGAACACCTCATAGTGAAGTGGAAGGATTAAGTAAGCCAACATGGGTAAAATATTCAGAAGAGTGACTGGGCACACGGTAAATGCTGTATGATTAAACTTTTAACAAATGCATGAGAAAAATGAATCTTAGTGGCTTGAAAAACACCACAGCCAATGTAAGCCTCCCTATCAGGTTCCAGAAAGGATTATGAAAACTGATATTCTTAAGGCCAGAGTAGGTTATTGTGAGAGTTATAGTTTTAAGAAATCAAAATCTACCATTTGATTAAATGCATATGTTACAGAGATGAGATCTTCTGTTAAAGAACATGAATTGGAAACACGGCACAATTTAAAAATTCTAATGTCCAGCAAAACAAATTTAAGTTCTAAAGAAGACAAACTAAAGCCATTCAGATTTGAATCAAGTTTTCTATATAATGGAAATAGAAATTTGTGAAACTACTTAGAGCAATAAATGAAATTTGAGTCTAAAACAATATTCTCAAGTTAAAAATGGTTTAGTGGAAAGTCAAATAAAGTGGAAATAAATATCTTATTTATGTAGTCCATTATAGGCTTGCAAAATAGTTTAAAATCTATTATTTGATTGTTACCACAATTCTGAGATAGGCAAAAGAGACTTATCATTCTTATTTTAAAATTAAGAAATCTGAGCTTCTGGTCAAGACGGCGGCATAGGTAAACATGGCTTGCCTCTTTAGATAACCACATCAAAATTACAACTAAAATATAGACCAATCATCACTCAGAACCATTAGAAATCAAGTTGAATGGAAATCTGACAACTACGGAATTAAAGAAACCACATCTGTCCTGACTGGTAGGAGGGGCGCAGATGCAGAATGGGCTGGCCCCACATCCATACCTGGTGGATAAAAACCGGAAGGGATATCTCAGGAGTAAGGAGTCCCAGCCCCACATTCCAGTGCTAGGAAGCTAAGTCCCCATAACTTCTGGCTGCAAAAACCATCAGGGGTTGAGTTGATGGAAGAAACTGCTGTAGCCCCAGGCAGTTCCTCTTAAAGAACCCACACACGGACTCACCTATGCAGACTCACTTCCTCTGAGCTCTGGCACCAGGGTAGCAGCTTGAAATGCACCAGTGGCATTAGGGAGGAACTAAACTGTCTGGCATTAAGGTGAGAGCTAGGGGACAGCTTTCCCCCAGATGGAAAGTTGGGGAGAGGCCATTGTCCCTTTTCTGAACACTGCTCAACAGAGCTAGCCATCTGGTGCTATATTTGAGACTCCATCAACCTGCTTATCACTGTTTATCCCACCCTGGAGATCCCCTGAGACTCTCTGTGTCTAATGGGCCCACCCAAAACAGAGACTTTTTCATATAAATAGCTGGTCTTTGTTCATGCTTCCCAACTTCCCAAACCCCCTCAAACAAGCAACAGATGGCCTGAGTAAGCCCTCAGCCCCTGTACCTCTAGTTAAGAGGCCCATACCCAGTACTAGCAGCAGCCAGCCTAGATTCACAGCTGGATAGCTTGGCTTTGCCTGGGAATCTCCAAGCCAGCATTGGTAGCAGCCATCTCAGATTGCTGTATAGCTCAGGGAGGGTGGCTCCAGACAAAAAACAGGTCAAGGCTGACTTGGCCTGCATCACCTGGGAAACCCCAGGGTTGGTGCACCCCGTGGACAGCTACAGACCATGTCCGAGCACCACTGCCCTGACCCTGCACAGTTGATCCTCCAAAGAGGGTGGAGGTTGGTGGTCCATGGTTGCAGCCAGTCCTTGCAGCTGACTGGCCTGGGTAAATCCCTCCTATTGACCTGCCAAGAGCAACTAAGGCTCAACTACAAGAGGAGGGTGTACTCAGCCTACATGAAGGGCACACCTCAAGTACCCAGCTTGGGTGACAGTGGAGACTGTGCTGCTGGACCCTACAGGACACCGGCTACATTAGGCCACACTACCAAGACAGGGAGTCATAGCTCCTTTACCTAATATGTAGAAAGAAACACAGGGAGTTTTGATCTGTTTTGAAAGAACAGATCAAAACTCCCGAAAAAGAACTAAACAAAGTGTAGATAAGAAATCTATCATATGCAGAGTTCAAAACACTGGTTATAAGAATGCTCAAGGAACTTAGTGAGGACCTCAACAGCATGAAAAAGATCCAGTCAGAAATGAAGAATTCACTAACTGAAATAAAGAACAATTTAGAGGCAAACAACAGTAGAGTGAGTGAAGTTGAGATTTTTAACACAAGGATGCAAAAAACAAGCAATCAGAACAAGAAGAACAAAGAATTAAAAAGAAAAAAACGAGGGTAGTGTAAGCAGCCTCTGGGACAACTTCAGGCATTCCAACATTTGCATCATAGGGGTGCCAGAAGGAGAAGAGAAAGAGCAAGAAATGGGAAATCTATTTGAAAAAAAAAAAAAGGAAGAAAGAAAGAAAACTTTCCTAATTTGGTGTAGGAAATAGACATGCAAGTCCAAGAAGTAGAGAGAGTCTCAAACAAAATGGACGCAAAGAGGTCCACTCAGGACACATCATAATTAAAATGCCAAAGGTTAAAGATAAAGAGAGAATCTTAAAAGCAGCAAGAGAAAAGAAGTTAGTTAGCTACAGCTAAATAAAGCTCTCAGATGATTTCTCAAAAGAAACTTTGCAGTTTAGAAGGGATTGGCAAGAAATATTCTAAGTCATGAAAAGCAGGGACCTACAGACAAGATTGCTCTGCCCAGCAAAGTTATCATTTAGAATCATAGAGCAGATAAAGAGCTTCTCAGACAAGAAAAACTAAAGGAGTTCATCATTACTAAACCATTATTATACGAAATGTTAAAGGGACTTCTTTAAGAAAAAGTAGATCAAAACTACAAACAATAAAACGGCAAAAAATACATTATCTTTCAACAATTAAATCTAAGAAACAAACTAAACAAACAAGAAGAACAGAGACAGAATCATTGGTACATGAGTGTTATGATGGTTGCTAGGTGGGAGGGGGATGCGGGGAGATGGGTGAAGAGGTGAGGGGATTAAGAAGTACAAATAGGTAGTCACAGAATAGCCATGGGAATGTAAAGTACAGTGTAGGAAATGGAGTAGCCAAAGAACTTATATGTATGACCCATGGACATGAAGGGGGAATTGCCTGAGGGAGTGGGGGGTGCTGGGTGGAGGGGGCGGAGAGGAAAAAACTGCAACAACTGGAATAGCATAATTAATATAATTTAAAAAGTTAAAATTAAGGAGTCTGATATTTCTAGAAGTTATATGACTTATTCAGTGTCACTCAAGGATCAAATTGTAAAGTCAGGACTGGAACCCAGGTATTTTGCCAACAGCCTAGTGATTTCACTATAGATATTCCTAAAAGCCTTAGCTGAGCAGTGGCATAACAGAATGGGTACACTGACAGAACAGCTAATCAATAATCCATTAAGTTAAAATAAATTTTATTTCTGACTCCTATTTACTCACCAGCAATAGTTCGTAAAATTGAAATAAACAAAAAATGGCGACAGGAAGAATTTATCTAGCATTTGCTCTTAAGTGAGTGTGTTATTTACAAGGATATTAATACTAGATCAATAGGAGGTTTATTATATCAGATTATATGTTCTATAAATAATGGGCACCTGGGGCCTTTATAACTAGATCTCCTGTAAACAAAATTCAAACCATAACAGATGTTTAAGAATTATATTTGAAATATTAGATATTACCTACCAACACCTCTGCATTTTTCAGTAGTTCACATGTAGACAAACAGTCTTTTATACTCTTTCTTTGAGAACAGTTTTGAAATTTTTCATCAATTGGATCTTCTTTCTTCTGTTCATTTTTAAATTGGTCTGGCTTTTTGCATTTGAAACCTTCATTATCTTTATTGAGATAGTTTTCTATACTATTAAGTTGCATATTTTGCTCACATGTTGTAGGCCTTTTTGAGTCTTTATTTAAGCACTTGTCTTCATGTTTATTCAAATATCCAGACATTTCCAATGTAGTAATTTTTATTTTTGAGTCATTGGTTTTGGAATTATCAAATTGGTGATTGTTAAAAAATTCTGGATTACAGTTTTCATTTTTTATTGTTTTTTCTTTATACTTATTTGCGCAAATCTGTTTGTCAATATTGGTGCAATTTGTATACCATTTATCATTTCCGTTGCTAATTTCTTGCTCCTTCAATTGACACTCCGAATGTGTATTTTCCAATCCGATTGTCAAATCTAAGTTATTATCTTTGCAATGAGACATATTTGAGGGAGCCAATAAACTAGTGGCTCTGTTCTGTATCCCTTGAAATGTACTTTGGATGACTTCACTAGGATTGTCTTGATATAGATTTCTTCTTATTTGAGGTTGCAAAGAGGACTTGACTTTACTATTGCATTTAAAAGAACTAAAAGATTTAGTAGGTATTAAGTTTTCCCCTTCACTGGAGTCTTCTAACAAGGAAAATTTTGTATTAGAAATGGAAACAGAGGCATCACCCTTGTTTTTCTTCAAAAAATTTTTGTGTTCATATGAACTCCTATACCCTTTAGAAGGAACCAAAGCAGAGTCACGCATGTTGAATGATGGGGAGGGCATATGTGATGCCGTTGGATCAATATGCTCCAAGTGCTGAGCAATCCTTGCAATAACATCTTGCCGCTCCTGGAGTAATGAGCCTATTAAAGGGTTAGTCTCACCAACAGACTGATGAGAATAAAGACCATTGGAAGTGCAAGTTTCACTTCGGGGAATTTCTGGTTTTACTCGGATTTTCCCCTCATTGGTATCTTCTGAAGAGGCAAGCTCTGGACTACCAAATGAAATAGAGAAAGTTTCTTTACATTTTCTCACATTTTCATTTTCTTCTGAAACCCGGAAAAGCTTTGAATTCAGCGAACTAGAGTCTTGAGTATTAAATGCATGTCCAGAAACATGCGAACTGCTTGGATCACAATGAATCAAATGCTGAGCAATTCTTGCAATAACTTCTTGTCGATCCTGGATTAAAGAGTCTATTAAAGGATTAGTTTCACCAACTGACTGCCAGGAACTCTGATGACTACAGACACTGGAATCAATCATTGAAAATGATTTTAAAGTTCTCACTGATGTTTCCTGTGACTTTTTATCTCCTATACCACTGAAGCGTAGAATATTAGCTTGACAAGTTCCATAGTCAGGATGTCTACCAGTGCCTGGATGTAGTCTGCCATTTTTGACAGCTGCAGTATATTCTGGAGGTGTGCCATTTTTTGGATGCAATACACTTTCGGGTGCCATGGTCCAAGTTTGTTTGCTACACGGACGCTGTAAACTGTTTGTACTACACTGTTCTGCTTCATTAGAATTGCGGTGCTGATGGGCCTTAAGTTCATGTTCTTGAATTCTCTTCTCATAAAGGCCAATATTACTGTGAATACTACACGTCAAAACTGGGTAATTAGATTGTCTGGGCAAGGACTGAACGCTGACTTTCAAGGCCACATTGTGAGAGACATTGGGAACAGGAAACACGTGTTCAATTGGAGTTTGTGAAAAATTCCACTGCAGGTCTACATCAGCAGCACTGATTCTAGAATTACAGAGAAAAATATGGAATCAATGCATTATAAAATATGTATCATTATTGGTTATTATTTAAAGAATTTTAAACAGTCATATACTTATCTTTGTTCACATTAATTACTATTGAGGTTTTACTTTTAGCTGCTTTGCCATGCAAATTATTCTGATAAAACCAACAGAAGTAGTATTGCAGATTATGATCTTTTTAAGAACACTAGATCACTTAAGCATTAAAGCTCAAGGATATTATAATTTAAAAGTATTCGTCAAAACAAAAAAAAGGACTTTGTATTTACCACTACATAAATAGATTCAGAGAATTCTACTGTGGAAGGAGATTAAGATACTCTATCTCATGGACAACTGCCAAAAGAGACAATTAGACAGTGTTCGGCAGTTTGTATGTTTATAATTACCAAAATGCCAAAAATTAAGTCTACCATATGGAAATTCAGCAGCCCAAAAAGTTCTTCTACTTTATTTATAATGGCAGCACTAAGTCCATTGTTGGTTCTACAAAGGAAGCATACAAGTCCTCTGAAAACTATTCCACACCAGATTTAATCCAAGAAACAAAATTCATACTTACATCTACATTTTTCTAACTTGTTTTGAGAAAAATGTCAGTAAATTTTATCTATTTATATTTAGAAATGAAGGAAACAAAGTACTTAAAAGGTAAAATATCACTCAGAAGCTAATCAATGTAGTTGAATACACAGTCTTTTTTGTGCCTACACATACCTGTAAAGAATATTTCGTGGAATAGCACCATGGGAAACACTCAGCCAAGCACTTAATTGAGAAAAAAACACAAATGAGCGAACAGCCAATAGAAGAGTCTTCTCTTCAATAAATCGATCGCCATTCCTAAGGAAAGTAAAAAAAAGAAGAAGAAAAGAAAAATAAAAAAAAAATCATCTAAATACCAGCAAGTACAAAATGACTGAATTTTAGAAAGATAGAAGCTGAAATGAACGTATCATTCAGGATGCCACTGTGTCACTTAAAAGTCATGTCAGTACTAAATATCTAGATTTTACTACATAAATAGAGAGAATCTCAGACAGGGTATTTATTAAAATAATTTATAAAAAGTTGTGGAAAACCTGATTTACCAAGAACAACTTCAAACTCAGTTCTACAACTTACTGTCGAGGAACTGGCTCCAATACCCATCTTTCTAATAATAACGCATCTTGCTTAATTGCAGGATCGTTGAGATCAATCCCGTCGGTGGAGGGCCCATCATCGCTGTAGCAGCAGTCTGGCAGTAGCATAACTTCTACCATGATTGGAAGGTTATTCTTCCACAACAAGGCGACCTCAGACCTGGTTCGTCTGGCTTGGCGACACTTATAGAGAAAATGAATATAAGCAAAATGTCTCAATAACCTCCATAATTTTATATGTTAATTTAAAAGTTATAATGGTAAGTACACATCTGTATGAGAAATTAGTCATCAATTGTAGACCTTGCTTCGATTTCTCCATTTGAGTAGGTTTCCTCATTAAACAATGAATTCACACTAGTGAGCTCTTAAGTGTGAGGATTAGTACTGAACAACAATTATGATGCACAACACTTATGATGCAAACTTTCTTGGGAGAGGGGCATATCTTTGTTCTATCTCGAGGTGGCCCAGCCTTGCCTAGTTTGTTAATTATATCATCATTACAGAGGATATTCATTCTAAGTGAAGACCAAAATATTAAAGCTTATTTTTTAAAGTTAAAAATTTTGAACTATATTTAAGAAACTAACTGGAAGAAATATCCTTACAGCAAATTATACAGTACTTACCAAATTAAATATTTTTAACAGTATTTTATACAAAAACATTAAGATGATAACAAAAATGTATCCTCAAAAGGAATATAGAGGAAAACTGGTTAATGAGGGGAAAATAATTATTAACATCAATCTATTAAACAAAAAAATAAAGTCGATGAGCTAGGGCTAAGACTCTAAAGATAAAGAAAGCTGAATCAAAGTAGCAAATATAATCTTAAATCCGATGTGTGAGAAGGTAGGTATGAAACTGGCTGCCTGGTGATCAGCAAAACTACCTACTGTGCCTTCAAGAGCATTTAAGAGCCAAGGTTATTGGCTAAGGTTCAGGATTAGGACTTTTTTCTCTATGGTTGAGACTGATTTTATATTTAAATATGAGCATTATAATCTCAGTGTAACAAAGGTGATGAGAGAATTTATATAGTTTATATAAAAGATAAATAAAAAGCCTTTAACATATAATTCTTACCTGGGCCAGATTGTCACTACATTCATGTTTGGTAGTTACTGGGTAACAGGACTGCGCTGGAGGGCAATGGAAACTTTCCGAGCGACCTTTTACAGAACATTCAGGTGTTCGTCCTTCTGTTATTAACAAGGCCAAAGAGACCAAGAACTCCTCTGCATCATATTCAAAATATTCATCTAGAGTATCTGGTATTAAAAAAGAAAGAAAGAAAGAAGAGTCTTCACTTCAACGTACTCTTGATAAGAACTCATCTTTTATGTCTAAAATAACTGTCACATTCCATATTGAAGCATATTCACTAACAAAAAATGAAAAGAGAAAAAAAATGAGGCAATTAAAATATGGTAAACTCATGATTGAAAAGATACACAGAGTCAGGAGATGATGAATGATACAACATTTTAGTTAAGATAGAGCTGGTAAAAATTATGGCATAAACTGTTTTATGTAAACTTCAGTTAAAACACTGAAGATTTTAGGAATACATTTTAAATTCTATAAATAATTATGTTTTTATATGTCAGGTATAACAATTTTCACACACAAAAGTTCACCAACAGCCAAAGGTTAAAATATTTTATGTCATATTTTTAGTTAAGATGTTTTATTGCTATTATTAAATACTAGAAAAAGATGCAGATCCAAATGCATGTTCCTCCTCTTTTCTCTCTCCTCCCTTCCATAACTAATTCCTTGTTTTCGCAGCCCTAATTCTGTGATGTGGCCATTCTTAGCCTTTCCTATACAGTAGTAGTGGTTTCAGAGGGAGAAATGCTATAATTATCTAGCAGGAAATGCAGGCCTGAAATGCAATATATGAATTGTGTTTTTTTAAAAAATTACTATGCAATTCCAAACAATCTAACCTGCAGATACTGTCATTTACTTGTAGTAATTAAGAATTTTTTCACAAGTGCTCTAATTTTTTTAAAGTTTATTTTTAAAAATTTTAACCTGCCTATAGACATGTATACACAAAATTCAATTTGTTGTGCAATCCAATTAAGCAACACATTAAAAAAAATCCTTGCCTGAAGGTATATTTATTGATTTTAGAGAGAGAGGTGGGGAGGGAGTGCACATAAGAGAAGGAGAGAGAGGGAGACATCAATGTGAGAGAGAAACATCTATCAGTTGTCTCTTGAACACGCCCCGACTGGGGATTGAATCTGGATCTGAGGTATGTGCCCCAACCAGAAACTGAATCCGCAACCCCTTGGTGTACAGGACAACGCTCCAACCAAGCCACCAGGCCAGGTCAAAGCAACACATACTTTAAGTACCTACCACACTGTATTAGGTCACAGGGGGACACAGAGTTATACTTTACATAGTTCCTTATAGCAAAGGCTTTATGATTCAGAAATGACATTAAAAAAACAAAACAAAACACTGTAGCATTTAATATATTCCAAAGAAATTCAGATAACAGTGGTAAAATCTTGCAAAAGAGGCAGTTGTTGAGCAGAACCATGAGAGGGAAAGTGCAACCTGAATGGAAAATTTGCATAGAGAAAATGTGTAAAAGGCAGAACTGGAGCTAGACTGTGAACAGCCTTGAGAGGTACGATGAAGAATGCCTACTCAAGAAGGTTTATCAGGAAAAGAAGAAGTCTTGAAAGCCAACTTTATTTGGAAAAGTTTCCCTAAATTGACCATTTGTAACACATAAGAGTTAACACTTAGTAACACTGTCAAGGCACTGCCAGTTTTAAATACTTTCTATACAGTAAACTCATTTAGTCTTTGGAACAGCTATAGAAGGTGAGAACTATTACACCATTTTATGGAAAACAGAAGCATAGAGAGGTTGAGTTAAGATTATTGAGCTGAAAAGTAGCAAAGTTTGAATTTGAACCTATACAGTCTGGTTCCAGAACCTGGGTTCTTAACCTCCCCATACATGTCTTCTTTGATTATGGCTATAAATTTTGCTTTTGTATACTTTAATATTATATTTATAAAATATAAATGAAAATAATACACATGCAACATATATTTTAATAATATATTTTGGAGTATTTATGGTATAGAATTACTTTCCAGAAATAGCACCCTAATTTATAATAATGTGCCAATGAGGAGAATGAAAAGAGGTCTCGACTTTCAACTCTCCTCCAGGAACCAATGAGACCATCAATCAAGGGTTTCCTGTGTTCTTCAGGACTCACAGAATTAATCATAATGTCCTTTGGAGAGAAGCAGAAGATGTAAAAAGGATTCCACTTAGTCTCTTTCTCAGGTGGTTCTGTAGCTTTTCAAGGCTAGCTCCTGGCTTGTCATGGGCTACGTGGCATGATTCCAGTTCTGGGCTCAGCCAGTTCCTCTTCCCTCAGTTTGTGGGATAATCCTGGAGAGCTACAAACCATGGCAGAGCAGTGGCTCCTGAGCCATGGGATGGTGAGTGACGCCAAGCTGTCAGCTGCTCCGTGTGAGCGCTATGGATGACCCACAGCCCAAGTATTGTCTCATATTTATGTGCTGCTTCAAACAGCAACAGCAGCAACAAAAACTATGGTGTCTCTATTGCTGAGAAAGAACAACCAGGTCAGATTAGGAAGGGGGAAGGGCATGCAAAATAAGGAGTATGAGAGAGTGTTTTTGTTGTCTTTTGGGCTACTGGGACCCCATCACTTGTTATCCTTACACCTGCAAAACTATAATTCATCTCCAAAAGCCTAGCAGGAATGGCTTACTTATATACTAGAAATCCGTTTAAACTGATAAAAACTGAACTATTAGGAAAAAGCACTTTTGCCCTGGCTGGTGTGGCTCAGTTGCTTACCCAGTTTGTCATTCTGAAAACTGAAAGGTCATGGGTTCAATTCCCGGTCAGGGCACAGGCCTGGATGGTGGTTTTTGCTCCCAGTTGGGGTATGTGCAAGAGGCAACAGATTTATGTTTCTCGCCCTCTTTTCCTCCCCCCATCCCCTCTCTTTAGAAACAATAAAACAAAAATAAGAAAAAGAAAAAGCACTTTTGAATAATATAACATTTGACTAAAATTTGGTTGCTTTGGTCATTATCTCCTCAGGTAGTAAACTAAAAGAACTCCAAAAACATGATCTGAGATCCTTTAGATGACTTATTGAATTTAGCCAGAGTAGTGAAAATTTTGAAATAAAGATTAGAGATCACAGTAGTTATCTATGTAAATTACATACGGATTGCAGGGAAGAGTACGAATTATACAACGGTATTATGAAACACATACAATACTACCTAAGTGCACGCAACTGACTGTGTGATGACAACTTTAGGAATTTGTCAGGAAAAATTTGTGGGTATCTGAATTTTAATAAATGAAGTACTAAATCACTATAGTCATTAGAAAAGTTACATAATTAAAATTTTGATAATTTCAACCTCTAAAACACTGGAGAGCGTACTTTACCGTAGTAAAGAATATGAATAGTAACTGGGAAATGTGTCATGCCAAAGAAAATTCAATAGATATAACTTGATATTTTGATGCATAACTTACTCCAGAAACAACTTATGTTTTTAGGGTCTCTAAAAACAATTACCTTTATAAAAACAGAAAGTGTTTCAAATCTAGACAAATGTTGTTAGGCTTACCTACTAGTTACACATTTTACAACAGATAAATTATTTGATGTAAAACACAACATTGAAGAAAACAGGAAAAATGTTATAAATTTTCATAGGCTATGAAAGATCATTAGACATTGGGAATTAATTGAAACATAGTTTCAGAGTCCCTTTTCCTATCCAAGACCTCAGTGAGGACTGTGCTCACTACACCAGTTTGACTGGGAGCCATGACTGATCTGCTGTATTTTTAGTGGCATGCTCTTCTGGCTCTGGAATTTAGTCATATTCTTAAAGTTCTCTATTTTTCCTGTCCAACAGAAAAGGTAACAATTTGGCCACTGGAAAAACAATCAGTGATTCACAGATGAAACAACTAACTTGTGGTGTAAATTCTTCATTGTGGGCGTTCAAGGACAGGCTGATAAACAATTGCCAGGGGTGTCATTGAAGGGATTTTAAATGTTTATACCAGTTTTAAAAATTGGAATAAACTTAAATGTCCAATTATATGGAACTGGCTAAATATACTGTGGTACAGTTATATCTAAAATAATGATATAAATCTACTTTGGACAAAGGTATCTACAATGTAAGTGAAAATACAATGTTTCATAAGAATGTAATTATCATGAGTTTTGTGGGATCACATAGGCACACAGGCATAGAAAGTTATGCATACAACAGAATATTATTAGTCCTATAAAGCAAACACACAAATACATAAACTAAATTTTAAATAAATTACTACTGTCTAAGATTAGATAAATATGGCCTATTAATTGAAAAATAACATGTAAATAAAAGCATTATCTAATGTCATATATTTTAATTAATTACAGTTATTGTTTTGCAGAATCCCTACTAGGTAAGCCAGAGTTTAGTTACTTAATGTAAGAATCTGTGGCCTTCCTCTGTCCTTTCATCTTGGAGCCTGTGGAGGCCTGCCAGGAATAGGACTTTTAAACAATGAATATGTCTGGAAGGCTGTGGTCCAAGGCCATTTTTGCTGGCTATGAGCGGCATCTCTGGAACCAGAGGGAGTATGTAGCTCTTCTTAAAACTGAAGGTGTTTATGCTCAAGATGACACTGAATTCTGTCTAGGCAAGAGACGTGCTTATGTACAAAGCAAGGAACACAGTGACTCCTGGTGGCAAACGACAAAACCCGAGTACTCTGGGGAAAGGCAACTAGGCTCATAGAAACAGTGGCAAGGTTCGGGCTAAATTCCAAGCATCCTTCCTGCAAAAGCCATTGGACACAGAATCCATGTAATGCTGTACCCCTTAAAGATGTACTTATTGAAATATAAATAAATAAAAGTGGATTTATCAGATTGTAAAAAAAAACAAACAGGAACTTGTGAAGACATACACAGGGAACAGCATACTGGTTCTAGTGTTAAAAGTCGGAAATTAGCAGTTTGAAACATTTTTTTCCCTTTCTTTTTTAAAAAAAACTTTAAAAAGTTAGGTAAAAACTAGAATCTCATACTGATGAGAAATATATGTGGATGCATCTGAGAATAAGTGTTAAGAATTAGAACAGGTTATGATCAAAGAATTGGACTCTCAGTTGACTTAACCAGTATGTAGGTATCAAGACTTCATGTATCAAACAAATACTATATATCTACTGTGTGCAAGGCACTTTCCTAGACACTGAGACTTGGAGCTTATTTCTAGTGGTAGCAGAGAAAAACAAAAACAAGTTATTAAGAAAAATATCAGATGGCGTTAAGTGATAGGCCATAATTTTAAAAGGGAGGTGTGAGTGATTGTGTGAATGCTTTATATCAAGTATTCAGGGAAGGCTTTTCTAAGCAGATAACATTTAAGCTGAGATGCGAACAAGAAGCTAGTCATTCAAAAACTAAGGGTGAGAGTATTCTGAGCAGAGGGTATAAGGTGAGTATGAATGGGTAATGTATTTGGAACTGAAAGAAGGTTGAGTGAAGCTGGAATGGCAGTGGGAGAGAGGGAAAGTGGCAGGAGATGGAAGTTTAGAATGGCGGCCAGGGCCTAGGTTATATGGGGTTTTGAAGCTGTTACCAGGGGGTTTAGATTTTATCCTAAATGCCATGGGAAGCCACTGAAGGGTTTTACCTAGAGAAATGACAAAATGATCACCTCAGCTGCTATGTTGATAATAAAGCAGGAAAAAGAATCAAAAGTAGGTAGGTATACTAGTTCGGAGGTTACTGTTATTCTGCAGGGTTGGGGAAATAGTGTTCAGAATCGTTGGCATTTGGAGAGTATTTAGAGTCAAGAGTTACCTGTAGAAATATGTAGGGAACTCAAGACAGAGCCCTGGGGCACTCTAACAAGAAGCAATCTGTTAGACGATGAACCACTAAAAGGAGCTGTTAAGCATGGTATCTTGAAAGACACAAGAAAAAAAAATGTTGTAAGGAGGGCATGGTTAATGGTATGGAAACACTGATGATTAGTAAAATATATGCAAATAAGTGGCCACTGGGTTTGACAATGATGAAGTCACTGGTGATCCTGACAACAGTGATTTCATCAGATGGTGATGATGGAAGATTGGACAGATGTCAGTTATTGTCAATTATAGTGAATTGTCAATTATTCTGAAGAGTATAGATGATAAATACAAAAGCCTATTTTTCCTGTCCTCTCTTAACACAATGGCCATTCATGGATCACAATACCTCTTTCTATAAAAGCAAGGTAAGTGTTAAATACACAGTATCATCACTCACACAAAATTGTCTCCAAACCCCAAAACAGAAGAAAATAAGTTCCCTTCTAAGTCTATGGGATAGGGGCAAGAAATTCCCCTCCTTATGACTCTGAATACAGTCACTAAATCTTAATAATGTGTCATTTTAAATTTGTCTTGGAATTAAACACTTCCTTTTTAGCCCTGGCTAGTGTGGCTCAATGGATTGAGCACCCGCCTGCAAACAAAAAGGTCAGGGCAGATGCTTGGGTTGTGGGCCAGGTCCTCAGCTGGGGGCATGTGAGAGGCAACCGATCAACAATGTTTATCACCCACTCTTTCTCTCTCCCTTTTTGTCTCTCAAAAAATAAATAAATAAAATCTTTAAACACTTCCTTTTTAACCTCAAGATAATTACCTAGTTATGCTCTTATTATTTCACACCTGATCAACAGTCTCCTCTTAACTATTGAATCCAATGTAATAAATTCTTAAGCTTAACATTAGGGCCAGGGACACTACAGAGCATTGCCAGATTCTGACGTGAATGCTGCTTCTTGGAACTATACAGAGGCGACACTCTGCTTACACCTCGACCTTCCAAGTCTCAATTGTCTCTCCGTTTACTTCCTCATCTCCTCTTTTACTGTTCCTACATGGTCTCTCTGTTCTAGTTAAACTGCTCTCTATACCATGGTCTACTCATTTCCCATGTGGTACCATTGCTTGTTCTTTTTAGCTATTAAAAATGCTGTCCTCCTCTCCTTTTCACCAATCCTGAGCTTTCGGAAGAGCTTTCCAAACTCCCTATTTGTTTTCACAAAATAATTTTTTCCTGACTCATTACCACACTGAGCTTTCACTTACTTTGTACTCTTCCCCAAACTTACATAAGCCATCTAGGCTCTGAATGGTTACTTCTTGGTGCTGGCACATAATCTTAACATCATGAATTCCACCTCCACGTGGGTAAGTTTCACTCTGTTCCATGGACAGAGTGTACGGCTAACTTCAGCTAACCTTCTCCCAAACTTGGGGCACTGATCACAAATGTGAACATGAAAAAGGAAAGAATAGATCAGTGCAAATCAATCATCACACTTCAGGTAAAACTTGGCATGCTAATCAGCTCCCATCCATTTCTTTATAATATTCTTAACATTTCACAGATGCATGTGGGTAAAATTCTACATACATTGAAATATTTTTGGTTTCTAATCTATATGTTCCAGTCTCAAAGGTACATGTTGTGTGTTTCCGTTTTGACTGAGAAAAGAATCTTAGAAATCATGTTGCCTGATCTATCTTAATTCTAGATGAAGAAAAGGAGACAAAAAGACATCAGTTTTCTTGTTCAAAGCTGTATATTGCAAACTAGAATCCAGGTTTTTCCAGTTCTAGTGCAACTTCATGTATATACCATGAGAAGTCTTTAAGCAGAGAATAAAAGCCAAAGCTGACTTTAGTGACAAGTGTAAAATATAGTGGCTATTGCTGTATACAAAAGAGCAATTTTATATGTGCACTATTATTTTATAAATATTAGTTACACATAAATATTTTCACATACAGAATAGTATCTTCAAATACAAAAAAATTATTTTTCGTTAAGCAACAACAAAATAACCTGAATTTTTAAAAGTCCTCAGCATGCTTATAAAAAAGGCAAGTGATTCATTCACAGACTTATTACAGACTGCTCTTTCTTTCTTCCTTTATTTGTTTGTTTCTTTCTTTCTTGGGGGGTGGGGGAGGCGGAGACACTCAGAAACATTGATCTACTGTTCCACTTATTTATACATTCACTGGTTCCTTCTTGTATGTGCCCTGACCGGGGACTGAACCTGCAACCTTGGTGTGCTGGGACACTAACCAACTAAGCTACCCTGGCCAGAGCTCACACTGACTTTTAAATGCAACTTTCTGGACACGCATGTGGTTTGTTTGGATTCAACCAAATATTTCTGCTGTACATTTACATTAGACAGTAACCACCAAAGTTAAAATTATGATTTAAATCATTGCAATACTATGAGATGCCACCTGAAAAACTAAGTCATATCCATGTTTTTACAATAATCTAGCTATTAAAAACTGGCTCTAAATTGTAAATGTTACATAATCCAAACATTCATTTTAAACAAAGATGATCACCACCATCTTGAGCTGTGAAGTGCGTTAGCAAGTCCTTCCTCATCTTAATTCTCATGATGCAGCAGAGTAACAGTGAAGAGCATGAACTCTGAGCTCATGGAGCCGGCTCCACTACTTGCTTAGTTGCTAGGCTTTCTACAAGTTATACAACTTCTTTTTGCTTCAGTTTTTAAGTCTATTAAATGGGGATAATAACAGTGTCAACCTTCAGAGGACAGTTACAAGGATTATTATTTGTAAAAATTTTAGAATACTGCCTGGCACCTAGTGAGCACCATATAAGTGTTTGTTAAATCTACAATAAAAATAAGTGCAATGATGTTGTGTCTTTCTCTTGTTTTAAAGATGAGAAAACTAGATTTGTAAAATCATTTGCCCAAGCTCACACATATTATCAGTAATTGGGAAACCACTTCTAAGGAATAGTTTTAATTCTCAGTTACAGAAGCTCATACTTATTTTTTTCATTTCACTTTACCAACTCGGGGCATAGATTCTAGAAAGCTTCTCGGACAGACATCTCTTCAAGGATTCCTAGTATTAAAAAATTTTAAACAGCTATTCTTCTCTTTCCTTATGTTTTTCCAGTTTAAAGATCTCTCAGTTTACATAGTATAGAAAAGGCCAGATCATACAGTTCCAGAAAAAGAGGATATTTCACTTAGAAACATTATCCTCAGAATGCTTGGAAAAACCTTATAATTACATCTACGTATAAATAAAACATTGCAGTGTTCTATTTTGTGCACTGAAACACTTAAGAGTTAAATAAAACTAAGCTTGGTCTCTATCATCAAAGAAAATTAAGCAGCTTTTGTGGGCAAAGACAGGACTTGGTTTTTGTAGAAGATTCATAAATTAAAGAACTCAAAGGAACCTTCTAGAGCATATCTTTTTATTAATTTATGTAGTGAGGAAATTGGACTTCAGAGAGGTAAAGTGACTGTTCAGATACATATAGCAACAATGATGTGAAGCTTTAAAGCAAGATCTCCTGTACATGTAAAATATTAGAAATTTGAAGACTTATTTCCAAATTTCATCCAGTATGTCTACCTAAATTCTTCTGCCTTACTAGTGCAATTCTAAATCTGAGTCAGGGAAGAATCATGGGTAAAAATCAGACTTAGGTATTTGTTGACTTAGTATACAGGTCATTCTTGTTGCTCGTTCTGTATCAGTTAACCAGTCTCTGAACACCAACTCTGGTTGTAGTGTAAATTGTCTTGTTGTCTAATTTACAATCCCTGTGAATTCTAACTGGACTTGCGGTTTACATGGCTACTAGTTTGCATTCTTTCCAGAATGTTCTATGTCGGTCTGTCCATGTAACCACTCTGGACCTTATTTTTTGCCACTGAGACACAGACGCTTACCCTCCTCAGGTGTGTTTCCTCAATATCTATTATAGCTGGTATAGATTCCTATATGCCACAGGCACAGTCTCTAACTGGACTATATGAACTCTAGGTGTGCAGGAGCCAGGTCTAACATATTAATCATTCC
This sequence comes from Furipterus horrens, assembly GCF_987537825.1. Lineage (NCBI taxonomy): Eukaryota > Metazoa > Chordata > Mammalia > Chiroptera > Furipteridae > Furipterus > Furipterus horrens. Next base: position 157,228,514 of record NW_028327173.1, read on the forward strand.
ATCTACCATTGCCTAGGACAGTGCCTGGCACATGGGAAAGCTCAGTAAATACATAAACAGAATGAATGTGTGCTTCCCTGTAGTTATACAGCTAATTAATAGCTCTACTTGAGATCTATGTGTAAGTATGACTAACTCTGAGGAGTTCAGATATTAATAATAGGGCAGCTAAGCTCAGGTTATTGTGCCTGCACAAATGGCAGGCTGAAGGTGGTTAGGACGTCAGGAAATATACAAGAAGTCCTTTTAATTTTCATTTTACTATGTTTTAAAAAAAAAATTAACTTACTCGCACTGATATTTTAATAAGAGTTTTAACCCCCTCCCCACAGGCCCCACTAAAATGATATTATGTATGTTCCTGGACCTCAGTAATCAGTGTCTCAAGAGAATTTACTTCCTTAACTCTAACTTGAAAGCCATTCCTCCATCTATAGTGTCTTCTCTAAAATGCTGAAAGCAGATAATTTTGAGGGACAGCTCTTATAAAGTTATCACACTAAAATCTCACAGAAATAAAAGGAAAAGCTTTGTTTAGGTCCCTGCTCACAAATTCTCTATCATTAATAATCACCACAATTTGCCCTGGCTGGTGTGGCTCAGTGGATTGACCACCAGCGTGCGAACCTAAAGGTTGCTGGTTTGATTCCCAGTCAGGCCACATGTCCGTGTTGCACGCTCGGTCCTCAGTTGAAGGTGTGCAAGAGGCAACAGATCTAGGTTTCTCTCGCACATCAATGCTTCTCTCCCACTCTTTCTTCCTCCCTTTCCCCTCTCTGAAAATAAATAAATAAAACCTTTAAAAAATAATTAGCACAACTAGTATAACCAATGGAAATGAATGAAAAAAAGGCAGGCTTAGTGCCTGGACATGTGAAAATTAGGGATTTAAATGACTGTCAATGCTCTAAAATGGTTCTTAAAATTTTTTAATGCTACTTATATTTGTAGACATTCTGACAATTGGTCCCAGAACTAGTGTTTTACAAATTTTATATACAGGGTCGGGCAAAAGCAGGTTTACAGTTGTGAGTATATGAAACAGAGAATTTATTCTTGTCTTAATATTTATTAATTACTGTATTATTTCCATATGAACAGCTGTAAACTTACTTTTGCCCCACCCTGTATATACAAAAATTTAAGATGATTGTGAGCAAAATCAATAAGATATTCACGCAATCATTCCTATATATTTTAAGATTAATAGTATTTTATGAAACACTTTGAATTTCTTGAAACAGAGGACCTAAATGCTGTTAAAAGCCAAATATTTCTAGTTCTAAGACTCAAAAAGAACTTAAGGGAATTCTGGAAGCCTAAAAGGTGCTCCTTTGACATGAGCTGTGACAGGACTTGTATACTCAGTACTCAGGCCACACTGACTTCCTATGTTCTCTTAAGTTACTTACAGCAAGGTAGTAGCCTAAGTACTATCTCTTTCCCTACCTTCACAAATACTGCATAAAATAAAACAGCAATTACCAACCAATTTAATTTAACATCACTATTTACTGTCATAATAAAAATACAATGCTATGTAGTTTTTAAAACACTATTGCAGATCATAGCTAACTTTTAAAAAGGCACATGACCCTTACTGGATTGAGCTCTGGCCTGTGAACTGAAACGTCACTGGTTTGATTACCAGTCAGGGCACATGCCTGGGTTGTTGGCCAGGTCTCCAGTTGGGGGTGTGTAAGAGGTGACAGATAGATGTACATCTTGTACATTGATGTTTCTCTCCTTCTTTCTCCCTCCCTTCCCCTCTCTCTAAAAATAAGTAAAAATCTTTTTAAAAAAGCATGTATTTTATGTCATTTAAACTGCCTGGGTGATTATATTATAAATAGAAATAATGACATTTATTATTAGCATTTATATATCTTCCATTAAAATAATTTTAACCAAAGATGCTACTAAGACATAACTTAACAGGAACAACTCTTTTTATAATAGTAAAATAACTGGTGAGTTCAAGAAAAACATTTCAACCTAACTTATTTGAATCTAATTAATTTATTGTTGGGTTCTTCTCCCAACTGTTAACAAATATATTTTTGAGGTAACAAAAAAGTAAAAAGAGTTCATCAGGCTGTCCTGCCCAGGCTGGCCTCTCTGTCACATGGACCATGACATAAGTTCCTATCATCTTTCCCAGAAAGATCTGCATGTTACAATTCCTTTTTGCTTTCAACACTGAAGATTTAATGCAATCACAACCAGGTTTCTTTCTTGTATTTGTATTTAAAAGCATTAAAACCCCTTAGAATCATTTTTTTAAGAAGTTCATCAGAGGCTAAGGAAAGTAAAGCTTGAACTTCATACAATTTTGAAGAGCACCTTCTCTCTCCCCGAGGACTGTAAATTGACTGCCATAACAGACAACTCCTTTTCCTCTCCAGTCCAAATTCCCTTAACACAAAGCATCCAATTAAAAAAAAAAAAAAGTATTTGTTTATTTATTTATCTTTAGAGAAAGGGGAAAGGAGGAAGAGGGGGAGAGAAACATCACTGGGTGGTTGCCTCTCACTCACGTCCCCAATTGGAGACCTGACGTGCAATCTAGTCATGTGCCCTGACTGGGAATCGAACCAGCGACACTTGGTTCGCAGGCTGACACTCAATCCACTGAGCCACAGCAGCCAGGGCACAGAGCCTCCAATTTACATGTGCCATCCACAATCTCCTCTGAGTTCTTTACCAACTCAACTGTAGTCATTTGTATGGGGATAAAGGTATTTTTAAAGAAAACAACCAGTAAAGAATAAAATGATAAGTGACTAAGAATTAGTATCAAAATAAGGGAAGAGGCAGGGAGAAATAAAATGAATGAAGAGACAGAAAGAACAGGAAAATAAGAAGGGGGGAAATATAAAAGGAAGAAGAAAGAAAACAGTAGAGCTAGGGGAAGCTGAACAGATGAGGGGGAAAAATCTTTTAGGGAAAGCCATTACTGTGTTTTCTAAATGTTTCTCAGACTTTTTTTCTGAACTTGCATCTTTCAAACATGCCTAAGTAGGTCTCCCTATCTTCTCACATATGTTTAACTATTAGCACCCCTCTCAAAAGGGCACCAAACATCTAAAAGGACTGTGTTCTAAACTTTTGTTTTCCAAGCTGGTTATTGTGTGTTCAGAACATTTGTCTTATTTAAATGGTAGGCTCTAAGATGTTCCTGTGGACTGAGGAAGTGAAGTGCTACACTAAAGGCACCATTGAGACTGGAAAAAAAAAAAAAAGCCAAATAGAAAGTATTTGCAACCTAAATAATGAACAAAAAGTGACTATCCAGAATATTTCACCTAAGTATCCTGAAAGGCTAATGAACATAAAATGCTGAACATCCTTAATCATTACAAAATACAAAGTACTGTAAAGCCACAATGGCATACCATTTCACAATGACCAGATTTGGGGGGTAAGAATTAGTCTGACCAAGTAAGTGTTGGTAAATGTATAGGTCAAAAGGAGTATTCACACACTGCTAGTAAAAGTATACATTGGTACAACCACTTTGAAAAATAATCTGATGCCCTGGGTAGTGTGGTAGAGTGGATTAAGAACGGGTCTGTGAACTGAACAAAGGGTCACCAGTTCGGTTCCCGGTCGGGGAGCATTGTCTGGGTTGCAAGTCAGGTCCCCAGTTGGGGGTGTGCAAGAAGCAACCAACTGATGTTTCTATCATACATTGATTCATTCTCTTCCTCTCTTTCTCCCTCCCGTCCTCTCTCTCTGAAAATAAATTTTAAAAAAATATATATATACTTAAAAAAAGAAAAGAAAAATAATCTGGCATTATCTAGCAAAGAATTGCATAAACTACAACTCAAAATTACTCCCATAGGTAAATAACCCAGAGAAAATTTTGTGCATGTGCACTAGGAGATCAATATAAGACTATTCAACCCTGGCTGCTGTCGCTCAGTGGATTGAGCACCAGCCTGAGAACCAAAGGGTCACTGGTTCAACATGCCTGGGTTGTCGGCCAGGTCCCCAGTTGAGGGCATGTGAGAAGCAACCACACATTGATGTTTTCTCCCTCTCTTTTTCCTTCCTTTCCCCTCTCTCTAAAAAATAAATAAAATCTTTAAAAAATAATATTCAAAGAAGCATTGCCTGTAACAATAACAAAAATCCTGGAAACAATTACAAATGTCTATCACCTGTAGAATGGATGAACTGTAGTATATTCATATAATTGGGTATAATACAACAGTGGACAGAAACACAAAAATAAGTGATAGCTGTACATGGGTTATACAAGACTATAACTAGGATGGTTTTATACTTGTATAAAAATTAAAAAGCAGGCAAAACTAAACATACTTGATGGTACCACATACATATGTGGTAGAAGTATAAAAAAGGATAAGGAATAATTAAAACAGTGGCTATTTCAACTGTGATTGGTGGGGCTGGGAGTCAGCAAACAAGGGACTAATAATGTTCTTGGGTAGCAGCTGCATGAGCGATTGTTTTATCATTACTCTCTAAACTGTCTTTAATGCACATATTCTTTATATCTACAATGTGATCCATAATTTTTAAAAATGACATTACATTGTCTTACATATTTTAAAAAATAAATTTTAAAAAATTTCAGCACACACATGCAAAACTGACATCTGGGAATTCACTAATGTAAGATAGTACCATCTGGTGAAAAATAAGCATGGTGGTGGGATTTGTGAGGTCTAGTCTGCCACTATTAGCCTCTTTTGTTCTAGGTTTCTTTAACTCTTGTCAGACTATACCACTTCGAAAAAACCTCTCCCAGATTTAAGATTCTAGGAACTGATGAAAATATTACGGTGAAAAATTGAAGTATAAAATAAAGAGGTTAAAAAGACAATATTCAATTTACAGTACTGTTGAACTTCCTATAGGATACAAAGCTGATAATGCAAATAAGACAAAAATCTATGCCTAATTTGCCATATATAGTTTCTAGAATGAATTTTATTTTTTCCATGTAAGAATGAGGCTTTCAAGCAAGACTTACTTTGAATTGAACATCCAAACTGAAAGCTACTATTAACGAAAAGTTAGATTTCTTTGTCAGTTGGACTAATATCTAAGACATTCTAAAACATAATACTGACCTAAGTAATTGCATGGCTCAAAATGTTTTCTTTTGAAATTGAATATGCTGTCCTTTGTTTTTATATTAGTACAGTATTTGCGTTTGGGGTAAGGGAATGTCACTTAGTCTACAAAAGAGTTGTATGACTGTCCCTAGCCTTCCCTGGGGTGTGTGTCTGCATCTTGTGATGCAGTCTGTTAGAAGTTACAGACTCTTCTGTTTGTAGAAGAACTTTAACCACTTCTACTAGCCAAGTCAATTCTCCTTACAAACTATATTATTTAGATATATATAGGGCTACTACCTGTCTGACCCATGCAAACTCTACAAGGGCAGGGATTTGGGTTAGCTCTATTGACTGACAGAGCCTTAGTAGCCAGGAACTATGACTAGTACATAATAGCACTCAAAAACATTTGTGGACAAAATGATTTATTCCTACACTGTGAAGAAGCTAATTACATAAATCAATAATACACCCAGCCAGGAACTGTTAGTATTTCCTAAATAACTTCCCTTCACTATAAGAAAATAGCTGTATATCCACTGACTAAAAACACTTTAAAATAGAAAAGACCAATTCAATGTGAATTTTAGTTTATGATAGTATCAAAAAATAGAGTGCTTCAATTTAATGAGCATAAATATTGACTATAACTTAAGCAAGGAGCATTCTTAATTATTTTCCCGGTATTTAAGAGATGATTTATTGTTTGATAACCATATTGCTTACAATAATTTCTTCTGTTAGTTTTAGATAAATGATCTTAATACTGCTAAAGGTTAACATGTCAAATTATAACTCATTTACACCTGAAAATTTGAAATCTGATACTCTTCTAATAACTGTGGCGGTTCTATAACGTGGCCTGAGAGAAAAAATAGGCTTTATGATCAGTAGATGTAAATTCAAATGATAAGTGACTCCAGACAAGGTAAAATGATAATTCTTACCTCTGAGAAAACAAGACTTCACCCATTGATTTTTGGCATATCTTGCTAGGAATTATCAGATTAGGTTTATTAGTTTTTAACCTGAAATTGTAAACCCAGAGTAGTCAACAAGTATTTAAAAATCTCCTTACAGTTACAAGACATTCTTGGTGAAGTTTCATACAAAGGACCAGAATATTATAATTTTCAGAAATTATTGGACTCATAGATGGAGAGCAGGATGACAGCTAGCGGGGAGGTGGGTAGGGGGTGGAGGGACTGAACAAAAAGGAAAAAGGACTCACGGACATGGACAGCAGTGTGGTGATTGCTGGGGGGGGGGGTTGTATAAGGAAACTAAGTGGTAATGGAAAAAATACAATAAAGATTTAAAAGAGGGAAAAAAAGAAATTATTGATTTCAGGGGGTATTTCTGTTAGGTAGGATAGGTAGTAAACTAAGGCAGGGAGGAGGAGGGAGACATGGCTCACCAGTTGACTCAGCAGTCCTGAGCCGGGTCAGTAAGATTCCTGGGCTTTCCAAACATCATGAGCAGTGATAGTGCAGGAAGAGGGGAGCCCTTGAGACTGCGCTGGGAAAGGGAGCCTTTGTAGCAGTTTCACTAAGACAAAGAGCCTTTACTAGATGAGAAACAAAGCCTTTGTAGCCCAGTTGTACATTATTCCCAAGGTTTTAGAAGCGGGAGAAGGAGGAGAAACCTAGGAGCTGACTAAAGTATATAACCCCTGAACCCCAATAGTCAGTGCACTCAGGTTAGCTGAGTGCCCACTTATAGCCTTGGCTCAAGAGTATAGAACAAACTTACTAACAACTGTATTTCCTCCAAATGTGGGGCATTTAGATTAGCTGGGTGCCGGCCTATAGTTTGGTGCTTGTGTGTGTTTCATATATAAACTTGCTATCTCATTTCCACTAGACATGTTGTCTCTCACTTGAATTCATCCCTTGCGTGTAAAACAAGAACTGAGGAGAGGCAGCCCGCTGACTTGAGTCTCCCCAGTAACATTTCCTCCATAATGTAGTTGATTCAAGGAATGAATGCAATGAAGTGCACAATCATCCCATCTTTAGAAATGAAAGGATATTATATACTATATACCTGATGGCAAAAAGTAAAAATTAAAATTTATGTATACAGATTTGAAAACAAAATTGACCTTTAATACTTACTTTGTAACTGTAATAAAACACTTGCTGTAGAATTCAATTTTGCTATTTTCACAAAGACAAGTAATACCCAGTAAGTTCTATCCTGGGCAAGTTCAGGCATATTACTTAATTTCTTCCTTTATAAAATGGTAATAATAAGTGTTAGGGAAGAAAGGAACTTCTTCCCTTTACTCAGGTTGGACTTCTGCACACAGGGAGAGCAGGACTTCACCATAAGCCTTATCTCCCCACCAGGGCATACGCCTATATTTAAAGGAAAAAACAGGTGATTTCTATATTCACTCATTTTATGAGTTTTTCCACAAGGCTGGCTGGTTTGATTTTGGCAGTCAATGGTCTATTTCCAGTCAGGATAGAATAACAAGGACCTGATTTAACCACATACCTTAAACCACACAAAATACACAAACGACTGTTTTCAGACATTAGACAACAGGCGGTGCAGGACAGTGATCCCTGAGGTGGAAATAAACAAATGAGCCCTACAACTGCCCAATCTTACTGCCTAGAGTAAGATTCCAAGCTGAAGTGTAGGGAAGGGGAAGCCAGACAGAGCCCAGCAGTCTCCTTGAACCAAGGACAAAAGAATTAGGGGAACGCGAGTTCCAGGTGGCTAGAGTCGAAAGGCAGAGTACCAGAGAGAAGAGAGCAGCACACAGAAAGAGAAGACTGGAGAAACTGAGAAGTAGTAAAAGAAAAAAAAACAAAAACTTGCAAACCTAGAATTTCTTTAAAAAACAAGCAGAATGATTTTTTTAGACACAGAAAAGTTGAAATAAATTTATCACCAAGAATGTTAAAGGAAGTCCTTTTGTCAGAAGGAAAATAATACCATTTAGAAATCTGGAGCTATACAAAGGACACTGGAAATCATAGACAGGTAAGCAAATATAAAATAAACTATTTTTGGTTTTTAAATTGCTTTTAAATAGAATTGACTATTTAAAGGAATAGCAATGTATCATGTGATTTATAACTGTACATGTAAATGCATGACAACAATAGCATTAAAGGTCAAGAGAGGGTAAAATGAAAGTATATCATTGTAAGGTTCTTTCACCTTTCCACTAAGTGGTATAATATGCATGAAGGTATAATTGCAACAAGTTAAAGATGATTATCACATCCCTTAAAGTAACTAGTAAAAACAAAACAAAAGCCCCCCACAAAACTAATCATAATTAGTAAGTTAACAAATGAGATAAAAATGAAATTAAAAAATTTCATCCAAAATAAAACTGAAAAAGGAACAAAGCCCAGATGGGACAAATAGAAAGCAAATAATAAGATGGTAGATTTAATTCTATCCATATAATAATAACCTTCAATGTGAATGGTCTAATTAAGAGCAGAGATTATCTGAATAGATTAAAAAGCAAGACACAACTACATATAAACTATATGAAACCCACTTTAAATATAAAGACACAAATAGGCTGAAAGTTAAAAGATTGGAAAGATACACCATGCTAACATCTATCAAAAGAAAGCTGGAGTAGCTGTGTTACTATCAGATGAAACAGACTCTGGACAAGAGCAAATGACCTGATGCAAGTAATAACTAGCTATTTCATAATGCTAATGAGGCCAATCCATTAAGAGAGCCTAACAGTCTTAAACATTTGTGCACCTAATAAAATAGCTTCAAAATATATCAAGTAAAAACTGGTAGAACTGTAAGGAGCAACAGATGCATCCTCAATTTATTTGGAGATTTCAACATTCTCCTGTTCAATAATCAATAGAACAAGTAACAGAAAATCAGTAAGAATATAAAACTTGAACAGTACCATTAATTTGACCTAATTGGCATTTACAGAACACTTCACTTAACAAAAGCAGAATACACACATTTACCAAGATAGTCCATATTCTGGGCCATAAAACAGGTCTCAACATCCAAACTGTGTTCTCCAACCACAATGAAATTAAATTAGAAGTCAGTGAGAGAAAGACATCTAGAAAATATCTCAATATTTGGAAACCAAATGACTGCTGTGATTTTAATAGTCATCAGACCATCCCTTTACTCTGAAGTGAGGTTACCAAGCGCTATGGACTAAATTGGGTCCCCCCTAAAATTCATGTTGAAGCCCTAAACCCAAGTGACTGTATTTGGAGATAGGGCTTTTAGGAGGTAATTTGGGTGAAATAAAGTCATACCGTGGTGTCCTAATTCAATAGAATTCATGCTCTTATAGGAAGTGAAAGAGATCCCTCTCCTCTCTCCAGACACGTACACTTGGGAATGAGCACGGAAGCACACAGTAAGAAGCTGTCTGTCTGTGAGCCAGGAAGAGAATCTTCATCAGAAACCATATCTGCTGGCATCCTATTCTTGGCCTTCCCAGCTTCCATAACTGTGAGAAAATGAATTTCTGTTGTTTAAGCCACCCAGTCTATGGCATTTTGCTATGGCAACAGCAAAGCTAAAAGATAGGAATTTGGCTCCATATTTCCTGCCCCTTCTTGAAACTCAAAGGAGGCAGTCTTGCACTTAGCTTCACATTTCTGAATAAGGCATGTTGCAACTTGTGCCTAGAGCCTGGATGTTCTCAATTAATAAAAGAGGGAGTGAAAATACCAGGCATAAATGGGTTTCTAGAAGCCTTGCACTTGGAGGATTATGGAATGCATGCCCAGTTTAATAAAGTGATACTTTATTTCTTATTCTACTATCAATCATGTGTGTACATAATTCCAGTTGGAACCTCAGAAGGAGGAATGGTGAGTAGTACCATAAATCCCTAGCAATTATAATGACTATCCAATCATTCTGCACAATTGTTGTGATAATTAGAAGTGAGGTACGTCAAACACTGAATCATTAAATGAGTCTCAATCAAAAGGGAAAAATAACTTTTGTTCTATGTCATAGCTACTTAATAAAGTCAAGGTGGGGGTAGGGGGAGAAAATTAGAGAAAGAGTAAGGAATGAAGGTAAAATAAAAACAAATAATGATAAATGCATGTAGAATTCACTAAGTTCAACATTATAATCTATTCCCCCTTACTACCCATGCTCCTCCAACCCCAAATTTGAATTTACATTCCTATATTCCTTGTTCGAATTCTATTTAAAATGTAACTTTTTGGCTCTGGCTGGTGTCGCTCAGTGGGTTGAGCACTGGCCTGCCAACTGAAAGACTGCAGGTTCTATTCCCGGTCAGGGCACATGCCTGGGTTGAGGGCCAGGTCTGCAGTTAGGGGCATATGAGAGGCAACTGATTGATGTTTCTCTACCTCTCTTTCTCCCTCCCTTCCCCTCTCTCTAAAAAATAAATAAAATTTTTATAAAATGTGATTATTTTGTATCAAATCTCCATAATGGTTCCCACTCTTTACAATTTAAAGCCCAAAGTTTACTTCTTTTAAAAAATATGTAATTTTAATCCTCACCTGAGGATGTGTTTATTTAGAGAGAGGAAAGGAGAAAGAGAGATGCGAAAACACAAACATCAATCAGTTGCCTCCGTATGTGCTTGGACTCAGGGATCGCCTCTGCAAGGTAGGTATGTGCCCTGACCAGGAATTGAACCCTCAAACTTCAGGTATGTGGGATGATGCTCCAACCATGTGAGCCACCAGGCAAGGGACCAAACTTTTACTTTGTAAGTAACCAGCTTCAAAATAACTTAATAGAGGCATAAGTGAAACTTCCTTTACTGCTTCAGGCAGATATTTCTTAGTATACTATTGGTATTAAACCAAAAAACCAGTGAGTTCCTTGAAGACAGAGGCTAGCTCATTAATTCCTGTATTTATATATTAGAATTTCCTATAAAAAAATCATGTCATTACAAATAAATTTACTGCTTTCCAGTCTTTATGCTTATTTTTTCTTTTAATTACCTTACTGCAATGGCTAGGTATACAATGTGGTATATAAGTAGTTAGATTAAATGCCTTATTTCAGATCTTGGCAAGAAATTGTTCAATATTTTACCACTAAGTATGGGTTGGCCAAAAAGTTCTTTTGTTTTTTTCTGAAAGATGGCTCTAGTAGCGCTAGTTGTCTTTAACTTCATTCGAAACAATTTGTTAGATTATACTGTGACAGCTGTCATAATATCAGCGTGCATTTAAAAAAACAATCAAAATTGGGGGAATTTTTGTGTAGCCATTTTAATATTGAGGATAGAAGAAAACATGCAACATATTTGGCACATTATGCTTTTTATTCCAAGAAAGGTAAAAATGCAACTGAAATGCAAAAAAAGATTTGTGCAGTGTATAGAAAAGTTGTTGCAACTGATCAAACATGTCAAACATGGTTTGAGAAATTTTGTGTTGGAGATTTCTTGCTGGATGATGCTCCTCAGCCAGGCAGACCAGTTGAAGTTGAAAGAGGTCAAATCGAGACATTAATTGAGAATAATCAACATTATTCCACATGGGAGATAGGTTACATACTCATTATCCATATCAACAAAATTATTGGTGAAAATCAAAAACGTGTCTTTGATAGGTAAACAGTGCTCGCCTCCTCACACAACCACATCAAAATTACAATGAAACAATAGAACCACCATCACTCAGAACCATCACATATCGAGTTGAATGGAAGTCTGACAACTAGAATTAAAGAAACCACATCCATCCAGACTGGTACGAGGGCCAGAGATGCGGAACAAGCTGGTCCCGTGTCCATGCCTGGTGGATAAAAATTGGGAGGGATATCTCAGGAATGAGGAGTCCCAGCCCCACATCAGGCCCCCAAGCCCAGGGTTCCAGTGCCAGAAAGATAAATCTCCATAACTTCTGGCTGCAAAAACCAGGGGGGTTTAGTCAGTGAAGGAAACTTCTGGAGTCCCAAGCAGTTCTTCTTAAAGAACCCACACATGGACTTAATTCAGACTCACTCCCTCTGTGCTCCAGCACTGTGGTAGCAGCTTGAAAGGTTATCAGTGCCATACAGGAAGGAACTGGGAGTGCTCAGCATCAAGATGAGAGTGGGGGGACAGCTTTCTCCCAGAGAGAAGGATGGCAGAGGTCATTGTCCCCTTACTGAACCCTCCCCCTATACAGCCACAGAGCTGCAGTGCCATATCAAATTCCATCAACCTAGTTAACACTGTTTGCCCTGCCCTGGGGATCCCCAGAGACTCCTTCCCATCCAAGCTGTTAACAGGGACTTTTCCATATGAATGGCTGGTCTTGGCTTATGCTTCACAACTTCCTAAATCCTCCCAAGCAAGCAATAGCTGGGCTCAGTGAGCCCCCAACCCCAGTACCTTTAGCTAAGTGGCCCCAGGCCCAGCACAAGCAACAGCCAGCCTAGATTCACAGTTTGCCTTTGCCTAGGACTCTCCAAACCCAGCACAAGGAGCAGCCATCTCAGATTGCTTTTTAGCTCAGGTAGGGTGGCCCCAGGCAAAACACAGGCTGGGACTGGCCTTGGCCTGCACCACCCAGGAAACCCCAGAGCCTACAACCCAGTGCACAAGCTACAGACTATGTCGGAGCACCACCACCCTGCCCCTGCATGGCTGATCCTCCACAGAGGGTGGAGGTAGGTGGTCAGTGGTTACAGCCAGTCCTTGTAGCTGACTGGCCTGGGTAAATCCCTCCCATTGATCTGCCAACAGCAACCAAGGCTCAACTACAAGAGGAAGGTGTTCTCAGCCCACATGAAAGGTACACATCAAGTACACAGCTTGGGTAGTAGGGGAGGCTGTGCCACTGGACCCTACAGGACACGTACTACATTAGGTCACACTACCAAGACAGGGAGTCATAGCAGCTCTACCTAATTAATACATAGAAACAAACACAAGGAGCCTGCCAAAATGAGGAGACAAAGAAAAATGGTCCAAATGAAAGAACAGATCAAAACTCCATAAAAAGAACTAAATGAGATGGAGATAAGCAAGTCATCAGATGCAGAGCTCAAAACACTGGTTTATAAAGGTGCTCAAGGAACTCAGTGAAGACCTCAACAGCATAAAAAAGATCCAGTCAAATAAAGAATACACTAATCAAAATAAAGAACAATTTACAGAGACACAACAGTAGAGTGAATGAAGCTGAGAATAAAATCAATGATTTGGAACATAGGAAGCAAAAAACAACCAATCAGCACCACAAGAAGAAAATATAATCCAGAAAAAAATAGAATCCAAAAGAAAATGAGGGTAGTGTAAGCAGCTTCTGGGACAAATTTAAGCATTCCAACATTCACATCACAGGGGTGCTAGAAGGAGAAGAGAAAGAGCAAGAAATTAGAAATTTATTTGAAGAAATAATGAAAGAATGCTCTGGCTGGTGTGGCTCAGTGGATTGAGTGCTGGCCTGTGAAACAGGCCACTGGTTTGGTTCCCAGACAGAGCACATGCCTGGGTTGTAGGCCAGGTCCCTGGTTGGGGGTGTGCAAGAGGCAATGCTTCTTTAACAAAATATTTCCACCTAATTAGGCAAATCACGTAGATACAATTCAGGATAGCTGATATTTCCTTAAAAAAAAAAAAAAAGAAACGATAATGAAAGAAAACTTCCCTAATTTGGTGAAGGAAAAAGACATGCAATTCCAGGAAGCATAGAAAGTCCCAAACAAAATGGATGCAAAGAGGCCCATTCCAAGACACATCATAATTAAAACGCCAAAGGTTAAAGATAAAGGGAGGATCTTAAAAGCAGCAAGAGAAAAAAAATTAGTTACCTACAGGGGAGTTCCCATATGACTATCAGCTGATTTCTCAAAAGAAACTTTGCAGGCTAGGAGAGGGATTGGCAAGAAATTTTCGAAGTCATGAAAAGCAGGGACCTACAGCCAAGGTTGCTCTACCCAGCAAAGCAATCATTTAGAATCGAAGAGCAGATAAAGAGCTTCCCAGACAAGAAAAAAAACTAAAGGAGTTCATCACCACCAAATTGTTATTATATGATATGTTAAAGGGACTTATTTAAGCAAAAGAAGGAGATCAAAACTATGAATAATAAAATGGCAATTAATACATATCTATCAACAATTGACTCGAAAAGTCAAACTAAGCAAACAAGAACAGAGATAGAATCATGAATACAGAGAGCGTTTTGATGGTTGTCAGATGGGAGGAGTGTAAGAGGAATGTGTGAAGAGGTGAGGGGATTAAGAAGTACAAATAGGTAGTTACAGAACAGCCACGGGGATGTAAAGAACAGTATAAGAAATGGAGTAGCCAAAGACTTCCATGCATGACCCATGGATGTGAACAATGGTGGGGGGATTGTTTGAGGGAGTGGGGATGCTCGGTGGAGGAGGGCAAAGAGGGAAAAATTGGGACAGCTGTAATAGCATAATCCATAAAATATAATTAAAAAAAGAAGAAAGAAAAGTGTGTAGTTTATTTTACAGAAAAAACTAAATGGACTTCTTTTCAACATAATATATTAGGTAGAAATTTTTCATTGATGTGGATTTATAAGGTTATTTTGATTTGATAAATAAGAATATAAAAGAAATTCCTCTAGGAAATGCCATATTTTACTTACTGTGGAATGTGCCACAGAAATTTTTAAAAACCAGAAAACCTCTGGTAAGAGCTGCTATACATTCAATGTACATTATTTATTTTTAGTTAAAAATTGCCATGTTAAAAAATATTTACCTCCTATAAAACTGTAGGAAAAAAAATCCTGTTCACCAATAGTAAACCTGAATGTAAACTATGAACCTTTGATAATGATGTGTCAACAGAGATTCGCTGCCTGTGAGAGATGTACCACTGTGATATAAGATGAATAGCGGGGGGGGGGGGGGGGGCATCCTTGGGGGTGGGCAATATATGACAACTCGTTCTTTTTGCTTAGTTTTGCTGTGAACCTGGAACTTTCTTTAAAAAATTAAGTTTATTAATTTAAAATGTTATCTCCTATAAAATGCAAGAAAAATATATTTTTTACTTTTTGCAGGTTAAAAAATTAATAATGAAAATAATCTTTCCCTATGCTAAGATTATACTCAATAAGTTTCCCTCAAAAAGCATGAATTATAAAGAAAAACAACAATTATAGAAGAAAATTTCATAGGCAAAAAAGAAAAGTATCAAAGCTCAGGTGAGTCTTTACTGTCTCAGAACTTTAAAAAATGGCCTACTGTACAAACCTGAATTAACAAAGTTTATGTTTTATATTAGTATTTTAATGACTGATAAGTATAAATACATTAGTAACTCAAAGAAGAGGAAAATGCTATTTCTGTAACATTGTTATTAGATTTGTATTATGAGCCTAAAATTGTTAAGTTACTGTGGGAAGCACAATTCTTACAATAACTGACATTTTCCAAGTCTACTGACAATAACCTTGTTTTGATATAACCTCTACTGCTGTGTTTCTTGGACAAAATTCCCCAGGGCCAGACTATTGAATATATACATTACATTCTATATTTTGAGAACATGCCAAGAATAAAAGTCCTAAATGAGCAGTACAGAATATTATATAATGATGGCTTTCAGCATTCTATAAATACAGTAGTCTCAGAAATACCACTTTAATGCCAGTCATATTTCTGTTTATAAAGGGGCTTGTCCATAGAAACTAGTTGGAAAACTATTGATTTCCTTCATTCACACTGAAGAAAAGACTGCTAGGCACAGCTCTCAGGTCTGTGGTTGTGGATCCATCCTGCTGTTTTAATATTAACAATCATAATGTTATAGTAACAGCTGAAACTTCTTAAACTCTTAGTATGTGCCAGATACTGTAACGAATATTTATTGTATTTAATGTTCACAACAATACTAATAATATATCATGTTTTTATATATGAAATGATCATCTCATGTACAATTAATATTATTAATTCATCAAATCTAAGATGCGATCAATTTTAAGGCATATGACTTTTATCTTTCACTGAAAAAGAAAAAAAATTTTCCAGTTAAACTAGTGTTTTATCAAGTGTAAGAAAAATAAATCTGATTTCAAAGATTTAAAATGTAGAAAATGTATGCATTAAAATCAACCAAATACGGTAACCCTAAAATAATCAGTTTTATCACACACTGATTTAAATGCAATATATCTTAACAGACCTGAAAACAAAGTGAGCTAACTAATTAAATGCTTTTCAGCCTCTTTTGAAAAGAACTCCAGACTTAAGGGATGAAATAATTTATCCAACAAACTTCTTAATTGAAGGGAGAAAAAAGAGCTAGCTATAGCTGCAGGTTCTCATACAACTGCATTCATACTTCAGGCTTGCATATTTCTATATCAAAGTAAAAATAATTTCGTCACAGTATATATTTAATGATTTGTTAAAGTAAATCAATGTTGTACTAATGGGATTAAATAAAATTGGATATTTATAGTTACATAGTTAAGATCGTGGTTAACAGACAATTTGAATCCTGGCTCTACTGCTATTAACCATGTAGCCCAAGGAAACCTATTTAGTTTCTCTAAACTCTTCTTTCCTGAAAAAATGGAGGCAATATCTATCTCATAGTATCACTAATTCCATGAGGTAACAGTATGTTGTGTTAAATATAGTGTCTGGCATACAGTGAGTACTATTACAAAATATATAATTCTACTTTTCCTTAATAAGACAAAATGTCTTGGTAGAAATTTTCAATAGTTCTAGAACCTTGTGGTTTCGAATCCTAGCTGGCCTTTCAACAGACAGGAGAGCTTTAAAAACAAACAACAAAAATAATGACAAAACATAAAACTCAGGGATCCAAGATGGAGTGTTGTATTCCTCTAAAAGCTCCCTAGGTAATTCTAAAGTGCAAGCAAGACTGAGAACCACAGCTCTGTTGGAATCTTAAAGCCAAGTAATGAGGAAAAAATGAGCATATTAGGCAGGGGGTGTGGGCCATATAGAGAAAGCAGTGGTGATATTAGCAAAGCAAGAAACTCACTTTAACATATGTAACTGAAATATGTAACATATTTAACTGAAATTGTGTTTTCAGGTTCAGCCTTGAATATGCATATATCCACTCACCTATAATATGTAGCTGAGGTAGAAGTAGTTCTCAAACTGGGGTCTGTGGACATTCTGGGGGATCTGACAGCTCTCTCTCCAAATTCAGTGTGGGATTTATTTTCAATAAAAGTCTCAAAAAATCAGCACAAAACTATTGTGGACCATCTGGGTGGCCAATAATAATCCAGAATTGCTTTATAATTTCAGTGTTATATGCATATTTACAATTATGATTTATAGTTATAGTTTTTCTAGTGCTTCAAAGGTATGACTTTTAATACGTCTGGACTAATTTATAGTAACAAAAACAGAGATGTTGTCTTTGTGTTGTGTGCAAAATGTCACTGTGGCCTGGGGTGCCCAAATGGTTGACAGGGGTTTAAACAACAAGCAAATATCAAGCCATTGTTTCCTAGGCATGTTCATCTCAATTATGTTGTCTCTGGTGAAAGAGTAAAGAAGTATCAGAAAATGTCTGCACAGGTTATGTAACCTTCCCAAGGATACAGAAAAAATCTCTAGAATTAACAAGTCTTAGTCCCATTTCCATGCTTAGTTCCCTATTCAACACTACCTCTGCTGAGTCAAATGCAGATCTCATTACCAATTATCCTGAGGTTTTGGGTTTTTTTAAGTTTTTGTTGTTGTTGTTTTTAACAACTGAAATAGAATTGGCCAAGTTGAAGTTTCTATATCTTAAAGATTTAGGAATGGTTTAACCCTAAATGTCATTACTATATTTGATTATAATTTGAAATCATTGAAAATATTTTACTCAGTGTTTAAAAACAAAGAAATGTTTACTTTTCTAAAATTTTTCTATTTTCAATAAAAAATTTTAAATGATTAAACCACTAAATGTGGTGTTTAAGCTTTTTATTATTACTAATATGAACTAACATAGACAACTACCAAGATATATTAAGTAAAATTTTAAAAGATGTAAAACATTGCATATAAAAATGCATAACACATGCAGTTATATACACTGATAGTAATTTTTACAGAAAAAACCTCCACAAAGAAACACATACCAAACTGCAAGGTACAGTTATCTTTAGAGCTGTGGGATAGCATTATGGGGAGTCATTTACATTCCATGTCTAAGGTTGCCCAATTTAGCAAATAATACTACAGGGTGCCCAATTAAGTTGGACTTCAGAATAGAACATACTTATACTAAAAAATTACTCATTCATCTGAAATTCAAGTTTAACTGGGCATCTTGTATTTTATTTTAAAAAATGGCAAAGCAAACCTATATGTCTAATGTCTGAATTTAGACATTTATAATGTTGCATATGGGTTTGCTATGTTACATATGTCTATACAGCAACAACAAAAATCCCTCTGATGTAAAGGTGATTAAGCTTTGTTTCAAATACTATGTACTACACTTCTGTCATTTTTTAAATCAATATTTTCAAAACTTGGAAGGTGGGGATGAAAACAAAAACACGTATGAGATACATGTGCCTTTAACAGCTTTTAAATTCACAGATAAATACAAAAATACTAGAGGAGGATTATCAAGTCTTTATTTTGTTATATAATTTATAAAAGACTGCTGAAATAAAATTGAGAGCTCCTGAAACAACTAATTACATATAAAACTTTAAGTCCTCTATCTTACATAAGCTTTTAAAGACAAAACAGATTATTTACTAAATTGAGTATATATAGTGACTGAGGGGAGACTCTACACCAATAGTTCTCAAATTTTCATTTGTGTAAGTATTGTGATAGATAGAAAAATAACCTCCTCTCCCCCAAAGATGTCCATGTCCCAATCTCTGGAACCTGTAAACATGTAACTTTACCTTCAAAAGGAATTTTGCAGATGTGGCTAAATTTACAGATTGGAGACGGGTTTTTACATGGATTAGCCTGGTGGACCCAAAATGAAAACAAATCCTTATAAACATAAATGTGTTGTTTTATGTCAAAAAGTTGTGGTAATTTGTTATAGCAGCAACAGGATCCTAATTCAATAATTATTTCAGAAGCTTGTAGAAAATGTACATTTCCCAGTTTCTACTCCTACAGATTCTGACTCAGGTAATCTGCATGTGCCTCAGATGCAAGTGAGCTCTGAACTACACTTGGAGAAATATCACTGTAGATAGCACATTAAATACTTCACAGGTAAAGAGTCATATCTAAAGTAAAATTTTAATGGAGAAAACTAGCAGAATATTCAATATGTATTTATTTGACCTATGGAATAATGAGAAGCTTCTTAACTTGCAAATTAATAGGAAAATATTGGTAGATTAAAATGTATCAAATCTAAATACTACTGAAAAATAAAGATAGAAGCAGAAATAATTCTATAAATATAGTTAACAAATTGTTATCATTTCTATTAAATTAGTCTATATGTTATTTTAAATAAACTTGCTATTTCAAAAGTTAAATAAAAAGAATGAAGTTATTCACATAAGGTGAAATAAAAAGAGTAAGCACATAGAGAGGAATATTTAATCTCTAGAGAGGATGTTTAATCAAAGACATAAAAATTAAAACCATATTGAAAATCCATGATATAGCTACTATAATAGAAAAGTTTAAAAAAATTGTTTTAATTGCCTATGGCAAAATGGTTTGAGTGATGTTATGTTAGCATGATATAATATCCTACATCCATTAAAAAAATTGTTTTAATTAGAAAAATGCATGATAAATTCAATTAAGCTACATAGCAATACTCAATTTTATATTCCTTATAATTTTTTTCAATAATGCAACATAAAAATGATCTGTATCAATGACAACATAAAAAATTAAAATAAGCTTATTAAAGTTTGTTTGCTCACTAAGGTTTTCTAAAATAAGTTGGCTAAAACTCCTTGCCGAAGTGTCTTCATTTCAAAAAAGAAAAGGCATTCAATAACCAAAAAATTGTAAGGCATGATCTCAAAGAACGGTCTCTTTGAGAAAGGCTGCCATCTTTGCCACGGACAAATGAAAAGCTGGTGTCAGACCATCACGGGTCTGAGGTCCAGCCTTTGGTAACCTCCACCATAAGGTACTAAACTGAAAGCTGTTTGACTTCAGCCTCTGTGTGAGTAGCAACCAAGAGTCAAACTACATTTCTATGGAGTCCTTTCCCTCCCTCCCCACTACTCCTACCTCAATTAGCCTAAGAAGCTAATCTATCATTTGAAGGAGCAACGATGGGCAGGGTAGAGACCATGTTCCACAGAAGTGGAAAACTGCCAATTCTAAAAAAGGGGGCAATGGACCAGAAGCCTATGAGAATGATAGCTTGCCAAAAAGAAAATGAGATGATATAATAGCACTGAGAAAGAATACCCATGGGTTCCTCCAGTGGCAGACAATGCCATACTTGTAACCATTTGTTTGTTCAAGTGCATTCATTCATTACCCTCTGCACAAATGGGGGAGATCAATTATTGAGGACGGAAAACTACAGTTTAATTGTAAATGGCTGCTGGAAAGATATCACCTTGCTATAAGATTGATGAAAACAGAAACAATACTTCTTGCTCCCTATTTTTTTCCTCAAAGGCAGTTTCATATTGTTCTATTTCCCCAACAAAATGGTACTCTGCCAAAGGCAGTATCCTTTGATAAAGATAATGATCAAGCAGTGGGATTTAATGCTTTTAATTAATGTTTTATTGGATGACGCTGTGGTCATTATCAACTTTAGTCAGCCAAGTATAGAATATTTTCTAGAACCAGATTAAACTGGTTTTAGTTCAGCCAATTCACAAATGCAACTACAGTCAATTGAGTATAGTTATTATGATTAAGCAATTATTTATTGTTGCATTATTCTAAAACCATCATTTAGAAAATAAATGTGCCAATCTGCTTTCATAATAAATAAGACTCACCTGTAAGATGAAAGTGTGTGAAACTGGATGGCCCTTCCAATTTAAATATGTGATTCTATGTGTGCCAATTCGGGGATTTATAAAATCATAACACCCCATTTATTGTTAGTACCACTCTCACCACAAGCACAGACCAACCTGGGTATATCTAGCTTACAACAAACTAAAAATAACCACAAAGGTGCTGACCAGAGTATAAAACTTGTCCCACCACAGCTTTTTGCTTTTCTGTGACTCAAAATGTTAGAATCATCTATGCCTCTTATCTTTCTCTTGTCCCCAATAAGCCATTAATGGTTAAAGTTTGACTGCTTCTATGAACAACTTCAAATACCTGATCCCTCACCACTCTCTGTTGGGCCAGAGCACAGGATACACAAATGGCAGTGATGAGAGAAAAGGTGACTTAAAGAGGTAGATAGGGTCCTTTTCGCCTCATCTCTTAGTTCTCGCCCTTATGCATCCAATGGTCCAGCCAAACTGATCTGCTTATTGTCTCTGAAAGCCACCTCAAGATGTGGCTCTGCAGTATCCCACCAAATCACTAGAATTCCTCCTGCTGCCAGCACGCCCCTGCTGGCAGGCCACCTGGACCCACTTCAGTTGTTGTCCTCCTTCTCTCCAGTTATGCCAGTATTTTTAAAGGCACACCATGGAAAACTTTGCAGCAAGGAGTTTACTTAGCATTTTGCGTATGAAGAGAGCACTTCAACTCTCTTAATACTCTTACTGCTTTCCTGGTCTTCGCTAATATAGCAATGATTCCCTAAAATTAAAGCTAGTGTCTAAAAAATCACTTCAACTAACTTAAAAAATTTCATTTTAAAGATTTATATCACTCCCTTGATTCAAGCCTTTTTTAAACATTACATAGTAGTGTGTGTGTTTCTAATCCTCTCCTGAGGACATTTTTTCATTGCTTTTAGAGAAAGAAAGGGAGATGGGAAGAGAGAAAGAGAAACATCATGCAAGAGAGAAGTATCAACAGGTTGCCACTGCTACATACCTGGACGGGGGAAATCAAACCCGCAACCTAGGTATGTGCCCTGACCAGAAGTGGAACCCATGATCTTTCAGTTAAGGGATGATGCTCCAACCAGCTGAGCCACACCAGCCAGGGTCCTTTGGTAAAGTAGTTTTAACATTTACTTAATGAAGGCCCTGTATTTCTATTAAGTTCATTCAAAATTAGATTTGTTTGTTGCTCTTGTGCAAGGGAATTTTTTCATTATATTTTCTAACAGAATTTCTACTTTTGTGGAATTAAAATTTTAATTTTGCCACTTGACTAAAGGTCTACAGATTTTAAAAAATAGGGTATGAAATAATGAGATGACCCCTATTTCAGGGTAAACATATAATTCTTAAGGTCTTATCCCAGCTCATCTATGAAGCCCCATTACACTTTTCCATGACTTTTTTAAAAAAGATTTCATTTATATATATTTTTTATTTTTAGAGAGAAGGGAAAAAGGAAGAGAAGGAGAGAAACATCGATGTGCAAGAGAAATATTGATTGGCCTCCTCTTGCATGTCTCCAGCTGGGGACCTGGCCCACAGCCGAAGCATGTTGCTCTGACTGGGAATTGAACCAGCAACCTTTCAGTTCACAGGCCGACACTCAATCCACTGAGCCGCACCAGCCAGGGTATACTATTCCATGGCTCTTTATTACTCTCAGAAGAGCTAATTGCAACTTATGTTCTTCCTTTCTAGAACTCAGCACAAATAAAATTAAGTCAGTATTTACTAGCATTTTTCCTCTAACCCATTAAGTTCCATGAGAACAAGTTGATCCTGTTGCCCAGCACAGGGCTTGGCATAAGCTAGCACTCAAACACATGATGAAATAATGAATGGTCAATATTCCATTACATGTGGTTTTCTTCCTATTTCAGCTTATTTCTGTTTAAAGTGATAAAACCTTGCTGTTACCCTTTCCAGATAATTACCCCTTTATTCTCTTGGATTTGATATTTTAATTGCCAACTGTTCCTATATTTTTTCAAATTTAAAAAGTCAAAGCTGGCAATAAAATTCTAAAAATGTACCACCTAATATAATGCACTAAAGCTAATTTCCTGAACTTTCTTTGCCTCCTAAAACAGGTCTTAGTTTAAGTCAAGAGGGGTCTAGTTCCCACCCTCTCTTTGTACTGAAATAGTTTTGTGAATTGTTTTTAATGGCCTGTATCAATATAATTCTCCTAAATGGGACAAGGAAACATTTGTTCTTAAAATAATGAATGATATTGCATTAGGTAGTCACCAAATCTCTAGGCACAGGGCAAAAACATTTCAGTTGTCAAAAATAAATAGAGCACTTTTTGAGTTCCAATTTCCAAATTCATTATTGGAATTTCTAGGCCTCCACAGTCTTTTAAGGGACTATAAAGAAAATTCATCGCAGCAACCTACTGAGTGCACATGTGATGAGTTGGGGGCAACTCAAGCTCTAAAAGGAGAGCTAAAATTTAAAGACTGATTAAAAGATAAGAGTGGGAAAGAGAACCATCTATATGTCAAAGACGGCCAGTGAAGTTCAGTTCTTCTCCAGAGGTGAAGGGAGAACAAGCTGCCTTTGAGTTAAAGACAGATTTATGGAAAGGATATAGATAACCCTAATTCATGGTGATGTGATAAATGATAATAGGGAAAGATCGCGGTGCTATGGGAATGCTCAGGCAGAAACTCAATCTCGGACATCAGAGAAAGCTCCGAGAGGACTTGATATTTAAAATGTAAGAATTAGTACTAGTCAGTGTTACTGAGGAAATTTACCGGTATCAATTTGTTTTGCCTCCTTAAAGTTCAGGCTGCCAGAATGGTGCTTTTAGCCACACCATCATAGACGCATTGACACAAACTTACAGCTGCACAGATTCTATCCATTTCCTTCTTACCTGCACTAACCCTATTTAACTTTTCTGTGCTCTGTGTACACCATCAGACCTAATCCATCACTATTTCTCAAGTAGGAAACATTGTCCTTGTCACTGTCCTTTGTGCAACTATACCTGATTATACCTAAGGCGGTTTGACGTTGTAGTCAACACCGGCAACTCCTGCGGCGCACCTGAAGCCAAGCTGTATTGACTCCGTCTTTCCCTTGGACACTTCAGCTGCGAAGAGAGGGGGGGTCTGCTGCATGGGCAACAGCAGACCCTCCATATCACCCTGCCCAGGCTCTGTAGCTTCAGCTTCACTGGAGAGGACACTCCAGCGTCATCGCAAGATGTCGATTCAACACGGGAGGAGACAGATACCGTGTCACTCCCGAGTCGGACTGCACAACCATTCTCGGCGGTGCAGATAGACTCTTAAGAAGCTACACCATCGTCTCTCGAGACGGACGGCTGCCGACGACCTGATTATATGATTTGATCACTCCACACCCCATGTGGAGAGAACCATGGGACAAAAAGCTGAGAAAATATTGTCACAGAAGAAAACAAAATACTGTCTCTCAAAACCACAAGTTCTAAATTTAGGTATACAGTCAGAAGACAACCCTGTGCTAAAAAAGCAACACTCCACTATTATGGTGCTGTTTTGTTTTGTTCCAGCTTTACTAATCCCAGTAACTGGCACATAACTTTCCAAAATTATCCCCAAGCTTAATCTAATTTAATCTTACATTTTTACCTCGTGGGAATATGGTTACAACATAGGCTGGTACTAAAAAATAGACTCTGTCCTCTCAACCTCCTTCCGTCTACCACATTCAGGACCCTACTTGTAAGTACTCTCAATATTCATATTTTCCACTGAGCTGTATGCATGAAATCTAAAATTCCTACAAAAATAAGAAGTAGATGGAATGGTTGTTTTTACTTAAGAGCTGAGAAACTTGAGCACATAGTAAAAATCAGTTCTGTTCAATTCCCTCAAACAAAAATGGAACTAGAGCTGGTCGGGTAGCCCAGTTGTTTAGAGCGTTGTCCAGATATGCCAAAGTTCTGGGTTTGATCCCTGGTTAGGGCACATACAAGAATCAACTAATGAGTGCACAAATGGGTGGAACAATAGATTGATGTTTCTCTCGCCTGTTCTCTCTAGCTCTAGAAATCAATCAATCGATAAGGATTCGAGACTTATACCCCAGAAATAGTCTGGGCTCCCTTTAAAATAAAAAAAAAAGGAACTAGGTGACAACTGTAGCATTGAGCTTGTCATCTCTAATGCAGAATGAGTCGTAGTCTAAGGTCTATGGAATATCTTCCAGGTCTCCTTTAATAGTCTACAACTCAGAGAAGGCATACAAGTCCTAGGTACCTAAATACTGTATTCCAGGACTGGCCCTTTTGTGCTGGGCTCTCTATCAAAAGTCCATCAACAACACAGAGGTCAGTGCATGATTATGGGATACACTCTGGGGCAAACCTATCTGCAAGACTACCATCGTATGGAGAACCTGTTGGAACATTTTACCATCTCCCTAAAAACTACAAAATAGTGCCCGATGCTCACTATTTAACACTTTGCTTGCATACTTATCCTGAAGTCCTTATCCAGTCTGTTTTAAGCCTCAGTTTTTAAAAATTAATGCTGTTATTTTCAGACTGAAATAATACTTAACAAGATTGCTTAATTTAACCTGGATATTTTTCACAAAATTATGTGTGTATATACATAGATGTGTGTGTTTTTTTTTTAGCAAGGGGATTGACAATTCAGTAGATTCTCAAGAGGGTCAGTACACCAAACTGAGAAACACAACATAGTGACATCTTCTGTTCTTTCTGTTGGATTTTTTAATTTAAGATAAGTATGCACTACCCAAAACAAACATACCAATGAAATGCAATCAGGTAAAACCAGGATACTTACTTCAAAAAAGGTTCTCCTACTCTTTTTGTCAGTTGCAAAATATAGTCTCTTTGCAGAAGCCACTTGGGCAGTACTACTGAATGCATTGATAGTGATAGAATAGAGTATACTTGGAAGAGATTGTCTTTTCTTTACATTTGTTTACATTTCTTTACAAATGTTTTTTTCAGCCTTTTTTTGTTATTTATCTTCCTGTTTTACTCATCATTTTCTTACTATTATTGACTACTGTTTTTCTTCAGAGATTTAGTATGTACTTCCCTACAAACCCTGCCCTTTTATACTGCCCTTTCTTCTGCCTAAATCCCTATACTTCCATGATCATAAAGTATCTACATCTTAGAAAACTGAAAAACATAGAAGTATACCTACATATACTAGGTCTGTCTGAAAAATCCAACCATTGTTAATATAACAAGAAAAGTTTGCACGAAATCTATGTAACCTGACAGCCAAGGAGAGTGGACTGGAATGCGCATGTGTGAACAGTGACAACTTCACTGTATTAGTCAGTGGGCGTGGTAGATGCCATTGAGTGAGCATGTGTACTGTGTGGCTGTCACATTCAAAATGACTGAGCAAGTAAAGCAACAAATCTGCATCAAATTTTGCATTAAGCTTGAACATTCCTCCCTGGAAACTTTTTGGATGACTCAGAAGGCTGCAGCTATGGGCAACTGGTGACTGGCAGCTTCATCACGACAATGCGCCTGCTCATGCATCACATCTCCTGCAGTTTTTTGGTGAAACATCAAATCACCCAGGTGATTTAGCCCCACTACAGCCCAGATATGGTGTCCTGTGACTTCTTGCTTTTCCCAAAGCTAAAATCACCTTTGAAAATAAAAAGATTTCAGATTGTTGATGAGATTCAGGAAAATATGAGGGGGCAGTTGATGGCAATTAGAACTGTGTGGGGCCCCAAGGTGTGTACTTTGAAGGGGACAAAGGCATCATTGTCTCATATACAATGTTTCTTGTATCTTCTTCAACAAATGTCTAGCCCTGGCTGATGTGGTTCAGTGGATTGAGCGCTGTCCTGTGAACCAAAGGGTCATGGGTTCAATTCCCAGTCAGGACACAAGCTGGGGCTGGGGGCATGAGAGGCAACCACACATTGATGTTTCTCTCCTTCTATTTCTCTCTCCCTTTCCCTCTCTCTAAAAATAAATTTTAAAATATTTTAAAAAAATATATAAATGTCTAGTTTTCATATTACATGGCTGGATATTTTCTGGACAGACCTCATATAAAGCTCAGGGGGAAGGTCTAAAAAACTATACTGAAAATTTTCAAAATTTTAAAATGTAGAAAAATTTTTAAAAAGCTTATTATAATAAAATCTCATGTTATTTAATCTTAACTCTGTGTCACTAATCTAAGTAGTTTTCACACATTCTGTCAATTTAAAAACTCCACAATTACCCTAAGACCTCTTTATATTGGTGGGAAAACTAAGGCTCAAAGAGGTGAAACCATGCACAATATCAAAAAGCTAAATAATAATAAATCATACAGGATAGATAAAACAAGCTATCCTAAATTTGACCCTAAAAAAACCCCAAAACTCAAAATATTAAGAAAACAGAAAGCAACTTCAATTTTGGTGGCCAATTAGCAATAAAATGTTAAATAATAGGGACACAGAGAACTGACTGGTAGAGTTTCCTTTTCATAGTCTGGATGACAAGAAGCTTATAGCAAAACCTAAGGCCCAACTACATATGAGTCTTATTTTTCTACCTTATCCTGACTACTTACTGTAATTTATTTAATTTTAAAGTCCCTGGGCTTATCATAAGCCTTATAATTAAAATCCTTTGATGTTTAGAAGTCTTTGAATTTAAAAAAAAAAAAAAAATTGAGACCAGTGAAGAAAAGCCAGAGACAGTTCCAGTTTTTCATGCTACTACTTTTAACTTGGCCTCATCACAAAAGATTATATAATCAAATTCAACCAATACTGCAAACAGCAATATATTTAAAACTCAGGTCTTTAATTTTAGATACAGTAATATCTAAAAATAAAATAAAAAGATTTACTATACTCTTGCAAAAACAATAGTTTATGCAATACCACCGCTGCCATGTGAAAATGCCTGACAAAAAGTTATCAAGACTAGACTTCTCTGAAGATAAAGAGCCTCCCAAACAAGAGAAAAACTAAAGTTCATCATCACTAAACCATTAAACATGAAATGTTAAAGGGACTTATTTAAGAGAAAGATGATCAAAACTATGAACAATAAAATGGCAAAAAATACATATCTACCAACAACTGAATCTAAAAAACAAATTAAGCAAACAAGAACAACAGAGACAGAATCATGGAAAAGAAGAGCATTTTGATGGTTGCCAGACAGGAGGGTGTGTGGAGGAATGGGTGAAGAGGTGAAGGGATTAAGAAGTACAAATAGGTAGTTACAGAATAGCCACGGGGATATAAAGTACAGTATAGGGAATGGAGTAGCCAAAGAACTTATCTGCATGGCCCATTAGCATGAACAATGGTGGGGGGATTGCCTGAACAAGTAGGGGGTGCTTGGTGGAGGGGGGTAAAGGGGGAAAAATTGGGACAACTATAATAACATAATCAATAAAATATAATTTATTAAAAAAAGGACTAAACATCCCTGCCCAGCTGACTATGATAATCAAATCTTTTGTTTTTGAAATCAGAATATAAACTAATGAAATTTCTGCAAGGAAGAGTCAAAGAAACATTGTGTCACACAGCATACTTATAGGAATCAAACATTTAGGATACTACTTGAAGTAGAATGATATTTTTAAAGATTTTTCACGGATTTCTAGAGGAAAAGACGAACTCAGATAGTTATCCTTCCCAACTTGAGGTTTTAAATGACAGAATTTTTTGAAGAACTATAAATGAGATACTACTTATATAATATTGCCTGGTGATTTCAAAATAAACAAAAGCAATTTATTTAAAATAAAAGCAGTTACAGCAATCACTACATCTGATAAATATGAGCACTTCTTTTTGCTATTCTTTACCAAGTGGTCAAGACAAAAAAAGAGATCACCATTTTTTGAAACAGATTCAGACATAGGGAACAGACTGATGGTTGGCAGAGGGGATGGGAGTGAAAAAGTTGAAGGGATTGAAAAGTACAGATTAGCAGTTACAAAATAGCCATGGGGATGTAAAGTACAGCATAGGGAATATGGTAAAAAATGTTATAATAACTATGTATGGTGCCAGGTGGGTACTGGAAATATCAGAGGGAACATGCTGTAAAGTATGATTTTCTAACCATTATGCTGGAACAAATACAAAATAATACTGAATGTAAACTATAATTAAAAAATAAAATTTGGCCCTGACTGGTGTGGCTCAGTGGATTAAGTGCCAGCCTGTGAACCCAGAGGTTGCTGGTTCGATTCCCAGTCAGGGCACATGCCTGGGTTGGGGACCAGGTCCCCAGTTGGGGGCATGTGAGGAGCAGCCAATTAAAATGTCTGTCTCACACATTGATGTTTCTCTCCCTCTCTTTCTCCCTTCTTTCACTTCTCTCTAAAAATAAATGAACAAAATTTTTAAAAATTAAAAATGTCTGTGATATAAAAAAATAAAATAAAATTTAAAGTGTTTTAAAAAATCACTAATTTTGAGAACTGAAGTATTTTTCTACTTCTAAGCATACACATGTGTAACTGATTTAGGTTTAAAGATTTGACATAGAATAAAACAAAAATTTTATTGTCAAATAATAGATAAATTCGGAGACTTGAAATACTCTAGCAATGTTACTAAATTTGGTCAAATTATAAATATCAATTATTATCGA
The DNA here is from genome assembly GCF_987537825.1 of Furipterus horrens. NCBI lineage: Eukaryota > Metazoa > Chordata > Mammalia > Chiroptera > Furipteridae > Furipterus > Furipterus horrens. Next base: position 157,258,147 of record NW_028327173.1, read on the forward strand.
GGTTTTGATACTGAACAGGAACTTTCATTTATTTCAAATTGATAATAATAATAAGAATAAGAAGAAGAAGAAGAAGAAGAAGAAGAAGAAGAAGAAGAAGAAGAAGTAGGTGCTGAGCCCAGGAATAAAATCTGGGAATCTTCCAAGACTATTCCTCCTGCAACACAAAGGCAAAGCTTCTGTGTGACACAGCAACAGGCCCAACTTTCTTGCCAATAACATGTTCCTTTATTTTTTTCCAGTATATGAATGATATCAACCTGTTCTTGGAAGTCTATTAATTCTTAAGAAATAAACCAAAGGGAAAAGAGTAGCAAACCAATTCAAGCAAAACTTTGGTATTTGCGGTTCTATCATTTAAAAAAAAAAGTAATTGAAGAGAGCGATAGCTCAAAAATTGGAAATGACTAGACTGACCTCCAGACAGTCAGTTATTTTTTTAATACTCTCAACATACCTCTGCCTCCCACCCTTCCCTGCCTCACTGCTCCTCTTCTGCAAATGAGTGCTTTATATTGTGGAGGCCACAAATCCAAAGAATGTAATAGCTTTCTTCACTTTGTTATAATTTTTATAATTCCTATGAAGTTCAAGTTTTAGGCTACACCTACCAAGTGGAAAAAACGAGAAACATCAGAGTCTTTTAAATTTCAGCAACATGTCAGTTCACGTGAAACACCTTTTTAATGTTTAAGGACAATTTATTTTCTATATTGGCATCTACTATTTGAAGTCTATAACTTAATACAAGTATTATATGCATCATTAAAAATAATCAGTAATCGGCACAAAAGCATGAGATGTATTTTGAGTTGTGTTCAAAGAAAAGAATCATCTCACTGGTGGCTAAGCCTTCCTAACAACAGGTACTTCTTGAAAAGAACGTTATTAAAACCAATCTGATTTTTAAATATATTTGTCAAGAAATAAAGCTTGAATATTAACTTTAAATTTATATTATACTTATTTTATTATTCATCAGACATAAATCACTGAGTAAATTAAAAAGGAAAAACTTACACAACCAGGTGAAATGGAATGAGCAAAAGAAAACTGTTTAGAAATGGGCAATATGCTAATTAGTCTTAGGTCCCGATTTAATTAATTTATAAGAACCATTAGCTAAATCACCTACAATTTCATAGTATTTAAGAACATGTAAAAAAACTTTTGTTTATTTAAGGCATTTTAAAACTTTCTTATAATCAGTTACATAAACAGGTTTTTCTAAATCCCATAAAACCAAACTAACCCACATTCTGTTCAATTATTACAAATATTATATTAGTGAGGTTTAATCTAATAAAATTCTACTATATTGCAGTAGTATTAACTAAGTCAAATGTGGAATTATCACATCTAAGAGACCTACTTTAATTTAAAATGCAATCTTAACCATTTATGATATGTTGTGTAACAGAACAGAGTACTGACTTTGCAGTTGGATTATACTACTATCTGAACTGCACAGAACTAGTCAAGAGACCAGATTGGGAAACCGTATGATTTGAAGTAGCATCTTCAGAAATCCTTCGTAAAATGATAGTACATCAATTCCTTAAACTATGTCAAAATTCTCACTAAGCTAAATTCTCAGAATCTGTCCAATTCATAAATAATAAATTTTAGTTAAAAACATGTAACTTATTTTAAATATATTCTCCTTAACAGCTTTTATTTAAAAACAAAAACAAAAACAAAAAAACAAAAAGAAAATCCTCTTGCTCCCAAATACAGTTAATGCTTATGGCTAACCCTACTATCTTCCCAGCATTCTCATTTTTATCTTGTTTTACCCCCTTTAAAGTGAGAGCATTGTTTTTAGGTTTCTTTTCTTCCTACTCATTGTTCAGATCAGCATTTTAATAATCTCTAAAGCAATGCTTTTCAAAGAAAACAGGTTATATGAAGCTAAATAAAATTCCCTAAGTTCAATGTTTTTCAAAGTGAGATCATTTTCCTTGGCCTATTTGTTAAAAATCCATGCAAAACAAACACCACAACTGGTAAACAGCTACAGAAAACTGGAAGCTTAAAAATAATGCCGTTAAAAACACTTCATTACACACCTTCTCTGTGAAGCCCTTTGTTTCCACTGAAAACCATACTGGAATCCTTGTATAAAAGAAGTTGCCTTCTGGCTGTCAATTGCTATATAGTCAGTAACTGAGGGATCCAGATGTCTGCAGTGGTTAAAACGTTCAGTGATGGGTGCTGATTCCGCTTTCCCTGTAAGGCTTTCACAAAGGCAGCAGAGTAAGAGTGCACATAGCAACAGCACTCACCGCTGATTGGATGGAGGGTGTGCTCAGCCGCCCCTGCTCACTAGGTCCACTACGGCTTCCTGCCTACTTGGCAGCACTATCTTGTTGTCTTTGCTCCTCTCACCAACTCAGCTGTGTTTAGGCAACTTGAAAGGAAAGAAGAGTAGAGCGCTAATGACAGAGTATTCTAGCATGAGACCCTAAAATGTGCGTCTCTCGGTGCTTTTATAAAGAGAGACATTTGGAAGGCAAACATTTCAGTCAGTGTTTCACATAAAACTGAGGACAAAGAGGGTAGTAGAGGGAATCGATTTATTCGCGTTTCAAGTAAATCAGGTTCTGCCAAGGGAAACCCCCTGAAAACACAGAAATACAAAGATTTACAACAATTAGAATACAGCATCAAACTCCCATCTACCTAGAACCTTAAAATAAACTGCACAATTCCTAGAAAAGCATGAGCCATTAATTAAAATGGGTGAGGCCTAAAACAGTCCCCTCTCCTCAAATTTATTCGGTGCTTTGTAAGACGGCGCGAAAAACTGAGGTTACAGATTGATTAGACAAAGATTTAAAGAAAGGAAAACAATCAGTTACTTAGGAAACTCTGACAAAAAATGAAAGATTTAATGAGGTGTTGGGATTAAAACATCTCTTCTTAGTACAATGTACAGATGATCTATTGTAGCGTTATATCCCTGAAACCTATATAATTATTTTAACCAATGTCACCCCAATAAATTCAATAAAAAATAACATTGAAAATTTTTTAAAAAATTAACCTCTTCTTACATAAAAACAACAATGACATTTTTAGCCTGAATTCATTTATTTTCTCTGTCATAAACATTATGTGAAAATAGAGGCATAAGAGGTTTTTTTCAGGTTTCAAATACTAGGCTTCAATATACTGGTCTGCAGTCTCCACAAGCTTTAAAAGAACAACAAAATCCCTCCCCAACTTACAAAGAAGTTTGGGGGAGTTACTGCAGGTAGTAGGAGATAAGCAGATATGAAGGATCAGAAAAAAACCCTCATTAGCAGGAAATACTTCCCCAAAACATCACAGAGGCTAGGATAGGGTTTTTGAAACTTGTAACGCAATGAAACCCTTCTTACTTCTATTCTTCCAATAAAATGCATTATTAGTGGTGGCTTTAAGATTTTTATACAGGGGAGATTTGTGGGAGTAGGCAGAGGCTACAAGCAGAAGCACAGTGTTATTACTCACATCTTTGTTTATATGGAGTTCTTGGGGGTAGGGAGCAGAGGCTGATGGAAATGTTGGCTCTATTAAAGCACCCCATGAGTACCGCAAGGCTATTTTTAAATGAGAGGTCACTGCCGTTTTGTATGAGCCCCAGAATCCACAAGATTTCTACCCCTGAAAAAGTTTCTAGGATCCCTGGAATTATAGAGCAGTGATTTTCAACCCGTGTGCTGCAAGAATTTTTAAAACTAGTGAGGGGCAGTGACCTCTTTTCCCTTTGATTGTCAAATAAAAAAATAACAGCAAACAAAACAATAGCCATCTGGTTGACTCAATCAAAATTACACCTATTTTTTTGTGAGATTAGCAAAAAAAATTCTTTTTTGTATGCTGCAGAATTTTAGCAATTAATTTATGTATGCCACGCGATGAAAAAGGTTGAAAACCATTGTTACTATAGTATACGAGTAGGAGAACACAGTGTACAACCTGTAAGAGTTAAGCCTCATTATTACCTTAGCATAAAGGAAGAACCTGATCATTGGCTCCACAATTAGCCAGAGAGCTGCTAAGCCCTCTGACAAATAATGAGAAGGAAGATCTGTTGGAAAGCACAATAAGCCTGTGAGGTAAGTGACTCAGAGAAAGAACGGCACAGTAGACAAAAGATTTTGGAGTTAGGCCAACCAACCTGGGTTCAAAACATAATCTGCCATTTATAAAAAGTACCCTATATAAATTACTGAACCATTCTGAGCTTCAGTTTTATTACCTGTAAAACAGGGCTGTTGTGAAGGCTAAAGGGAGCTCACTGCCAGGCAGATTGGACTTTTGCTTACTACGGACCCTTAAGCTTCTCCGCAAATACTATTCCTCTTCCACCAGGAGTGGTTTCCCACACCCCCTTCAGTTGATGTCTCAGCTTAAATTTCTCTTCCCTGGGCAGCTTTCAATCTAGATCCAAGACTAGTCAAGCTCCCGGTACTTTTTTCTTAGTACTTGGCTCATAGATGTTAAATAATTATTTGCAAAATGACTGGTTTAATAAAATTCTCTTCCTCCACTACAATGTTAGTACTTTAAAAGGAAGTACTATGTTTGCCTACAATATTGCTTACCTTGCACTATGCCTGATTTATATACATACACTATTTGACTTGATTTCACAATCATGGCAGGTAAATAGAAGAAGGATCATTATTTGCATTGTTTGAATAAGAAAATCAGCTCTAAAATTTTGTTTATTCAAGACATATAACTAGAAGTCAAAGGAAATAAGTTATTTTTAATTTTTGAATTGAATAACTTCATAATTCAAAATTAACCTCTTCCTATATCTTTCAAAAAAGGAATAACATGTAATTCCTAAATTGTTTTGGAATATTTCCTTCTTTAAACTTTTTAATTAAAGGTCAATGATATCCTTTATGTACAACCTAAAACTATTGGTTAACATCATATACAAAGACTACTTATACAAAAAATATTAAACTTAGTCGGAAACATGTAATTGTAAGTTAACAAAATGTGCTACAAGAGACATGCCATCTTCAAAAGTAAAACCAAACCAGAGATTTATTTACTGAAATGCTTCCAAAGGGCTGTCGGTTTTCTAATAAATTTAAAACGGTACTTTATATAATTCTAAAAAAATGCTTGCTTCTCTCTGGCTTGTTCATCTTGGTAAACAAAACTATAAATGTGTGTGCTATAACATAACGGCTCATTACCAACTTTGCAGAGCTCAAGAGTCTACAAGTGAGGAATCTGAATAATATGAAATTCTACACTAAATGCTAGGCCCAGGTTCTCAATTCTCTGCTTCCAACCATGAAAAACCCTCTAGTCCCCTGCACCCCACCTAACATGGTCATAATTGTGTTCTCCAAATGACCAGCTCAAGAAATATAAATTACTTACATTATCATAATGTGAGGAAATAAATAGGAAAGCAGATTTTTCATGATTTTTAAACTACATATTTTAAATATAAAATAGAATAATTTCAAGTATCAATTGTTTCAGATCATCTATGCTCTCTGTTAGCAGAAATAATTGAAAACTAGTTTTAAGTTACTTTAGAGATAATCATGCTAGATTGGACACTTTCTACACGAAAAGAAATATTACTATTAGAAAAAATAAAAGAAAGAACCCGTCAAAGGTAATGATTAAATAGCTACTATATATGTAACGCCTACTGGCCAGGCATGGCACTAATGTCTTTAGTCCCCTCTGACCCCGTAGTAGTTACTATCCCCACAGATGAAGAAATTGGCTTGTTTCTGGGCAAATCCAGGATTCAAAGTTAGGTCTTCTTGAATCTAACGTATGTGCTCTTAACCACGACTACCATTTCCTTAACAGTTCCTTTCTTAGATAACGTTTCCATAAGGGAAATGTGGAGTCACATAAGAATAAAGTTTAAACACAGAAATCTCAAGCCAACATTTTTCGCTTACTACTTACTTATTCAATAACCACCACTACAGCCTATTACACCTCAGTACTGTCATAATAACAGGAAAACAGGATTTGACTGCTAAACAGGGAACTAGGCTGTAGCTGTAGTATGATCACTATATGACACAATACAAGATTTAGTCTGTAAAACTTCACTAGTTCATGATCAGAGCTCACCGATCTAGCCCAGAGAAGGTAAAGGAAGTAGAAAAGGGCACTGAACCAGGAACCCGCAGATCTGGGTTCTAATCTAAACTCTACCTCTCACTGGCTTTGTGATTGTACGCACTTCTCTGAAATTGCTCAAATTTGAGTCAAAAATATTTATTTATTTAGCCTGCAGTCGTTTTATATTGTAAGGATCAAATAAGATAGGATAAAATCACTATAGCACCATGCTATACTGATAGGATGTCATCAGCCCTGGTGGTTTTCTAGGGGATAGCAGCATCAACATGCTTGCACAAAACCTAACCTCATTACTGGAGAGATCCCTTAAAGCAGCACAACACAATGGAGATGAGCAAGATAGTCTAGGGCTCAAGTTCTTTACAATTAAGAAGCTGTGCTATCAAATTATTTAACCTATCTGATTCTGAATCTTTTTCTTCATCTGAAAAGTACAAATAATGATTTCTCTAGCTGAGTACTTGGCTCTCAAGCAATTTAGGTTTCCTCTTGTCCTATGCAAGCATCAGGACTACAGAATGTTACTTAAGTGTGAATGCACACACACACACACATCTCCCTGCACTCACGCAGATTCATACCCACTCTGACAAATGGCAAATAAAGGGCAATTCATTAGCAGTATTCCATATTAGTAACAATGGGGATGAAATTTAATTCTTGACTACCAAAGAAAGATTTTTAAGAAATGCATATCTTTAAAGTTTCTTAAATATGTCACATTTAACAATACATTTCACAGCTCAATAACTAATTTGCAAGAAAGACTAAACCAACAGCTAAAATTTAACACTGTTACTCATTTTTGGATATTAGGGAAACTTGGTTTTTCTCATTAAATCACTTTTTATTCAAAAACAAAATGTTATGTTATGCTGTTAGGTCAGTACTGGGACAAATTAAAACCATAAATGATTACATTAATTTCCATTTGCACAGATTCCTAGCAATCATTATTGCTGAAATGATTACTCAGTGATTTGCATTCATTATGACATGACACAAATAAGCCAACTAACAGGCCAAACAGCAATTCAAGACTACTGTGTTTCTAAGAGCTAAAACATGTGTTAATTTTAAAATATTAAAAATTACTAAGAGTCTTAATTGGGGTTCTCATCTTTTAAGAGATTTTGGGTTATGATGACCTACATTAGTTTCAGGAGCAGAGCCCTGTTTACCAAATCTAAGATCTTGGAGAGAAGAAAATGTTCTAGCCTGTTTTTTTGGCATGGTTCATACTACATTGTTTAAAATGAGCTAGAACAAGGGTTATTTATAATCTAAGCTCCTGGACAAACACTTTGTCTAATAATATCTTGTACACACAAGTCATATTTAAATGTATCAAGATCAGGTACAAGAATTCACTTTTAATATCCTATATACTTAGTCTTTACAAATTAATATCCCATTATTAAATAAAATGTGTGTCAAGATACACATGGGTTGCCCTTTACCTATACTCATCCTTTTTTAAGGACATATTCTGGGATACCTGGCTGGTTTGGCTCAGTGGATTGAGCGTCGGCCTGCGAGCTGTCGCTGGTTCGATCTTCCAGTCAGGGCACATCAGAGAAGGAAAACTCTGACTCCAAAAAACCTCCGCTGCCTTGTGGCATACCTCTTCAGGGGAAAGGCTAAAGGAGTAAACCCCGACAGAAAATCCGGAGCCGGAGTCCCTAAGGCGGTTTGACGTTGTAGTCAACACCGGCAACTCCTGCGGCGCACCTGAAACCAAGCTGTATTGACTCCGTCTTTCCCTTGGACCCTTCAGCTGCGAAGAGAGGGGGGGTCTGCTGCATGGGCAACAGCAGACCCTCCATATCACCCTGCCCAGGCTCTGTAGCTTCAGCTTCACTGGAGAGGACACTCCAGCATCATCGCAAGATGTCGATTCAACACGGGAGGAGACAGATACCGTGTCACTCCCGAGTCGGACTGCACAACCATTCTCGGCGGTGCAGATAGACTCTTAAGAAGCTACACCATCGTCTCTCGAGATGGACGGCTGCCGACGATTCTGGGATATTGTCAATCTGCTATTATATTGTAAATAATAGTATATTTGATTCATTCATATATCTAGAACCAATCATAATTTTTTATTTTGATAAAATGATATTTTAGTAAAAGTATTCCCGTGCATATAATGTGTGTTACATTTTTCTATCCGTTATCTCATTTTAACTTTGTGAAATAAGAGTATTTTGTAGATGAAGAGCTTAAGGCAGCCACTGGGATACTGTGTTAATTCCAAGTCCAGTGTTGTTTTTTTCCACAACTATCTGTCACTGGTAGATGTCATTACCTCTACAAATTATGCCAATAGTCATACAAATGACAAATTCTGCATTTTAAATTTTGGAGAATTTTAGCATAAATCTAAAAAGTAAACTAGTTGTGTAGAATTAAATAAACATCATGTAGCTTTAAGAAAGACTCAACTGTTAAGTCCCCAAAGTTCTAGTACTCTGCTTGCTAGCATTTTTTTTAAATTTGCTAATTTCAGACTATTTCATATAGTCTAATTTCCAAATTCAGAGAAGGAAAACTCTGACTCCAAAAAACCTCCGCTGCCTTGCGGCATACCTCTTCAGGGGAAAGGCTAAGGGAGTAAACCCCGACAGAAAATCCGGAGCCGGAGTCCCTAAGGCGGTTTGACGTTGTAGTCAACACCGGCAACTCCTGCGGCGCACCTGAACCCAAGCTGTATCGACTCCGTCTTTCCCTTGGACCCTTCAGCTGCGAAGAGAGGGGGGGTCTGCTGCATGGGCAACAGCAGACCCTCCATATCACCCTGCCCAGGCTCTGTAGCTTCAGCTTCACTGGAGAGGACACTCCAGCATCATCGCAAGATGTCGATTCAACACGGGAGGAGACAGATACCGTGTCACTCCCGAGTCGGACTGCACAACCATTCTCGGCGGTGCAGATAGACTCTTAAGAAGCTACACCATCGTCTCTCGAGATGGACGGCTGCCGACGATTCTGGGATATTGTCAATCTGCTATTATATTGTAAATAATAGTATATTTGATTCATTCATATATCTAGAACCAATCATAATTTTTTATTTTGATAAAATGATATTTTAGTAAAAGTATTCCCGTGCATATAATGTGTGTTACATTTTTCTATCCGTTATCTCATTTTAACTTTGTGAAATAAGAGTATTTTGTAGATGAAGAGCTTAAGGCAGCCACTGGGATACTGTGTTAATTCCAAGTCCAGTGTTGTTTTTTTCCACAACTATCTGTCACTGGTAGATGTCATTACCTCTACAAATTATGCCAATAGTCATACAAATGACAAATTCTGCATTTTAAATTTTGGAGAATTTTAGCATAAATCTAAAAAGTAAACTAGTTGTGTAGAATTAAATAAACATCATGTAGCTTTAAGAAAGACTCAACTGTTAAGTCCCCAAAGTTCTAGTACTCTGCTTGCTAGCATTTTTTTTAAATTTGCTAATTTCAGACTATTTCATATAGTCTAATTTCCAAATTCAGAGAAGGAAAACTCTGACTCCAAAAAACCTCCGCTGCCTTGCGGCATACCTCTTCAGGGGAAAGGCTAAGGGAGTAAACCCCGACAGAAAATCCGGAGCCGGAGTCCCTAAGGCGGTTTGACGTTGTAGTCAACACCGGCAACTCCTGCGGCGCACCTGAACCCAAGCTGTATCGACTCCGTCTTTCCCTTGGACCCTTCAGCTGCGAAGAGAGGGGGGGTCTGCTGCATGGGCAACAGCAGACCCTCCATATTACCCTGCCCAGGCTCTGTAGCTTCAGCGTCATCGCAAGATGTCGATTCAACACGGGAGGAGACAGATACCATGTCACTCCCGAGTCGGACTGCACAGCCATTCTTGGCGGTGCAGATAGACTCTGAAGAAGCTACACCATCGTCTCTCGAGACGGACGGCTGCCGACGACGAATTTCCAAATAATATGACTAAACTCTTCTGGCTTCCATTAACACCTCAAACTCTAACATACCTAAAACTGAATTAGGACTTCCAGCCAAGATGGTGGCATAGGTAGACATTCTTTGCCTCCTTCCACAACCATAAGAAGGGTTAAAACTACCTCAAAACCAAACACAACCAGAACTACTATAAAATGGAGCTGCATAAAGTCCAACAAACAAAGATATAAAGAAGTAATACCCATGCAGACAGGTAGGAGGGGCAGAGCCAGGGAGGAGAGGACATGGTGTGGCAGCTGTGGTGGTGGCAGTGGTGGCAGCAAGTCAGTGGCTGTGGCCAGCCTTTGGAAGTAAGAGTCACAGTTCCAGCCAGGAGGAACATCTGGGGAGTGATCACAGTCCCAGGCCAGACCACTCAGCTCATGGTTACAGCGCTGAAAAGATAGAGCCTCATTGCTTCTGGCTATGAAAACCAGTGGGGACTGCAGCAGTAGAAGAAACTGCTTGTCTCTAATAAGAGTCTGTTTAGAGGCCCCTGGTCCTAGAACTTCTGCAAACCCACCCACCCTGTGAACCATCACCCGGGCAACAGCTAGAGGGGCACCAGTTACATACAGGAAGCGGGTGAAGTGCTTGGAAAAGGAGCAAGTGCTGAGCAAATGGCTTGCTCCCTCTCTGATCCTTCCTCCACATACAGCACCACAACATGGTGAAATGTGATGCCCCATACTGATGAGTACCTAAAGCTCCACTGCTTATAATATAATAGTTGCGACAGCTCTACCTAAGACACAGAGGCAAACATAGGAGACTGTCAAGTTCAGGAGACAGAGAAGTATGGCCCAAGAGAGGGAGCAGATCAAGGCTCCAGTGGGAGAACTAAGTAACAAAGAAATAGTCAACCTAACAGATGCAGAGTTCAAAACACTGGTGATAACAATGCACACAGACTGGATAGGCATGATTGAATATGATAAAAGCATAGGGGAAGAGATGAAGGCTATACTAAGTGAAACAAAGAAAAACCCACACAAAACCGGTGGTGAAGGGAAGGAATCTGGGGTTCAAATTAATGATTTAGAACATAAGGAGAAAATAAACAGCCAACCATACAGAATAAAGAAACAAGAATTGAAAAAAATGAGGAGAGGCTTAGGAAACTCTGGGACAACTTTAAACCTACCAACATCCAAATCACAGGGGTGCCAGAAGGAGAAGAGGAAGAGCAAAAAAATGAAAACTTACGTGAAAAAGTAATGAAGGAAAATATCCCAAATTTGGCAAAAGAAATAGACATGCAAGTCCAAGAAGCATAGAGTCCCAAACAAGCTAGACCCAAAGAGGACCCCACCACACATCATAATTAAAATGCCAAAGGTGAAAGATAAAGAGAGAATCTTAAAAGCAGCAAGAGAGAAGCAGAGAGTTACCTACAAAGGAGTTCCCATAAGATCATCAGCTGATTTCTCAAAAGAAACTTTGCAGGCAAGAAGGGACTGTCAAGAAGTATTCAAAGTGATGAAAAGCAAGGACCTACAACCAAGATTACTCTATCCAGCAAAGCTATCATTTAAAATGGAAGGACAAATAAAGTGCTTCCCAGACAAGGTAAAGCTAAAAGCCATTACTATATGAAATGTTAAAAGGGGTTATTTAAAAAAAGATCAAAACTATGAACAGCAAAATGACAACAAACTCATAACTATCAACAAATGAATCTAAAAAACAAAATGAAAAACAAACTAAGCAGACAACTAGAACAGAAACAGAATCATAGGTATGGAGATCATTCGGAGGGTTGTCAGTGGGGAGGGGGAAGAGGGAGAATGGGAGAAAAGGTGCAGGGATCAATAGGTATAACTGGTAGGTACAGAGTGAACAGGGGGACATTAAAAACAGTATAAATTGAGAAGCCAGATAATTTATATGCATGACCCATGGACATGAACTAAGGGAGGGGGGACTGTTGGGGGGAAGGGAGGTACTGGCCAGAGAGGGGCAAAGGGGAAAATATTGGGATAACTGTAATAGCATGATCAATAAAATATACTTTAAAAAATTAATAAAAACTGAATTAATTTCTCTCTGAAAAAGATTCACCATTATTATCACTTCCAATTCCCTAAGATAACAAACTGAAGAGAAAAAAAAATCCATGATTATGTGCTTATTAAATGCCTGGCACAACCACTTTACTCAGACAATGTCATTATTTTAAAAACCCTATAAAATGAATACCATTATTATCTCAATAGTAACCAATGAGGAAACTGAAGGACAGAGAAGTTAGATAATTTGATCAAGCCTACATACAGGAGGTGACAAAACCAGAACTTGAACCCAGGTCTTTCTAAATTCTAAAACAATCTGGAGGATTAAATGTGCTGTGAAATTAATTCAAGGTGTTGGGACTATCATTTTCTTTTTAAATAAAATAGTGAAAAGACTGGCCACCACTGCATAAGTGTAATTGAGTAAAGACTGGTGTTTGGGGAGAGGAAGTGTTGTTATGGGGCAGCAATATCAACTTTCTTTATAACTGTGGGCAGTCAAAAAAAAATTTAAAAAACACTGCTCCATGTGATTCTGTTTCTCAATTACCACCAAACCCTGTAATGTCCTCAAATAGGCATTTGGTTTGACCTTATCACATTCAATCAACATGGGCTTCAGAAGGGTATATTCGAGGTTGACATTTTTATTTTACTAAATAGAGTTTGATAAAGTAGTAGTTGCTAGGGATTTACGACCAGAATTCACACACCTCACAGGCTGCCGTCAGTCAGTCCTGCAAACCTTTACTTGGGTGACACCACACTACCAGAGACACAGATGTGTAGGTTCCAAAGGATTCAGATTGCACAAATCTGTAACCTACTGGTATACCTTTTTGTGCAGAGGGAGACAGGAGTCTTCTTTGCCTTACACAAATGCTACAGTAAATCTATCTATCAAAGCTCTCCATTTTTTAACACAATTTCAGTTTATACAATCATTTCACCCATCAAGCCCGTGGAAAGTACTTATGATTTGAATATCTCAATAGTTTCTAACCTTTCAGACCAGAAAGGTTTCAGCTGCATTGCCTAGAGGGGAAAATCAATAAGGTCTCATGAACTGAGCATCTCATTTGAAGCCTGCACTTAGAGAATAAATTTCCATTCCTTATTCTCAAAAACAATACACACACACACATACATACTCTAACCAAAAATATATGAGACCACCACAAATAGAAAAGAATATTGGAATGTAAGAATTCTACAAGTCTGTGCAGGCCATCTGATATTCTTTTCCCCTTAGGTCACTTCTCCTATTCCCCACTTGTGCATCTTCCAAAACAGCACAAGGTAACTCCAGTCCTGATTAGTCTGTAGACTCTGGAATGTCAGGGAAGATTACATTTAACTACAAGTTCCAGAGGACAGAGGTGGTGTTAGTTCTTACTCATCATTTTATTTCCAGCACACATAGGGGTGGGGCACATGTAGGTTTACAGCTGTGAGCAGGTGAAACAGAGTTTATTCTTGTATTATTACTTATTAATTATTATATTATTTTCCATATGAACAACTGTAAACCTACTTGTGCCCCACCCTGTATATATTAAATGGAGAACAGTGTTAAAATATAATCACCTAGCCTTTGTTTCTTTCAAGTTCCTTGAGGAAGGCTGGATAACCATTATATCATTTCTGGTGCCAGAACCTAGAGGTAATTATGCTCTGTGCTCTTGCTAGAAGTAGTGTAGTGTAGAAAAAATCAACAGGCTAGTAGGAAATTTTGAGTTTTGGTTTTGGCATTGGACAGATTACTTCTTTTTCTTGGAGCTTTATGTTTTCTCAACTGTGAAAATGAAAGAGACAATCTCCAAGGACCTTTCCAACTCTAATTTCTAGCAATAGAAATTAATCTCTAACTCCATGTAACCTGAGAATTTTTTTCATTGTTAGCCATTCAGAGTACCCTGGCACTTACCTGAACTCTGTAAGATAAGCTACAAGAAAAAGCACAGGCCTGAGTTATTATATGCTGGACTACAGAAATATGCCTCCAGGACCAGCATTCAATCAGCACAATAATTACTAGGATTTGAATATACTTCTTCAAAGGCACAAGTAAGTTCCTTATCCTAGCTTCTGAATAGCAAGTATGCCAACATAAGAAGAACACACATTTTCAGAAAAACAATTTTTAAGAAAGGAGTTATAAATGACGAACTGTAAGAGTTGCTGCTTTGTGCTCTGTCTACCACAATACACCGAACCCCTCCTATGGACAAAAATGTTTTTCTTAAAGCTTTGGTGTGAAGTGTTTATCCGGTTGGCTAAGAGAGAGGATATGAGTCCATTTTTTCCTAATTATAGTTAGGAAAGCTTATCAGTAGTGTGGGGATCTCCTTGCTTTCATAGTGCACATAACTTGGAAGGTTCAAGGCCCTCTAATCCCACAGAGTTTATTAAGTTTTTGCCAGCAATTATGTGGAATGAGAGAAAGAATCTCCAAAATCATCTCGTTTTGCTCTCCTGTATTTGTTATAACACATAGATACTTTATAAGAAATAATGCAATTTATGACTCTGACAAAAGAGTATCATAAAACAATAGCTATGGTATTGTCAGTATCATATATTACATTAATATTCCTAAAATTTTCATAAAAGGGAACACTAATCCCTCATATATTACAAAGAATAGTGGCAAAGGGAAAACAAAAGTAAGCCCTCCAATGCACATTAATGTACATGCTATCCCCTGAACATGTTAATTGTTCAGAATTTCCTATCTTCCAGTCCTCTCCAACTCAATCTCTGTAAATGGTTCCATCTATCCAAATCATACCTGTCTTTTAAGGCTCAGCTCAGCTGCTGCCTCTGCCCTGAAATTAACCATTCCAGCTAAAATGAATCACTCCCTATGAACTCTGATGGCAGACATTACTTTCACCATTTCTTCAGTTAGCAAATGTCGTGCATTTGTTTGTTTGTGTAGTTATCTCATTTTGATGCCCCCCAAACCTTGAGAAGTGGGCATAAATATCCCAATTTAGAAACAAAAACTGACACTAGAAAATTAATTCTATAGGGTTACAAAACCAATAAATGACAGAAAAAGAATGCATGGTATTTTCCAGTAATAACTTTATGCTACACCACAAAGATACTAAAATGCATGTAAGCATTCATTTAACAATAAATATTTATTGAGCAGCTACTAAATGCCAGGCACCAGTCCACACATGGGGAAACAGCAGTGAACAAATGTCACAAAATCCCTGTCCTCATGAAGCTTACATGCTTATTGGGGAGAAAAACAAAAAAAAAGGAAATAAATAGATATAGACCATCAGGTTAAGCAATGATAAGGACTATGAAGAAGAGTAATGCAGAGTAAAGAGAGAAGAACTGGACTCTTGGATAGGATGACCAGGGAAGGCTTTTTTGAGAAGTGTGTGACAACCCAGCAGAAAGTCAAATGAGGGCAAGGACATGGTCATGAGACTTGTATTCCAAAAGGAGACAGCAAATGCAAGGGCCCCACAGTGTCAATGTGCTTGTGATGACTGAAGAACAGTGAGGTCAATGTGCCCAAAGTGCAGGGAACCTTAGAACACTAAGAAATGAGGTCAGTGAGGTAGCCTGAAGCTTTAGGATTAAAAATATAATTCCTCCCAATTCGAATATAATTCTTTTTCAATTGAAAAAAAATTGAAATTTCAACACTTTTTCTCTTAAATCTACTTTGTCCAAGTAATGTTTTTTAAAAGTTAAATTAGGAAAAACTGCTAAAATTGTAATTAACCATTCAATTTACATGACCTAGTCTTTTTCCGAAAGCCAATAATGTTCCTCACTTCTACCTTTATGTGTCTTTACAGTGTACTCTAAAACCTTTCTAAATGCTGTCCAACATGAGTCTAACTCCCTTTCTGTAACTGGAAGCAACTTCCTTAAAGTCACTAAAGATGATATTGGGATGACTAAGGAAGTGCAAACATCAGCGTTAGATTTCCTGCGTGTGATAAGTGAATTGCAGGTATGTAGGAGAAAGTTACTTTTAGGAGATACATGCGGTAGTGATGATAAATGGTTAACAACTAGCTCCATAGAGGGGGAAAAAAGCTCTGGTTTGTTGTAATGTCAATTTCCATGGTACAAATATTGCCACCATTGCTGTTTTCAGGCAACCAACTTGATGCAGAGTTGAAAAGAAACGTACAAAATAAGCTTTTATGTGCTGATGCCAGAAAGCTCCACATACACCGGATTAAAGAGTCATGATGTCAATAATATACTCTCAAATTATTATTATTTTTTAAAAGAAACCTCTGTGTCTGTTTATCTAATTTACCCATCTTCCTACCTATGGAGTAAGAGAGAAAAAAGAGAGGTAAAATGTTTATAATCAATCTATGAAAAGGTCTTTAGGTGTGACTTGTATGATTCCAACTTTTCTAAGGGTTTGAAATTTTTTAAAATTAGATGTAAATAAAATTATAGAGCAAAGTAGGGAAGTTTAAAGACATCCTTATGGTTAATGTTTTGTAAAATGAATAAATCATAATTTCTTGTATATCAGTATTCTGACATAGAGCTTTAACCTGAAGTTATTTTTAAAACCAAACCTCAAAAAAAAAGCAATTTGCCAATATTAAGTGCTAAAGTTACCCATTCTCTTACTATTATAAATGTAAGTAGAAATGATCCATTATAATGTGCCGAACCATGATATCTCTTCACAAAAGAAAATTGGTGATATGGTTTAAAAATGTAAAAATAATTTCTAGATGTCAGAATAAAGTATTTAGAATTTTTTTTAAAATGTGTTTATTGCCCTGACTAGTGTAGTTCAATTAATTGTGCATCATCCTGAATAGCAGAGGGTCACCGGTTCGATTCCCAGTCAGGGCATATGCCTGGTTTGTGGGTTTGGTCCCTGTTCAGGGCACATTCAAGAGGCAACCAATCAATATTTCTCTATTACATCAATGTTTCTCTCCCTCTCTTTCTCCCTCCCCACCCCTCTCTCTAAAAATAAATTTAAAAGTTTTTGAAATGTTTATTGATCTGAGAGAGAGAGAGAGAGAGAGAGAGAGAGAGGGAGGGAGGGAGGGAGAAATTGATGTAAGAAACATCAATAGATTGCCTCCCATATGATCCCTGACCAGGGACCAAACCTGCAATCTAGGTATGTGCCCTGACCCCCAACCTTTTGGTGTATGGAACAGTGCTCCAACCGAGCCATACTGGCCAGGGCAGGATAAAGTTTTTAAATACCCTGATTTCAAAACAACAACAACAAGAGGCCTGACTTCAGATATTGATACCAAATTTTAATTCCATTCAACAATATATAAGTTGGATAGGTGAGAAAATTAAAAAGTGGAAACTTCATATTAATTTAAAATGTTAATCCCCAACAAATTGGTAGTGTTCCCAAAAGGATAGGTTTTTAAGTCCTAAGTATGGTCATACTTGGAATAAACATTATCATTTATAAATAATGTGAATTATGACTAGATTCCCAGACTAGCCTACCCAAATTTCTTAACCCATAATAGCCATTACTTGCAACATCATGAAACAAATCTAATTTCTGAGACACAGAGCAGAAGGGCCACGTTTCAAGCACCGAATCAATCCTAGGTGAATGTTCTGAAATAAAGAAAAAAGCAATTTTGGACACTATCTCACCACTCTAATTAATTTTCCATCAACCTTCTTCTAGTGTCCACCCCCACCCCAACCTCTGCGCTAATGCTACTCTAAGGGTTCATTATGGCGTGTTAATGCCCAGAAATAGTTGGTATGCTCCAGTTACCTACTTCCCCTCCCCTGGGGCATGTGCATTACAGATATATAGTTTAACGCTGGTTTCCAGTTCCTTTGGTTGTATCCAGACTATGTTTCAAAGTGACACAATAAGGGCCTGTTGATCTCTTATGCCTGTTTGGACTAGCCTTTACAACAGAGCACTGAAACACTCATTTTCCCTGGCAGGTACAAGAATGACTCCATGACAACCTCCATCTCCCCTGAAGAAGGTCATAAGAGAGAAGTGCCTTCCCTATATCCAGAGGAAAGGAACATTCTTATCTCCAAAGGCAGAGGGAAGCCTAAAGGAATCTGAATAAACAAGTCTTGCTAAGTTTTCCCCAGTTTGCTCTGTTAGCTTATACTTATTACATTTTCCTACAACTTGCCAACCTTCATCAAACTTAGTATAAAAACACTTGGATATACTCATTTCTTTAGATCATCATTTTCTTATAAAGGCTAAATAAATTGTATGCTTTTCAGAAAGAAAGAAAGAAAGAAAGAAAGAAAGAAAGAAAGAAAGAAAGAAAGAAAGAAAGAAAGAAAGAAAGAGAAAGGAAGGAAGGAAGGAAGGAAGGAAGGAAGGAAGGAAGGAAGGGAAAGAAAAGGAGAGAAAAGAAAGAAAGAAAGGAAAAAAGAAAAAGAAAGAAAGAAAGAAAAGGAGAGAAAAGAAAGAAAGAAAGGAAAAAAGAAAGAAAGAAAAGGAGAGAAAAGAAAGAAAGGAAAAAAGAAAGAAAAAAGGAAGGAAGGGAGAAAGAGAAAGAAAAGGAGAGGAAAGAAAGGAAAAAAGGAAAAAAGAAAGAAAGGAAGGAAGGAAGGAAGGAAGGAAGGAAGGAAGGAAGGAAGAAAGGAAGGAAGAAAGGAAGGAAGGAAGAAAGAGAAAGAAAAGGAGAGAAAAGAAAGGAAAAAGAAAGAAAGAAAGAAAGAAAGAAAGAAAGAAAGAAAGAAAGAAAGAAAGAAAGAAAGAAAGGAAGGAAGGAAGGAAGGAAGGAAGGAAGGAAGGAAGGAAGGAAGAAAGAAAGAGAAAGAAAAGGAGAGAAAAGAAAGAAAGAAAGAAAGAAAGAAAGAAAGAAAGAAAGGAAGGAAGGAAGGAAGGAAGGAAGGAAGGAAGGAAAGAAGGAAGGAAGGAAGGAAGGAAGGAAGGAAGGAAGAAAGAAAGGAAAAAAGAAAGAAAGGAAGGAAGAAAGGAAGAAAAAGAAAAGGAGAGATAAGAAAGAAAGAAAGAAAGAAAGAAAGAAAGAAAGGAAGGAAGGAAGGAAGGAAGGAAGGAAGAAAGAAAGGAAGGAAGGAAGAAAGAAAGAAAGACAAAGAAAAGAAAAAGAGAAAGAAAGACCCATTTTCTCAGTGCAGATGATTAAATTGTGTATCCTTGGAAGTAAAACACTCACCAATCCCCACCCTATGCCAGGTATATTCTAGGAGCTAAACCGTAGGTTCTCAGTCTCTACCACAATCCTTAAGGTTGATGGTGTTAGAACAAAAAGAACTGAAGTTCAAACAAGCTATGTAATTTCCTGAAGGTCATTCGGCTGGTAAGTGCTAAAGTTAGTTTCTAAGTCTGACCATAAAGCCTTAGGTTATCAACTCTTCCTGTGTTATAGTATGCAACTAAGGACTCCTTTGAGCTAATTTTATACCGAAGTGTGGCCATGATTTCAACAGTCTTCAAAAATGTGTAACTAAAATACATTTATTAATCTAAATGAATGTCTAGTTTGTATAATGTGAAAACAAAGGAAAACTTTTTATAAAATCAGGCACTGTGTGAATGGATATTTTAGATAGAGTGGCCCCAACTAAGATGCAGCTGGCCGCCCTTGGAAGCATCTGGACCTCTGCTCATCTATGTAAACACTCCTGCCCATAGATAAACTATTCAACATATATACACAGCACTTCACAGCTTACACAGTTCTCTGACACATTATCTCACCTGAAGCTCTGAATCAACACTTTGAGCTCAATACATTTCACAGGTGAGAAAACCTTTAAGTGACATAATGGATCCTAAATCTGAACTCTAAATTCTTTGAGTCTTTTTCCTATTAACCTATCCTACCTTCTTGCACTTGTAAACCTAAAGCTCTCCAACCAATTCAATCTCAATTTCTCTCTCTCTCTGAAACACACACACACACACATACACACATACAAACAAATAGCAGCAAAAACAAATTCAGCATGGTGGATGGAGGGTAGAGAACTTCTAGCAAATGTTTGCATACGAATCCTTTGTTAATCAGATGTATATAAACTGGGGACCACCTATACCAAATAGCTTTTGCCTATTTCTTAGTTATTTCACAGAATTTTACTTCAATTCAGTGAGATGTAATCAGTTTAAAAAATATGACTTTCCTTTAAATTATAGGCAAGTGTATTTTATTTTTTTTATTTTATTTTTTTTTCAGATTTAATGTGTTTTATTGATTAAAATATTACATTTGTGCCAATTTCCCTTCCCTCTGCTCCCCTCCACCCGGTGGCCCCCCTCCCTCCAGTTGTCCCCCCCTTTTAGATTATGTCCATTAGTTGTGCATACAGTTCCTCCCAACCTCTCTCCGTCTATTCCATTCCCTCCTACCTTGATCCCCAATTCCTATATCATCTCCCTCCCTTTCCCCATTCCCCCTCCCTGCTGACCTCCCCCCAATATGCATCCCGTACCCACAGTTCCTTTTCCACTCTCGTTGCCTATTTAGTTTGCCTTTGTTTCATCTCCCTAGCTTCTGTTTTTTTAAACCAGTCCCTTTAACATCTCATATAACAGTGGTTTGGATCTAATGAACTCTTTCAGTTTTATTTTGTCCTGGAAACACTTTCTCTGTCCTTCTATTCTGAATGACAATTTCGCTGGATAGAGTATTCGTGGTTGTAGGTTTTGGGTTTTCATTACTTTGAATATTTCTTGCCAGTCCCTTCTTGCCTGTAGGGTCTCCCTTAAGAAGTCAGCTGATAGTCTAATTGGGACCCCTTTGTACATAATTCTTTTCTTCTCTCTTGCTGCTTTTAAGATTCTCTCTTTATCTTTAATTTTTGACATTTTGATTATAATGTGTCTTGGAGTGGTTCTCCCTGGGTCCAGTCTCTTGGGAACTCTCCTTGCTTCCTGGACCTGCGAGTCTATTCCCTTCCCCAAGTCTGGGAAGTTCTCCTTTATTATATTTTCACTCAATTTTTCAAGTTCTAGTTCATCTTCCTCATTCTCTGGCAAACCAATGATTCTTATGTTGGGCCTTTTATAGCTGTCCCAGAGGTTTCTGATCCTCTCATTGTTGCTTCCCATTTCCTCTCGCTGCATTGGTTGACTGCTTGTTCCTTCTCCATATTCCAGTTTGTTGAAATGAACTCTGGATTTTTTCTCACCTTCTATTTCGTATGCGGTTTTGTTCCTTTCGTTATGAAATTTTTTCGCTTCTTTCTTATCTTTTTCCTGCTCTTTTGTGAATTCTGTAAGCCACCTGATAACAATGGCCCAGAACTGAGCCTCTGACAGGTTTCTTATCTGTTCATCTGTCAGGTTCTCTATCTGCTGTCTGGTGAGTTGTGTCACCGGTATTTCTATAGTTGTCTGCCTCATTTTGACAGATGCGTTTTGTTTTCTTGGGCCGGCTGTAGGGGGCAGTGCCTGTGTACTCGTAATGACCCAGCGACCGGCGGGCGCCGTTTGGCGTCACAAATCAGCGACCTATTTCGCAGCCCTGTGGTGCTTTCTTTGGGGGCGGGGGTCCAAGATGGATTCACACAGTTATTCAGCTAGGAGACCGGGATCCGTCCTCCCGCCCCCCTGGGCCTCACTGTTCAAGGCGATGCGGCGGCCGCTCTCCCCAGCGCCGGAGTCGCGCACCGCCAGGGGCTTGCTAGCCGGGACTCCTCGCCGGGGTCGCACACCGCCAGGGGCTTGCGCAGCCGGGATTCCTGGCCGCCGCTCCGGGTGCGACTGCAAACAGCACTGCCCTCTTTAACTCTTACCTGCCCAAATGGCACCGCTGGTTTATAACTTCATATGTTGGACTTCCGTGTAGTTTTATTTTCTGGAATTTCTAGTTATCCTTTGTTTTGAAGTAGTTGTATTCCTCTCTAGTTGTAGAGGGAGACCTTGCGTGTCCGTCTAAGCCTCCATCTTGGCCGGAAGTCCTAGGCAAGTGTATTTTAAATCTATTTTCTAAATATTGGGTATAGCCCTAGCCTGGTAGCTCAGTTGTTAAAGCATCATCCCAATATGCTAAGGTTGTGGGTTCAATCCACGGTCAAGACTCATACAAGAATCGACCAATGAATGCATGAATAAGTGGAACAACAAATCGATGTTTCCTTCTCTCTCTCTCTCTAAAAATCAACAAGTAAAACATTTTTTAATAAATTAATATAAAACTTGGATATTAAGTTGTGATAATAGCCTAATAGTCAATAATTTAAACAAATCCCTTAAGTGGCAGAATTTCAGTTGGTGTCAGTAAAACAATCAATGATTGCTAAGCATCTGCTTCTACTCCCATTTGATCCACGAACATTGAGACACACTAGTCATTCATTCTTTCAACAAATACTCATTAAGCCAAGGTCAGCAGAATGACAAGGGTTACCAACACGATGACTGGAGAGAAAGACTTTTAGGCAGAAGGAATATTGCACATATGACCCTGAGTAGTAATAAAAAACTAAAAGGTGGCCAGTTGGGGGCTAGGCATGGTGAACAAGGGTAAGAGAGGCCAAAGGCCTTGTAATTTTACTGGATGAGTAACTTTTTTATGGATAGGAAAATATGAGAAAACTCAACTCAGATTATTGCTGGGTGTCTTTGGTATTACACATGAACTATTGTCTCATATTTTTAAGCTACTGTCATTTTTACCCAGTCCATCCTGTTTCAGTTTAGTAAGAAAGTCTGACATAATCAAGAAACTATTTTGATTTTTTTACCCATTTAAGCAAAGATAGAATTAACTACTGACAGATTGACTTTCATTTACCATATTGTTTCCAGGTACTACAATTTCAATTGTTTTATTACCAAAAAGTCAGTATTAGGTTATTCTAAGTTTAATATTCCCTCAGTTTTTAAAATCCTTAGCTTCAAATAGGGTTGGGGCTGAATATTAGCATAATTAGGTAGAAAGTTGAGAAGGGCAAAAGAATAAATATAAATGTTCTTCATTTAACAACAAATTTTTTCTTTACTGTTCATAATGCGTAATGCTCAGGCCTCATGAATTTCTTCACTTTTTGGAAGAAAAATCAACTTAAAAATTTTTTTAAAATTGATTTGAGAGAGAAAGAAATGGGGGAAGAGAGAGAGAGATAGAGAAACACTGATTTGCTATTCCACTTATTTATGCATTCATTGGTTGATTTTTATATGTGCCCTGACTGAGGATCAAACCCACAACTTTGGCAAGTTGGGATGACACTCTAACCAACTGAGCTACCCAGTCAGGGCCAAGGGAAATCAACTTTTAAGTCACTCTTCCTATATATACACTCGGTTCTCAATTCTGCAGTCCAATGAATCATTTCCTTCTTACTGAATGATGGGCAAAAATATACACAAGAAACCTCTATGTCAATCCCTTTAATATCTGAATTTCAGAAGTTGTTCAAGCCAGCCATTATTTGCCAGCTACTGATATGGCAAGACCCATCAATGTAAATGGCTGATATACCAACAGTAACCAGTTTTTGACTTGAGATTACAGTGAGTATACAAAACATGTACAGCTGAATTAGCCTTTTGTCCTCCTCTGCTTTCCTTAAATGACTGACTTCTTAATTTAGAATATGTCCAATAAACAAAAGCAGTTCACTTTTGAATGTTTACCCCGTGCCTGCCATTATTATAAGTGGATTACATACATTAACTTATTTAATCCTCAAAATAAGCCAAAGGCAAAATACTGTTACTATCCCTCACTGTAAGGATGAAGAAACTGTGACCTTTACAAGATCATAATATTTACCAATCTGTTTTGAGTTATCCTTGAGCCTATTTTTAAACCAATTGGGTCCCGATAGTTTATAATATTTTAACAGAATTTACTGCTACCAATCAGAGGGTTAAGAGCATTCAAACTTGCATCAAATCCAGGCTAGCCCTCTTATTAAAAGTGTAACATTGGGCAAGTTACCAAACTTCTCTCTGTGACTCAGTTTCATTTATTGAGATGACAACAGCATCTACTTCCTTGCGCGACTGTGAGGATTAAATGAGTTATAAATGCAAACTAATTGGAACAGTGCCTGGCACATAGTATGGACAAGTGTTAGCTGTTATTAATACTACTACCACCATATCCACCTGGGAAGGTAGCAAAAGGCTGCTCTATTTAATCTAGTCAACGTTCTTGGAACAGCTCTCATTTCTATTGTTGGATTTACATTGGCAGACAATGAACTATTCTTAGCAAGTAAACAATGCAGCTCATTTCTTTGCAGTTTTTTTTTCTAGTCCTTACCACTTCTTTCCTCCTATTTCAGTTGCCCAGGAAAGAACTGTTTGAGGATAACAGGGTTGTATTAAACTACAGGTAAGTTTATAAGCCACCACAATACTAAGACTAAATTAGTAATATAACCAGAAATGAGGAATCTTAGTTCATTTGGGCTGCTATAACAAAGTACCATAAACTAGGTGGCTGAAAGACACTTCTCCAAAGGGGGCACACAGATGGCCAAGAGACATATGAAAAGGTGCTCAACATCAATAATCATCAAAGAAATGCAAATTAAAACCACAATGACGTATGACACCTGTCAGAATGGCTATCATCAATAAATAAACAAGCAAGTGCTGGGGAAAAGGAAACCCTCATGCACTATTGAGGGGAATGCAGATTGGGGCAGTCACTGTGGAAAACACTATGGAGTTGCCTGAAAAAATTAAAAATGGAACTGCCTTATGACTCAGCAATTTCACTTCTGAGACTATAACCAAAGCAATCCAAAGCACTAATTTGAAAGATTACAATCACTCCTATGCTCATTGCAGCATTATTTACAATAGCCAAGGTTTGGAAGCAGCCCAAGTGTCCATCAGTAGATGAGTATATTAAAAAATCTGTGATACTTTTACACAATGGAATACTGCTTGGCCATAAAAAAGAAGGAAATCTTACCCTTTGTGACAGCATGGATAGACCTGAAGAGCATTATGCTAAGTAAAATGAGCCAGTCAGAGAAAGACAAATACCATATGATTTCACTAATATGTGGAATCTAATGAACAAAATAAACTAACAAACAAAATAGAAACAGACTCGTAGATACATAGAACAGAAGGACAGCTGTCAGAGGGGAGGAGGGTTACAGGTCTGGGTGAAAAAGGTGAAGGAATTAAGCAAAAAAACCCAAAACCTCATATGTACAGACAACAGCATAATAATTACCACAGGGAAAGGGGGAGTGGGGAGAGGTAGAAGAGGGTACGGGGGGTTAAATGATGATGAAAGGAGACTTGACTTGTGGTGAACTCACAATACAATATACAGATGATGTATTCTAAAACTGTACACGTGAAACCTATAATATTATTAACCATATGTTACCCAAATTAACTCAGTAAGTATTTCTTGAGTAAATCAAAAAATAAACTAGATGGCTTATAAACAACAGATATTTATTTCTCACAGTTGTGGAGGCTGGGAAATCTAAGATCAAGGAGACAGCAGATTTGGTGTGAGTTGGCTTCCTCACAAACAGCAGCCTTTACACTATAACCTCAGACAGAGAAGGGGTGCGGGAGATCTCTTGGGCCTCTTTCATAAGGGCACTAATGCCATTCACGAGGACTCCACCCTCATGACCTTATCATCTCCCAAAGCCTCCACTGCCTCCTGCCATCACCTTGGAGTTAGGATTTCAACATACAAAGTTTGGGGGAAAACAAATATTCAATCTATAGCTGGATAAACATTAAGACAGTACTCCTTTCAGTTTTTAACCTCAAAAAAAATTGTTTGGTATTTTGCTTGTGGAATAGGTTTTGCATAATTAGCTTTAACTTAAGAATAATAGATGACCTACAATGTGTTCAAATATGAATTGAAACAGTATGTTTAAATTATTTACTGATGAATTACTGGATATTATAGGCTTTCATCTTTCATGACAGTTAATAAGCTCAGATAACACTCTTAGAAATGTCTGATGAAAAAACTGTTTCTAACCAAAACATAAAGCCTAGCAACATTAATCTTTTAAATTAAAAAGATTTTTGTTCTACTCAGATTGTTGTACAATACTATAAACTTAAGATTTTGAAATTTTGGGAACTTTTGAAATCAAAATGTAAGGTTATATACCATTACTTTGAAATGTTTTTATAGAGAAAAAAATACGACTCTCAAAAATAAGTAATTAGAAATACCATACATTTATAACATAATGTTTTAATAACTTCTACATGAAGATCACACTTTTAGACTTGAAACACTGGATATATTCAATACATGTCTAGGACCAGGTCCAAACTTGACATCGTTGAGAATACGGTGGAGTAGTGTTATTTAACTTTCCCAACTTCCCAGTGTAACTCAGTAATTAATAGCCTTTAACAATCTATTCCTGTCTTGGCTGGTGTGGCTCTGTGGATTGAGTGCTGGCCTGCGAATCAAAGGGTTGCTGGTTCGATTCCCAGTCAGGGCACATGCCTGGGTTGTGGGCCAGGCCCCAGGTTGGGGGCGTGTGAAAGGCAACCTGTTGATGTATCTCTCGCATGTTTCTCTACCTCTCTTTCTCCTTCCCTTCGCCTCTCTCTAAAAGTAAATAAATAGAATCGTTTTTTAAAAATCTATTCTTTGGAAGCATAGTCTACCCATTTCATCTCTGACGTAGAGAAATTAAACTACAATTGTAATAAT
Organism: Furipterus horrens; assembly: GCF_987537825.1. Classification (NCBI taxonomy): domain Eukaryota; kingdom Metazoa; phylum Chordata; class Mammalia; order Chiroptera; family Furipteridae; genus Furipterus; species Furipterus horrens. Next base: position 157,284,872 of record NW_028327173.1, read on the forward strand.
AAATAGCAATATAAAGAAAGAAATTACACATATATGGCAAGCATCCATTTGTAGTTTTTATATTTTTCTCAGATAAATATATATTAATAGCCGATAGTCTACTTGAGTCTTAGCAGGTTGAACGCTATGAATATAAAACAAAATAGTGTTAGGCTGGTGCACATTTGATTATTTTCTTACCTCTGTTGAACATCTTTTGTAACTGACCAACACAGAAACATCTATAATGCTTTGTTTAACATGACCATGGTTATCATTTAATTTAAATATATGTGCCAAACACCGTCATATTTCATCCTAGCAACTACAAGAAGTTTGAATTACCCCCATTTCACGAAGAACCTGAGACTCCCAGGGATTAAGTAATTTGGTGAAGATTAAATAGCTAGCCAGTAATGTAACAAGGATACAAATACAAGTCTGATTCCAAAGCCTGTGTTAATGATAACATGAAAGAATCATCTTTAACAACATTGCCCAAGTAATGTTATATAACTGCTTAAAAATTAAAAAAGTAAAAAGATTTACCTCAATTGTCAAATACCATTGACAATTGTGAAAGGTAGCCATTGCACTATACCAGTGCTTTTCATCTTGTGTGCCGCAAGAATTTTTTAAATTAATATTTTAGAGAGAGAGAAAAGGAGAGAGGCAGGGAGGGAGGGAGGAAGAGAGAGAGGAAAGAGAAAGGGAGAGAAACATCAATTTGTTGTTCCACTTATTTATACATTCATTGATTGATCCTTGTATGTGCCCTGACCAGGGATTAAACCTGTAACCTTGGTGTGTTGGGACAATGCTCTAACCAACTGAGCTACCTGGACAGGGCCCACTAGAATTTTTTAAACATGCAATACCTGACTAGTCAAGGGCACTGACCTCTTTTCCCTTAGATTGTCAAATTAAAAAATGACAACAGCCAACACAGCAACAGCCACCTGGTGTGAATAAATCAAAACTATACCTATTTTTTGTTAGCTTGGCAAAAACAAAACATTTTTTAGTGTGCTGCAGAATTTTAGTAATTAGTTTATGTGTGCCATGAAATGAAAAAGGTTGAATATTGCTGTGCTATAGAGTATCTGAAAGTACAGAAGCTCTCCTAACTTTCACTTAACCAGCTAGCAAGACTGACCAATGCTTCTCATGCCCTCCATAAAAGCAAACTAAAGGACACAAGTAATTCATAGGGTACAGCAGGTCCTTGAATAGAGTTGGTTTCGTTATAATGTTGACAAGGAAAAAAACTGATATTCAGACAAGGCCACTGTATGGAATTAGCACATTCCCCCCTACACCATGGCGTGGGTTTCCTTCAGTTTCCTCCCACACCCCAAAGATGTACATGTGAGATGAATGGCGTGTCTGACTTGTCCTGCTCTGAGTGAGTGTGGGTGCAGTGTGAGGCATCCTGCAGTGGAAGGGCATCCTGTCCAGGGCGGTTCCTGTCCTGTGCCCTGAGCCATCCGCAACCCTGAACGAGAGTAAGTGGGTTGGAAAACAATTATCTCCCTTGTTTTTATCAGTCTTCTTAAATGTATGTACAGCTCACATTTATTTCAATGTTTAATGTTAGACGTGTTTGGGGTCTTTATTTAAAAGTTTGATGATGCTTTTGTGACCAGAAATATACTATAGGAACTTAACTCTTGTTTATATCGATTAGCTTATGGGAACATTAGTTTTGTTATATATTGTTTTGCTGAAAGTTGTAGTTTCCAAGAACCTATGCACGACATTAATTGAGGACTTACTGTACTTTCTGGTTGCTTGTATGCTTTACTTCTACTAGTAGAGTTGTACGTTTAACTAGTACGTGGTGTTTGTTCCCAAACCTGTTTATGCCCCTTGAACTTAACTAATTTATTTAAATATTATATAGGCCAATGAAATTAGTGCAAAAAAAGTTATTTCAGTGAAAACTATGTTCAATGCTTTGAAAAAAGCATATTTTGATGAACATATATTCCACTCTCCCCCCAAAAAATTTCTGTAGAATATATGTATATGAGACACCTATAAAATCATGTGAAACATTTAAGATAATTTTAAATTTTTTTTAAGTGTTATTATTTTATCTGTTTTTCTATTAGTTGTCCCATTTTCCCCCATTGCTCTCCCCTGCCCCACCCACTTCCCCCCTCTGCCATAGTTAATCCCCAACCTGTTGTCCATGTTCATGGGTCATTTACACTAGCTCCTTGTTACATTTTTTAATGTAAAAGATTCTACTGTCAGATTGCTCTGTAAAGTCTTATCACACTTGAAAGAAATCAAAACTAGATGTATATTATTGGTGTTGTTTATACAAAAAAGGATCATATCTAACTCTGAAAAACAGGCCCCATTTCACTCCCCAAAAGTGCCTGATGCTACATCAAAAGATAGGTGAAATAATTGAGTGTTATTTGTTTATAATTTCTCACTTAAACTGACTTTTTCAGCTAGCCAACTATCACACACAATCATGTAGGATATGAGGCTCCTATTTTATTTAGAAACTCCCTGAAGCACAGCTATATCTCACTAAGCTAATGTCTCCAAGTTTCCACACTAGAATTCATGCACTTTACTCAGATTCTGAATGAATATCTGAAGGGTTCTCCTATTTATACTCTCATTTTACAGAGAACTCAGTATTAAGCATGGTTATCTAGTTCTCTAGTCCACAGACTTAAAGTGGTGAAATTAAAAGGAAGCAAGAATAAGCATATTAGCAACAAAGACTGCTGACAGCATGGGAATTTAAAAATCAAATCTAAAAAACAAAAAATCTGCTAAAGTGATTTAAACTAGAGGCAAAAAAAAAAAGAAAATCTTATAAATTTATATGTCTTTAGGGCATGTCTAGATTATGACAGACTACAAAGTTGACATTCATAACAATGCCCCTTTATCATTAAGTAAAGATTAAGCTACATTGATTCTATATATCTTTTTTTTTTTTTTTTTAAGGGCAAGGAAGAATTACTATTTTAGAGGTCTGTCTATATATCATGATTACAACTGAAAATAGTTTTGGCATTTAAAGAGTAAAGTTCCAATTAGCCAGAAAATTCACTCATATAGAAGTTTCTTAGACACTAATGTAGAAAAAATGAAGTATTATTGTCATCTAGCTAAGTTTTGCCCATAACTATGCCTTCCTACCAGTAGGTCAAGAAATCAATTCAATGGGTTGTGACAGTAACTTTTAAAAACAGAAACAGAACAGTAAATATAAGACTACAGTCATATAGCAACATAAGGTTGTCTTGCAAAAAGTTTAGTTCATTATTTCTATACTATTTTGCAAAGTAAAAGATGTTACTTATTCTGGGTCCTGGTCAAAAGAAAGCTATGGACCTAAAGACTCCTATTATTATTATGAAATATAATTACAACACTAAAATTGCAATCCCATCATTTTTTATATCATAATACTTAAGAAAGATACATTTTTAGAGGGAAAAATGTTACTTCTTTAGGAGTCTTGATGAACAAATTTATTTATTTTCCCTATCTGTATCAGTATATAAGTAACATTTTATCGTGTTTAGTACTAGTTTTGGCTAAAACAGAGATTGTATGCAAATATTTTTAAACTGCTTACAACCTGAAAGAAACCTTTAACAACAACAACAACAAAAAAACCAAAACAAATAGCAACTTTGATTTTATTTGTTTGTTTATTCTGAAATGCAATTACTGACCTTGGTGCCATTTTTTCCAAAGTCACTGATGTAATCTGAAAGTCTAAATAAACTTGGGATTCTACACAAACAACCTGCTTTGTAGCAATATGCTTACTAATACTTCATGTATAAATAGCTGATTTTAAGAAACAGACACTTAAAACTAACTGAAGCTGCTAAATTAAGTCTGGCTTTCTCCACTTCTTTCTAGTGCATTTTATTTATTCATTCACTCATTCATTCACTCATTCCTCAGCCAAGGACTTTTTTTCATTGCTTTTTTAGGGAGAGAGAAAAAACATTGATGTGAGAGAGAAACATAGATTGGTTGCCTCCCACCCGATGGGACCGGGGATCTAACAGGCAACCTAGGTATGTGCTCTGATGGGGAATCAAACCTGAGATCTTTCGGTTTAAGGGAGGATGGGAGGACGCTCCAAGCAACTGAGCCACACAGGCTGGGGCTTTCCAGTACATTTCAAAAGGCACTAGTTCCAAAGACATATTTTAACTAGAATAGAAAAAATGTTTTTATAATCCACTTTGGAGAAAATGTGGAGAAAACCAGGTTAATAGATACCTTTTTAAAAATGAGCATCTAATTGATGTGAGGATAAATTAACATTTCCACTTCTAAAGTCTCAGATTTGGAAGGAACTTTGTCATCTGGTCCAACTCCCTAACAAATACAATAATTCTCTTCTTACAACCTTGGAATCAAATCCCCATCTGACTGGAAAACCTTCACTCCTAACTACTACTAAATTAAAATCTCATGTTGGTCCATGCCATTAATCAAAAGAAAACTGATAAATGAGTTTTCAATTCCTCTGAAGTCCTTAAAAAACAGTTATTTTCCTAAATCCTGAAAATACAAGTTTGGAAAGGTAATGACATATTTACTTATCAGGGATTTCAATAGCCCTAACTCTTCATATATTGCTATATTGAATAAGGCCCTGGAGTACGATGCTAAGTTTTTGAGTTTGCCTAAAGCACAAAAGTCAGCTAATGAAAGCAATACATGTAATAAAATAGTATTTGTAAACTCAAAACAATCTTAAACTAAAATTTCTCATCTTACCAAGTTCGAATTCTTAAGTTGAAAAAAGCTTGTAAACCTCTTTAAAATGGAAGTTAGATGGGCTTTACCTAAAATGAGTAATGTAACTCTAACATGATACCAATTATTGTGGCAACAATTACAAATGCTGTTCTTGACCATTCCATTTTGAGCTACAACAGAATCTCTGGAAACGACTTCAGTTTTGCAGACTGCATCCTCCCACCTAGATCCCAACTCTCTCTTCCATTGTACCCTTCTCTACGTTACCAGCTGGAATCTGTAACAGAAACGAGTAATCGAGTAATCGTATGTAATACACAAAGAGTCGGTCCTCCCACAGAATTAGGTTAGCGCTTCTAAAATGGGGCACGGGGGAAAAAAAAAAACCTACTTAAATAAATCATTTACCTCGGTCTGGCTTCATTTTCACATCCAATTTCCAACCAGGGTACTGTGAAATACACGTGTGGGTTCTTTCGACAGGCTCGCCGCTGAATCTGTGGTTACTGCTGTTTGCAAAATGCTAGAAGAGACCAAAATAAAATTCATCAGGTCCTGCTCTAACACTCAGACCTTGCAAGAAAACTACTGTTAACAGTTAGGCCTCTTCCTGGCACTAGTAACTGCGGTGACAGCACCATCGACAGGTTTGAAAAAAGAAAAACTTTCTGCACCGCCTCCCCCCATCTCCTCCGAACCGAGCACCCCTCTTCCCCCCCTGGTGCTCTCCAGGCCAAAGTGTCCTTCTTTGACACTGTGTCTCCGAACCAAAAGGAAGATCTATTTATAACCTGGAGGTACAGGCAAAGAGGAAAAAAAAGAAAGACTCAAGCAACACAAGCTAACTAACCCCTTTGTAAAAAAAAAATGCTGCTGGGCACAGTGGCACCTCCGCAGTGGCTGGTAGAGAAATTCTCCGACCTGGTGCCTGGGCGCAGGAAACTCTTCAAGACCCCCTGGCGCCTCCCCAAGTGCTCCTCCAGCCCCAAGGGGCCTCACCTGTGTTATTACCCTCCGGCTAGCCTTTCTGCCGCCACCGCGGCCAAGTTTACACAATAAAAGGGTCAGAAAGCAAAGCAAGTCACCTCCTCGAGCCCAGCCCCCCGCCTCAAACGAACTCCACTGGGCTGTCTCCGGTCGCTCCCTACCACCCTCAGCTGTCTGTGGCCAGGCCTGAGGTTGCCCCGGGCAGGGGTTCACGGCTGGGCGCTCGCTTTGCTCTGCGCAGCCGTCCCGCGCGGCCCCGGACTTCCTTCAGCCCCACCGCACCAAGCGGCACGCCAGCCCCTCTCCCCACAGGAGAGTAGTTCTCATGGCTCCCTCGGCCGACCTCTGCTGCCTAACTCGCTCTCCTCTCCGGTGCCGATCCCTCCTCCTCTTGGCACTTCTCTCAGTCAGTCGCTCGCCTGGCAACTCACATCACACTCCCACCTCAGACCCGAGGCTCCAAGAGGCGCAGGACTGGCGAGAGCGGAGTGTGGCGCGCAGCGCCCCCCAGGGCTGCGTTAGGGGACCATGGGGGTCCGAGACGACAAGTCCGATGCGGCTCCCCGGCGCCTCTGTGGCCATCCACCCCTGCCTCAGCTGCAGCCTCGCTCCGCTCCCAGCACTCAGCCCCTCGCCCTGACTGACTCGCACCCGAGCCCCGCGGCCCCCGGCCGGTCTGCCTGCCCCGCGTCTCTGCCAGCTCTTCGCCCGCCCGCTGTCTCTAGCTCTGGCGCCCAGCTCCCGATCCCCCTCGCTCGCCCAGTTCTTTCTCTGCTGTTCGCCCTGTCAAAACACTGCCCGGGTCACGTGTCCCAACAACAGCCAACCCACCGCTCGTCACTTCCTCCCCGGCGGCCTCCGCGGCTGGCGCCCGGTTGTTATGGCAACGCCTCGCGCGCCCCAGGTTGATAGTTTAGGGGGGCTTGGGTTTGGTTGCAGGTGCCCGTGGGCTGCGAGGGCGCGGGATGGTGGCGGCTGCGTACGGCCGCTTGAGGTCGGGAGGCCGGCAGGCCGGAGAGGCTCAAGGCGCTCGGCCGCGGTCGCCTCGCGTCTGAGCTCTGAGTCGCCTGCGGCACGTCTGGAACCAGGAATCTGAGCTGCGCTATTAGAGCACAGGGTAACTGGGGAGATGTCATCCAAAGGCCTGCTCCAGACGTGGAAGATTATTTTAGTCTCCTCCTCCTCCTTTACACCGATGCTGGCGCAGACTTGTGACCGAACCCCAAGTGGATTGCAGTGCACGGTTGAACTGGGTCTAATGTGGTCAGGACAGGAGAGTGGGCAGCCATGTGGATCAGGGACTAGGGAGTTTAAGAACAAACCCCTACACCCTAGATTTTTCCCAATCACTAGGGATTTTTGGTAGGATTCGGAACTCAAGCTCCAGAGGCACTCGCGACACTAAAAATAACTTTTACAACGTCTAAAACACTGACTCATGCCAGGAGAACACTTTTGACACCGTGTTATTGTTGGAGAGCTGTAATTTTCTTGTTGTGCTCTAACAATGTGGCATTACATTTCGTGTTGTGATGTTGTGTCATCAGTCAAACACAAACAGATGACAAGGATCTGCTGCAATTTAAAAAAGCAATCCTAACAAGCACTGTGAAGCTATTAGCTACTCAGTTAATTGGCAAAGTACATATATAGGTTGTGAGCTCAAAACAGGCAAGAAGTCCGAAATTTGCCATGCTCTTGGTTTCATCAGAAAATTCTTGGTAAAAGAAATAATTGTGCACAAAAGAATCACAACAGGAAAGGCCTATAGGTTATTTACTTTTGTCTTTGTACTCACTGTTTACAGTGAGTATTTTTACATTGGAAAAGATTTTGTGAAGTATGAGATTGGATATTTTATTTTTGCTTCAGAACTATCAAATACATAAAATTTCTTTTATGAAAAATTAGTAATATGTTCTGTATGTGTTGATATGTACTGTAAATTACATTCACAACTGCAATTATCAGCCTTAAGTCTAAGACTGTATCTAATCAAAACAGGGCAGAACATACAGGAAAGTAACATTTTGTTTTCAAGATGTTCTGATGAAGATGAAACTTCTGGCAAATGCAACAGTTCCTTAATCTATGTAAGGCTACAAATGTTAACTCCCAGTGGATTTGACTCTGATATTATTTAATACTGTATTATATCGTTTCTTTTATGAATTGAAGTTTTACTTGTTCTACAATCACCTCTCAATTAATCTTGGTAATGGGAGACAGAACAGTTACAGATAATCCAAAATCCTAAATTTAGCACAACAGCTGGGAATAGAATACAGCTATTGTAAAAGGCTTACTGGATGACCAAGGGAGTAAGATTTGTGATTTAGTTTCTCCTTCTCTGCTTAATTTTCAAGAGGTAGAAAGATAAGGGGGGGGAAAGTTAAGAGTGAAAACTGAGAATATTGGATAATCTGGAACAAAAGCTCACAAATTCTCTTTTAAATAATTAAGAGCACATGAATAAATGATGCTGTCTAAACATTTGTTAGACTATCCTGAAACTTTATGGAGAATCTTGGGTCAGTTTAAAAATTGGAGATCATTATGACAGTGCAAAAAAGATATTTGATAGAGTTGTATTTTTGACTAAATCATTCATACTCAAATTATTTCATTCAGCACATGTTTACTGAGCTCTCACTATTTGCTAGGCACATGCTAATCTCTGAGAATACAAAGGTCTCCAAAAACAGGGTCACTCTCCTCATGGGCTTCCAGTACTGACTAAGGTGGTTACATGGCCTTGGTCAAGTGACATATCTTCAGCCTTCTTTCACCTATAAAAATGAGGTGTTTGGGCTCTGACAGTAAATAATGTCTTTCCTTTCTAATTCTAATTCAACCCTATAATTGCATAAAACATGTCCAGGTTTGGAAATAAGGACCTACCTACAATAGCAACTCTAAGTGTTGGCAGTAAGTGTGTTTGCATCTTGGGGCACCCAGGCAAAACAAACACCTCTGGTTCATATTTGGTGAGGGGTAAGGGTAGTTGAAGCAAGAAAGTCAAAACTGGCAAGACCATAACCTTTTCCCACCTGATTTGTTCTCCATTTTGATTTCCCCTAGAGTTCCAAAGAATTATGAGTAATTAACTTCACAAAAGTTAACTCATTTTCAGCTATAAGATAACCCTCAACTTTTACAGGTCTTGTTGAAATGGGAAGTTTATATCAAAACTGTGTATTTAGTCCTGGCTGGTGTGGCTCAGTGGATTGAGTGCTGACCTGCAAACCGAAGAGTCACTGGTTCAATTCCCGGTCATGCACATGCCTGGGTTGCAGGCCAGGTTCCCAGTTGGGGGTGTGCAGGAGGCAACCAGTTGATATCTCTCTCACATATTGGTGTTTCTCTCTTTCTCCCTCCCTTCCCCTTTCTCTAAAAATAAATAAAATCTTGGGAAAAAAAAACAACAACAACAACCTGTGTATTTAATTGAGTCTCTGTAAGTTCTCTTACTAATGTGATGAGAATAGCTGATTTGCTCACTTTATTAATATGAGGCTGTTACCATAACCAAGGTCATGGAACCAATCCAGGCTATGATAATGAGCTCAATCAAAGTAGGGACTGGTGCCTCTTCTTTTCTGGCATCTCTAGCACCAAGCAAAGGACCTGGCACAGAATAGGGGTTCAATACATAGCAACCTTTATGATGACCAAAAAAATTTTCTTATACATGCCCACAAACTGTACCCCTAATACCAACTGGCATTTCTCCATAGTGGGATTAAAGTTCAAGAGTTGGGAAATCAGGCTGCTGACCAGGTAGCTCGGTTGGTTAGAGTGTCATCCAGATATGCCCATCAAGGTACATACTAGAATCAACCAATGAATGCATAAATATGTGGAACAACAAATGGATGTTTCTCCTTCTATCTCTCTCTCTCTCTCTCTCTCTCTCTCTCTCTCTCTCTCTCTCTCTCTCTCTCTCTCCCTCCTCTCTCTTTAAAATTAACAAATAAATTTTTTTTAAAGAGTTGAATAATCAGTAGGTGGCATAAACTTCACATGTGAAGGATACATTTTCATTGCAATTTTGGTGGTGTTTCATAACAGTAGGAATGTGTTGTGGGTTGAATTGAGCCCCCCAAAATGAGATGTTGAAATGCTAAACCCTCTACCTGTGAATGTGACCTGATTTGGAAATAGGGTCTTTGCAGATATAATAAAGTTAAAATGAAGTCCTGCTGGATTGGGATGGGTGGTAACCCAATTACTGTTCTCCTTATAAAGTGAGAGATATATGAAGACAGAGGAGACACAGGGAAGATGGCCATGTGCCAAGGCAACTGAGATCAGAACAATGCAGTTGCAAGGCAAAGAACGCAAAAGGTTGCCAGGAGCCACCAGACTCTACCAAGAGGGTAGACAGAATTTTCCCCAGAGATGTCAGAGGGTGGATAGCCCTGCTGATATGTACTTCGATTTTGTTTTCTCCTTCAGAACTGTGAGAGAAACAATTTCTGTCATTTCCAACCACTGAAGTTTGTTGTCTTTTGTTACCGTAGCCCTAGGAAACTAATATAGAACTCTGGCAAAGAATATTGTCATAATTTTTTTCTTGGCCTGTATGTTGTGTTGCTGATATTGCAAGTTTTCTAAATGTTCCAGGTTCTGAATGGTCACCAAACCATGAGATCTTTAATTCTGTAAAAAGTACAACTGAATAAGTCGCAAATGTGAGGATTTGCAAGTGTCACAAAGGAAAATCCGTATGACCTATAGCTAAAGAATGGTCATGAATAAGTGATTGAAAATCATCATATGAAAATAAATTTTTAAATATGGGGATTAGTAGGTCTGTTTATCATAAAGTAATGTGTAAGTAAAGAATAAAGAGTACAATTAATTAAAATGTATAGATAAATCTAGTCTTGCTTGGTAAGTTAAAAAAAAATCATTTAATTGTGTACTTTTTGTTCTTGAAGCAACAAGATAAAAGGCAAGCTATCTTTTCTATAGCTAAATTGTTTCCAGTGCTTCACTTACATTTCTTGCAGTTCATTTTTTCTAAAGAGAAAATCATGGAGTCATTGCTAACCTAAGGTACTGGTTCATGTAAACAACCCTCCGCCTTCCCTTACATTAGGTGTCTGGTTTGTCCTTTTTTGAAGCTCCTGTTTGTCTACCTTCTGTAACCACAAGTATAAGGAAGTGAAAAATGATTCTGGTTCCTGCCCTTATAAGTGACTGTAGTAGTTACTTAGAAAAGTACAAAAACTTGTTAACTTCAAGCTGTTAGAATGTACTGGGGCTTGGAGGACCTGAGCCATCAGCTGTGCTGAAACAAAGAGGGTTACGCCCTCATTGCCCCTTCCCCTCTCCCTTGAGCATTTCCCAGAAACAAGGGCCATAAATCTCCTGGCAGTCATCCCTTATCAGAGGACACTGTTGTTTCACAAACACCTATACCCTGGACATCCAGAACTGACCAGCAGAGTGACTCACACCCCTCGGGGTCTACTCCACACTCTTAAAACCTTCTCTACGGCTTCCCTTGGCACTGAAGTCTGTTCACACTCAGTCCACCTGATCACAGTGTCTTCCTCCTAAAAGAAGCCCATAATTAGACTTTTCTTGCACTGGGTCCTTTCTTACCCACCTTGGCTACCTAACACAAGCCATGGAAACCTTTCATCTGAAGGTTTGCTGAACTGCTGAAGGTGTCTGAGCCATCAAGATGTAAGATCATTTCAAAAATTAATAATATCCCTGGACAGTGTGGCCCTGTTGGTTGGTCATCATCCCACAAACCAAAAGGTTGCAGGTTTGATTCCCTATTGGGGCACATGTCTGGATTGCGGGTTCGGTCTCCAGTCTAACTGATGTTTCTCTCTCTCTTTTTCCCTCCTTTCCCCTTACTCTGTAATCAATAAAAGAAAAGAATATTTTTTAATTAATAATAATCACTCATTTTTGTGACAGTAAACGGGCTTGGCATTTCACATATATTCTACACTTAATCATAGTATATCACTCTCTCATCTTGTGGACTAGGAAACTGAGGCTCAGAGAGGCAAGTAACTTTCCCAAGGCTACAGTTAATAAATAGAAGAAGCCCTGGCTGAGTAGTGTCTCAGCTGGTTAGAATATCATTTCAATAGACCAAGGTTGCAGGTTCAATCCCTGGTCAGGGCACATACAAAAATCAACCAATGCATGCATAACTAAGTAGAACAGTAAATTGATGTTTCTTTCTCTCTCTCTCACCCTCTCTCTCCCTTCCTCCTTCCCTCTCTCTTTCTCTAAAATCAATAAGTAAATTTAAAAAGAAATGGAAGGAGCCTGCTTCCTAAATTGACTCATTTTACTTTCAATTACAATATTATGAAGGTTAAATTATTCCCAAATTTTCAAATTGGGAAACTAAGGCTCAGAAACATTGAGAAGAGTTGCACATTTAGAATGTAAATTGATTTATATAAACTTAGGCTCAATGTTTTGAGATATAAGTCCTAAATAGAATGGCTCTACCCTGACTGGTGTGGCTCAGTGAGTTGGGTGTCATCCCACAAACCGAAAGGTGGCCAGTTCAATTCCTGGCCAAGGCACATGCCTGGGTTGCAGGCCAGGTCCCCAGGTGGGGTGTGTGATTGATGTTACTTTAGTGCATCTCTCATGCATTGATGTCTCTCTCCCTCTTTTTCTTCATCCCTTCCCCTCTCTCTCAAAATAAATAAATAAAATCTTTAAAAAGAGAAGAAGAAAGAAGGGCTCTGCTTTATTATATGTAAACTCCAAATAGCAAATAGTCACATTTCATTTGTAACAGCAGCTCACATTTCTGGAGGACTTAAGTAGTAAGCCCTATGGTGAGTGCTTTATAAGTATTAGTTCATTAACCCTCACAACAGCCCTAAGAAATATTCTTATCCCTATTTGGTAACTGAAGAAACAGGAAAAGGGAAGTTAACTAACATGCCCAAAGTCAGGCAATTAGGAAGCGGCAGAGCTGGGTACATATCCAAAGAGCATGACTGCGAAGCATAAATTCTTAACCATTACCTGGTATTGGTCCCATTTAGTTTGGTGCCCCCCTCCCACACACCCTGCACCTTCCTGCGACTGGCGTTTTGACATTTCCCTCATGTGATATCCCTCCCCAATTCCTATCTACACCTTTCAGGACTTCAAGGGTCCAAAATTTTACCTCCTAATACTTTCTAGAGTCTATACTCAGACATACCCACCAACTGTTTTTTTCTCTGAACACATATTCTATTTATGATCTTAAAACCACATATTCATTTTATCTTTTAAGGGCAGAGATAAACTGTGACTTCAAGTTCCTTTGTATTTCTTGTGTTTACTGGCACCAGCCTGGGCACAAAGACTCAAGTAATTACTGAGGACCTGAGGTCAGCACTATTCTCTAGAACTGCTCTAGCCAATATAGTAGTCACTAGTCACATGTAGCTACAGAGCATTTGAAATATGACCAGTGAAACCAAGAAACTGAATTTTTAATTTTAATTAATTTAAATATAAATGTAATGGCTGGGCCTTGATTACATTATTAGAAAACTAAGTATGTTTGAGCATATGAATCTGCTTTTTCTGACAGCAAATTTTAGGAAATCTAAATATTAATGATGTAAAATACAGATCTCTCATCCCACTTGAAATGTGCTATAAGCATAAAATACACACTAGGTTTTAAAGATGTAGTATGAAAAAAGAATGTAAAATAGCTCTATTAATATTTTGAAATTTGATTACCTGTGGATATTATCATATTTTAGATATATTGAGTTTTTTTTTAATTTAATGCAGCAACTGGAATGTAAAGTTGCTCACTTAATATTTCTATGAGATAGGACTGCTCTAGGACTTAGTGGCTTAGCAGCAACAACACAAAACATGTTTTGTTTTGTTTTTCAAAAGACATTTGAAAATCAGCTATGCTCTTCAACCAATTGATGATGCCTTCTAGCAGTGCAAATTTTGGGCTAAGGGAACTTGCTGTTTCCCTAATCCTATTAAGAGTTCCATGCATTCTAATGAGACTTGAATGTACCACAGCTGTGAATAACCCTTCAAAACACATACATTAAATCCAGTAGAGTTTTCATAGAAATTATTTTTGTCTTCATGCCTGTTAGAGAATAACACACAGAACTAACTGCCTTACCCCACACAGTGAGCTATTTTCAGAAAGAGTTATGGATGGACTTTAATAAACAGTTAAACTCTCCATGATCTGATAGAGACATTAATATAAACCAAGTTACTGATCCTTTAAATCTTTCATCAGAATGTATCAGTTCATTGCACTCTAATGAGAATTCTATGATAGTGCTTTACATGGTAAAAAGAAAAAAAAAAAAAGAATCCATACCATTTGACTTGAAAATAGGTTAAAACAACAGCAGTGATTTCTGTTTTGAAATGTACATGATACATTAAATGTTCAGATATTTCAGGGGAAAAAATTGAGTTTTATCTTTTAAACACATTTGTAAGAAGAATCTTTTCTCACGTTATTATATTGTTATTATCTCATGTTTTTAAGGAAGAAATCATAGGCTTGTAAGATCACACAAAAATAATACATAATACCTCCAACTCCTATCAAAAGGGAATGCTCATAATTGAAACTAAATTCTTCACATGTTCTCAGTTGAGCAATATAAAGTAATCTTTAATGTTGTTAAATGAATCAAATTTTTGCTGCCTCTATCAGAACCTAAAAGCTCAACACAGCCTAAAGAGAATACTAGAAGTAGTTCCTTTATTTGTTTGCTGTGCTTATCTCAATAATTTAATATTGCATGCTTCAGAGGGAACGGAATATTAGTTACTGTACCTTCTTATTCCAAACTACACAGGCAAAATTCTGTACTTGCAACTCAATGTAATTGGTCTTTATTTCAAAAATTTCATTTTTTTAGAAGATTTTATTTATTTACTTTTAGTCAGGAAGGGAGAGAGAGAAACATCGATGTGCAAGATATATCAATCAATTGCCTCTCGCACATCCCCAACTGGGACCTGGCCCACAACCCAGGCATGTGCCCAGACTGGAATCAAACCAGTGACCTTTTGGTGCGCAGGCCAGGGCTCAATCCACTGAGCCACACCACCCAGGACTCCAAAATGTCATTTCTGTCTAACGTAAATTTAATTCAATTCAACATCCATTAAATTTTGTATGCCGTATGCCAAATACTTCACTGGGATTTAGAAGACAGAGACAAGAAAGGCAAGTATTAACCCTCAAAAAATTTGATTAATCTAAAAGGATATGAGCTAGATCCAAGATGGCAGCAGAGTAAGTGGAAGCTACACTCACCACTTTCCAAGCTCAAACTGGAATTACAGCTAAATTTTGGACTAACCTTTCTGAATAACCAACTGAAAACTACCTAAATAGAAGTCTTATAACCAAGGATTTACAGAACAAACCACATGGAGACTGGTAGGAAAGGGGGGAGACATGAAAACGGCTGGCCTTGCTCCAGTGGACAGCAGCTGATGTCCCAGAGGCATAGCTCAGCTGAAGGGGTTTCCCCTGAATAATTTAAGATCTTAATTAACCTGGGTTCCCCAGCCCAGAACACCAGAGCCAGGAAGAGGCACGCACATAACATCTGGTTCTGAAAAGCAATGGGTTTTCTGTCCTCCAGGGAGAGGAAGGAGTCCACTAGAGACACCGGCAACCTCATAAATGGTCAAAGTACAAACTTTCACTTGCAGCCACTTATCCTGAGCTTCCATGGAGGGCAGGTGGAGTGGAATAGAGTTGCATGAGAAGAGTCTGGGATTTTCGGCTCCGGGGTTTGCGGCTCTGGGGAGAGAGCTGAAGAGACAGCCATTAAAACACCAGTGTTGAGTCATTCCCCTTACTATAGACACTGTCTTTCTTGGTTGGAGCACTCCTCTTCATGCCATATCAGCCTGGAGAAAAACAATCATCCCATCCTCTGGACCTCTCGTTCTACCCAGTGGTGCTTATGACCTGCTGAGGAGTACAGCCAAAAGCTCTTTCAGTGACTGAGACTAACAGGCACTAATCATCAGAGAAATTCAAATTAAAACTACAATGAGATATCATCTTACACCTGTCAGAATGGCCGTCATCAATAAGGCAACAAACAACAAGTGCTGGCAAGGATGTGAAGAAAAGGGAACCGTAGTGCACTGTTGAAGGGAATGCAGATTGGTACAGCCACTGTGAAAAGCAGTATAGAGTCACCTCAAAAAATTAAAAATGGATCTTCCTTATGACCCAGGAATTCCACTTCTGGGAATTTACCCAACGAACCCTGAAACACTAATTCAAAAAATATATGCAACCCTATGTTCATTGCAGCATCGTTTATAATATCCAAGATATGAAAATAGCTCAAGTGTCCATCAGTAGATGAGTATATAAAAGAGCTGTGGTACATTTACACAATGGAATACTACTCACAGTTGCCATAACAGAGAAAAAAATTTTACCCTTTGTGATGTTTCTTGTTTCTTGAGGTAGGCCTGTAATGCTATGAATTTCCATCTTAGGAATGCTTTGGCTATGTCCCACAGATTTTGGTTTGCTGTGGTCTCATTCATTTGTTTCATGATATCTTTTGATCTCTTCTTTGATTTCATTGTTAACCCATTAATTGTTTAATATCATGTTATTTAACCTCCATATCTTTGTGTGTTTCTCAAGATTTTTCCTTGTGATTGATTTCTGCTTTCATACAGTTATGGTCAGAGAAGATGCTTGATATAATTTCAATCATCTTAAATTTACTGAGATTTGTTTTGTGTCCTAACAGAGGACTGGGGTAGGGATAGAAAACAGGGGTATAAGGCATTTAGTTTTAGACACATAAAGTTAAAAAAAAAAAGCTAAGTGTCTAGACAGACATGCTAAAAGCAGAGAAAGATTCTACACTGTAGCTTAGAGATGAGGTCCATCCAGATATAGATATTACTCAGAAACCATCAGCATAAAAATGGTGGTTACTCCATGGGAGTAGATGAAGATATCATGGGATATAAGAAGAAAAGGTCCTCAGCAATGTTGGTTATCATGGAGAAGTCAAATGTAAGGACTGAGAAATATTCTTTTGATTCAGGAATCATGTCACCCATAAGAGAAGGAACAATTTTGAAACTCTTTTACAATTGAGCAGCAGTGGCCTGATCCCAGTTGAACTCACTGTGTACTCAGAAAATAACCCACAGTTGGGAAATTCACAGTACTATTGCTTTGAATCAGATTGTTACTTCACACCAGGTCAGTGTGGCATAATTCTGAGAATAGTCAATAGATTTTTCCTGAGCATATATTTTGGGAATTCAACATGATTTGTAGTATATCCCAGAAAGACCATTATCCATGATTTCACCAAGTGTTCTAGCTAAATCTAACATGCAGAGATTTCATAGAAGTTTGTATTTCTGAGAGTAATGTACTTCAGAAATGTTTTCTGATTTATAAGAATGTTACATATAAAAAAACAAAAATACCCCTCCTCTCCAGCTCTTATTCATAATTGCCCATGTATTAAATGTCTCTTTAGTATGCTGTAATACATAAAATGTTCCTCTCAATAAATCACAGCTCATTTCTGGCTCTTCATCAGGATATACCATGATGATTCTAGGAAACATGACTGGGTATTGATGACTTGTCTAGTGAGTGAAATACACACAGCAAACACTGTGGCAACATGAATATGAAATAAACTAGTATAGCTGTTTAAATTGTTAGCTATGGATACAGGACACACCCTAGTTATTGTTTTTAATATTTAGTAAGGTAGTACTAAGCCATGCAAGGAGCCTCAGAGCACCTGCCTCAGTAGTAGCCTATTTTTTGCCATGTGACCCTACTCCTCTGGCTGAAAGTGATTGAACTAAGACTCAATACCTTATCTAAAGGCAACCGTCTAGAGTCTGGAAGTCGCTTAAACAAAGAGCTGCAATTAGGCTGCTGGAGGTGCTGCCAGTCCCAAATGGTGCGAATGATGGTCCTTTTTTCTGCAAAGCCTGACTGTATACCTGTTGAGATTTTTTTGTCTTCCTTTTGTGGCTCCATAAATCCTTCCAATAAGCTGCTAGAACAAAGGCAACCTGAATATCTCTGATACCTAAAACTTGAAAGCATCTAACATTATTTTACATTGCTTTCAACTCATGAGTGAAAATGTTAAGATACATTATTGAATTAGATTCTTTATATATGTCAATTAGTTATTCAGTCAACAATATATATTGATTATCTACTATGTGTCAGACATGTGCTAGCATTAGGAATTTAGTAGTGAACAAGACTGACATAGCCCCTGTCTGTAAGGTGCTGTTGTCTAGCCTGAAATACTTAGATTACTCAGGTCTTAATATGCTCTAAACATATCTCAGAAGCTTGTGGTCTACATTTCTCTTCTTTTCTATTAAATATTCATGGTTTTCCAGATATATTACATTGATAATGGTATAGCATTAAAACCCATGTGTTAATACTTGACTCTAATGATACCTACATTTATATCAGAATAGTTTAGTTCAGAGCTTTCTAAGATTTACCACATCTGAAACAAAGCAAACACCAGGATTAACAAAACTATAAACTATTAACTAGAACATGTTCCTGAGAAGAGCCAGGAGCAAAGTAACAAGATGAGACTTGCACAAATCAACGGTAGGAGAAAATAAAGTGATGACATTTATATGCCAGCATTTTGCAACAGTGGTAATGTGCCACCTCTCAGTGAAAGTGAGTCCTGAAGTAAGAAGGCTGAACATTTTTCTTCATCGTAAGTAAAAGATAAACTGAAAATTAATGGCATGGCTTGCCTAAGATAACAAGGCCGAAAATAAAGATATAGGTGATTCATTAAACTAGATTGAAGAAAAATGAAGAAGATGGAATCTGGTGCTTGGTGAAATTGAAATGTCAAGAAATTGACATTGATGCATCCTGCTGGTAACTCAATAGTCAAGCAAAAAATTTTAATGCTATATTTCTTAGACTGACTGAAATTAAGAGTGAGTGTCTTTCTCTGTGGAGATAAGATGGTTCTGTGAGAGTAGAGTTAAGGAAGACTGTTAAGCTCTTCAGAATTCTCAGACCCTCTAGCTATTTTACTTAAGCATCAAGGGACGGAAATGCTCTTACTTATAGTCTACTGTTCAGTTTTTTTCCTCAGGCTTTCCTTCCAAAACACCCAAATCCCTAAATACCTAAATTTCTAATTGCTGTGTTAAACTTAGTCTGGTTGCTACAGTACTGCTATAGAAATTATCTCTCGTTGACTTCAATTTGATACATTGCAGTTTAAATGTCTGCAGCCCTCTAAGCAGAATATGTAGACAATATTAGAAAATTAGAGAGATGATGTATCTATAGCTACAGAAGGCAATTTTAATTACAAAAAAATTGTATAATTTTATACAAATATGAGAATTAATACAAACTGGATAATCTCATTAAAAGTATAAACCATACAATGGAACCAAGAATAAACAGAGAACCTGCCTAGACCAATCATCATCTAAGAAATAGAAAAGTTAAAGATCTACTCCTCAAAGATACCAGGCTCAGAAAAGTTTATGAGGGAATTCTAACAAGTCATCAAGGAACAGATAATTATTTTCTTATATAAACTATCCAGAGCAAAGACAAGGATAAACACCTTCCCGTTTCATTCTGAGACCAACATAATCCTGATAACAAAACAAAATGGAAAGTACTTTTCCTTCCAAAGCTACAAGAAACAAATTTCATTTATGAACATAGAGGCAGAAATTCTCAATACAGTAAGTATTAGCAGAGAACCTGTCAGTTTACTAAAGGAATATTACATTGTACCAAGAAATTTTATTCTAGAAATACAGGCCTGCTTCAATGTTACAAAGTCTATTAATACAAATTACCATACTACCTCGTTAAAGGAAATAGAAACCAAATGATCATCTTATGCTGAAAAATACACTTGACAAAATTTAATACTATTTCTATTAAAATGCCTTAGATAGCTAAGAAGAGAGGAAAACCTTATATCAGCATTATACCTAACAGTGAGCCCTGGCTGGTTTGGCTCAGTGGATTGAGCGTCGGCCTGCGAGCTAAGTGTCGCTGGTTCGATCTTCCAGTCAGGGCACATCAGAGAAGGAAAACTCTGACTCCAAAAAAAAAAACCTCCGCTGCCTTGCGGCATACCTCTTCAGGGGAAAGGCTAAGGGAGTAAACCCCGACAGAAAATCCGGAGCCGGAGTCCCTAAGGCGGTTTGACGTTGTAGTCAACACCGGCAACTCCTGCAGCGCACCTGAAGCCAAGCTGTATTGACTCCGTCTTTCCCTTGGACCCTTCAGCTGCGAAGAGAGGGGGGGTCTGCTGCATGGGCAACAGCAGACCCTCCATATCACCCTGCCCAGGCTCTGTAGCTTCAGCTTCGCTGGAGAGGACACTCCAGCGTCATCGCAAGATGTCGATTCAACATGGGAGGAGACAGATACCGTGTCACTCCCGAGTCGGACTGCACAGCCATTCTCGGCGGTGCAGATAGACTCTTGAGAAGCTACACCATCGTCTCTCGAGACGGACGGCTGCCGACGACGACGACGACGACGACGACGACCTAACAGTGAAACATTCCCTTGAAAGTCAAGATTATAAGAATACCTACTTTCACCACTACAATTTACCCTGGCTGGTTTGGCTCAGTGGATTGAGCGTCGGCCTGCGAGCTAAGTGTCGCTGGTTCGATCTTCCAGTCAGGGCACATCAGAGAAGGAAAACTCTGACTCCAAAAAACCTCCGCTGCCTTGCGGCATACCTCTTCAGGGGAAAGGCTAAGGGAGTAAACCCCGACAGAAAATCCGGAGCCGGAGTCCCTAAGGCGGTTTGACGTTGTAGTCAACACCGGCAACTCCTGCGGCGCACCTGAAGCCAAGCTGTATTGACTCCGTCTTTCCCTTGGATCCTTCAGCTGCGAAGAGAGTGGGGGTCTGCTGCATGGGCAACAGCAGACCCTCCATATCACCCTGCCCAGGCTCTGTAGCTTCAGCTTCACTGGAGAGGACACTCCAGCGTCATCGCAAGATGTCGATTCAACACGGGAGGAGACAGATATCGTGTCACTCCCGAGTCGGACTGCACAGCCATTCTCGGCGGTGCAGATAGACTCTTAAGAAGCTACACCATCGTCTCTCGAGACGGACGGCTGCCGACGACCACTACAATTTGCTATTCTATTTGAGATTTTAGTTGACACACTAAAATAGGAAAAGAGACATAAGATACAAAGAAATAAAAAGGCTGAAACAAAATGACTTCAGAAGTTATGGTTATACTAGTAGGACTAATAAGGGAATTCAGTACCATAGTTGAATGATCACCATTTGACAAAGTAATAGCTTCTAATACTTCAACAATAACCAGGTTGAAAATGTTAGGGAAAACGGATCCATTCACAATAGCAGTAAAGTCATTACTTCACTTAGAAATAAAACTAATAAAAAATGTTAAAGGCTTACAGGAAAAAGACAACAAATATCTGGAATAAGCTTTAAATAACTAGAAAAGCAGACTATGTTCCTGGATAGAAAACTCAATGTTTTAAAGATAAGCTTTCTCAATCTATAACTTTAGTGCAACCTCAATCAAAACCTCCAAAGAAAATTTTTATTGAATTTATTGGGGTGACATTGGTTAATAAAATTATATAGGTTTCAGGTGTACAACTCTAGAATACATCATCTGTATATTGTATTTTGTATGTTCACCACCTTCCAAAGAAATTTTTAATGAAATTGACAAGTTGATTATGAAAGTTTACACGAAACACTAGAATTACACATAACAGTGTAATGCTTACAATAAGAGTATGTGAAAACTAATACCAATTAATGAAATCTCCTTTTTTATGCCTTGCTTCTCAGGCTTACATAGAATAAGATATTAGTAAATGAATAAGTAAATGGCAGATATGAGTGCCTGTACTATTTAATTTGTTCCCTCTCAAACCTAGATCTCCTTTTTTTGTTCTACTGCTACAGTTGAGTTCTCCAAATAAAGTACACTACACAATGTGACTACTGTGCACTTTGATACATTCCCTTCAAATGCACAACCTAGAATTTTGCAAGTTTTTGAATCAGTCTTTTTGCATTTCACTCTTAAAACTTCTGAGGACATTTTAATATATAATTGCTTATAATTAAAGCAGATAATTACCATTTCTTCTTTGAGACTCAAAAAGCCATAGATAGAAATCTAACACGAAGCCTTTGTGTAAAGTCAGCTAGAAAATACCAACAATGTTGAAACAAAACATTTGTAACACACAAAAACCCAGTGTTTAAAGATGGAGGTGTAGTAGGTAGACAAGCTTCGCCTCCATCCACAACCATAAGAAGGATTATATCTACGTCAAAACAATAAACTACCAGAACTACCAAAAAATCAAACTGCATGGAAGCCCAACAAACAAAAATATAAAAGAAGTAATCCTCATCTATTCTGGTAAGAGGGACAGAGATGGGGAGTCAGGCAGAGAGGATTTGGTACAGGGGCTGCAGCTGACCAGCAGAAAGAGCAGACGCACATTTAAAAGCTGAGGAGAGATCCTAGTCCCAGGCCAGACCATGCAGTTCACGGTTCCAGCACAAGGAAAATAAAACCTCATTGCTTCTGACTGTGAAAATCAGTGGGGGTTGGGACGGTGGAAGAAACTACAGGTCTCTCAGGAGAGCCCATTTAGAGGGCGGGCCCCCACGGTCCTAGATCATATGCAAACCCATCCACCCTGCAAACCGCCACCAGGACAACAGCTAGAGGGACGCCAGTTGCATACAGGAAATGGGTGAAGTGATAGGAAAGGGGGTGAGTGCTGAGCAAGCAGCATTGCCCCCTTTCTTCTGCCTCCCCTACATATGGCACCACAAGGTGGTGAAATGAGTCACCTAGCACTGACAAATACCTTAGGCTCCACCCATTACAATGTAACAGGTGTGAGAGCTCCACCTAATACACAGAGGCAAACACAGGAGGCTGTCAAGTTGAGGAGACATAGTCACTTCTGTGAGCACTGTTATCACCAGTGTTTTGAATTCTGCAACTGTTAGGTTGTCTAGATCCTTGTTGCTTAGTTCTCCCTCTGGAGCCTTGTTCTGCTCCCTCTTTTGAGCCATACTTTTCTGTCCCCTCAACCTCTGGACAACTTTAAACATACCAACATCCAAATCATATGGGTGCCACAAGAAGAATAGGAAGAGAAAGAAATTGAAAACTTATGTGAAAAAATAACGAAGAAAAAGTTCCTTAATTTGGCAAAGGAAATAGACATATAAGTCCAGGAAGCACAGAGAGTCCCAAAGAAGTTAGATCAAAGAACACCACACCAAAACACACCATAATTAAAACGCAAAGGTTAAAGATAAAGAGAGAATCTTAAAAGCAGCAAGAGAAAAGCAGAGAGTTACTTACAGAAAAGTTCCCATAAGACTGTCAGCTGATTTCTCATAAGAAATTGTGGAGGAAAGAAGAACTGGCAAGAAGCATAATCAATAAAATATACTTAAAAAAAAAAAAAAAAGCCCACTGTTTTAGAACAGCACTGTTGCCAAAATTAGAAAAACTGAGCACCTGCTATATGCCAATCACTGTTGTTTTTAAAAAATATTTTATTTTATTTATTTTTAGAGAAAGGGGAAGGTAGGGAGAAAGAGAGGAGAGAAATATCGATGTGAAAGAGAAACATCAATTGGTTGCCTCTCATATGCACCCAACCATAGGGACTAAAGCTGCACCCAGGTACGTGCCCTAACTGGGAATCAAACTGGCAACCTTTCACTTTGCGACTCAACGCCCAACCTATTGGGCCACACTGCCCTCCAACCCAGACCACAGCCTCCATTCAAGTTTATCTGGCCCACTGAAATGGCCTCCTAACTGGCTTCCTCGCCTCATTTATCCCTTGTAGTCTATCCTATCAGCTGGGGTAGGACTGTAACCTTAGTGAGAAAAGTATATTTTTAAAAAAAGATTTTATTTATTCATTTTTAGAGAGAGAAGAAAGGAGGGAGGAAGAGGGGGAGAAACAGCGATCTGGCCTGCCATCCAGGCATGTACCCTGACTGGGAATCGGACCAGCAACCTTTTGGTCTGCAGGCTGGCACTTAATCCACTGAGCCACACCATCCAGAGCAAAAAGTACATTTTTATCTTTGTTAACATCTCAAAGAAATTTAATATTTTCTTTGGTTATGAAAGTAAGCAATAAACCATAACATTAGCAGAACCCATGACTGTCATCAACAGAAATTATAGATATTTTCATATCACATTATAGTTGAAACATATCTCAAGACATCATTTACACTCATTAGTACTTTGAAATTATATAATTATTAAACCTACCACTACATGTTTTTTTAAAATGTGCTAATAGTGGAGAAAATATCATAATTAAGAAATGTTTTGAGACTTCCGGCCAAGATGGAGGCTTAGACGGACACGCTAGGTCTCCCTCTACAACTAGAGAGGAATACAACTACTTCAAAACAAAGGATAACTAGAAATTCCAGAAAATAAAACTACACGGAAGTCCAACATATGAAGTTATAAACCAGCGGTGCCATTTGGGCAGGTAAGAGTTAAAGAAGGCAGTGCTGTTTGCGGTCGCACCCGGAGCAGCGGGCGGCAAGGAGTCCCGGCTGCGCAAGCCCCTGGCGGTGTGCGACTCGGCGCTGGGGAGAGCGGCCGCCGCATCGCCTTGAACAGTGAGGCCCAGGGGAACGGGAGGACGGATCCCGGTCTCCTAGCTGAATAACTGTGTGAATCCATCTTGGACCCCCGCCCCCAAAGAAAGCACCACAGGGCTGTGAAATAGGTCGCGGACAGGCAGGCGCCGGTCGCTGATTTGTGACGCCAAACGGCGCCGGTCGCTGGGTCATTACGAGTACACAGGCACTGCCCCCGACAGCCGGCCCAAGAAAACAAAACGCATCTGTCAAAATGAGGCAGACAACTATAGAGATCCCGGTGATACAACTCACCAGGCAGCAGATAGAGAACCTGACAGATGAACAGATAAGAAACCTGTCAGAGGCTCAGTTCTGGGCCATTGTTAACAGATGGCTTACAGAATTCACAAAAGAGCAGGAAAAAGATATGAAAGAAGCGAAAAACTTTCATAACGAAAGGAACAAAACCACATACGAGACAGAAGGAAAGGAAATAAAATCCAGAGTTCATTTCAACAAACTGGAATATGGAGAAGGAACAAGCAGTCAACCAATGCAGCGAGAGGAAATGGGAAGCAACAATGAAAGGATCAGAAACCTCTGGGACAGCTATAAAAGGCCCAACATAAGAATCATTGGTTTGCCAGAGAATGAGGAAGATGAACTAGAACTTGAAAAATTGAGTGAAAATATAATAAAGGAGAACTTCCCAGACTTGGGGAAGGGAATAGACTTGCAGGTCCAGGAAGCAAGGAGAGTTCCCAAGAGACTGGACCCAGGGAGAACCACTCCAAGACACATTATAATCAAAATGTCAAAAATTAAAGATAAAGAGAGAATCTTAAAAGCAGCAAGAGAGAAGAAAAGAATTATGTACAAAGGGGTCCCAATTAGACTATCAGCTGACTTCTCAAGGGAGACCCTACAGGCAAGAAGGGACTGGCAAGAAATATTCAAAGTAATGAAAATCCAAAACCTACAACCACGAATACTCTATCCAGCGAAATTGTCATTCAGAATAGAAGGACAGAGAAAGTGTTTCCAGGACAAAATAAAACTGAAAGAGTTCATTAGATCCAAACCACTGTTATATGAGATGTTAAAGGGACTGGTTTAAAAAAAACAGAAGCTAGGGAGATGAAACAAAGGCAAACTAAATAGGCAACGAGAGTGGAAAAGGAACTGTGGGTACGGGAAGCATATTGGGGGGAGGTCAACAGGGAGGGGGAATGGGGAAAGGGAGGGAGATGATATAGGAATTGGGGATCAAGGTAGGAGGGAATGGAATAGACGGAGAGAGGTTGGGAGAAACTGTATGCACAACTAATGGACATAATCTAAAAGGGGGGGGACAACTGGAGGGAGGGGGGCCACCGGGTGGAGGGGAGCAGAGGGAAGGGAAATTGGCACAAATGTAATATTTTAATCAATAAAACACATTAAATCAAAAAAAAATAAAATAAAAAAAATAAAATGTTCAGAAAAAAAAAAAGAAATGTTTTATATTTTCCACATTATTGGATTCATTTTAATTCCTGTGTATCTTAATTTATGCATTTAAAATGATTATTCTTAGGAATTCATAGTCTTTACCAGACTTCCAAAGGGGTTCAAGACCAGAAAAGATTAAACCTTCTGTTTTTAATCATATCTAATCTGTTTAGACCTACTCTTATCACCTATGTGCTTTCAAAATCCTCAGGTGGCTTGCCAGCACACAGGATAAGGTTCCCAATTTTAACAACGCTGACAAGGTTCTCCACATCTTTGCTGGGATGAGTTTTCTGCTTTATTTCAAGTCATTCCTCATCTCCCTCACTCTGCATTTTTTCTCCCTTGAGCCTGGTTGCTCCTTGGCACTTGGCCCTTTCACTCCTCTGGACATTTGCTGAAATGTTCCCTTTTCCTGCAAAGTCTATCCAACCATAGAAGACTTCTCTTCCATCTTCAAGAACACCCTTTTCCAGTACTGTCTCCTCTCAGGCCAAATTAGTTTCTCCTTCATTCATACTCCTGCAGCACATCATACGTACATTTTCACGTTGGATGGTGGTCTTGGTTGACTTGTTTGCCTCTTGCTCAACAGTAATACCTCATGGGAAGATATTATCTTACACACCTTGGAATCCCTAAAGGGCATTAACAGATGCTTGATAAATGACTAGTGAACTAAACTAAGTATCTTTTTAGGAAATTGATCTGATAATATGATTTACTTCTTTAATTCATAAGAACCTGATAAAATATGCCTCAGAATCTTTCCCTCGGGCTTCTTATAATCTTTAGTTTAAAAACATGAAATTCTATTTGCTTAAAAATAAATTTGCTAACAAGTCACAGACTAGGGGGAGACATTTGCAATACATATATCTGACAAAATATTCAGAATCATCATTTTAAAAGACTCCTACAAATCAATAAGAAAAAGACAACCAATCCAATAAAAAATTGGGCAAAAGACTTGAACTCGGAAAAAGAGAATATCTGAATGGCCAATAAACATAGGAAGTAAAGCTCACCAGGACTTTATATGATTCATCAGGGAAACACAAATTAAAACCACAATGAGAGACCACAATTTCCATTTCAGAAAGTCTAAGATTTAGAAGACTGACAATATCAAGTATCTCTAAGGTTGTAGAGCTCATGTATTATTGGTGGGGATAAGGGAGCAAAATGACAGTCTCTTTTGAATACCATTGCTAGTTTTTACTACAGTTAAATATTAATTTGCCTAATTATATAACAATTTCATTATTTATCTCCGAGAAATGAGTGTATATGTTCTCTCATTTGTATGTTATATTCATGGCAACTTTATTCATAAGATGCAAAAAATGAAATAGTCCAATTGTTCATCAAAAAACAGATAAACTGTGATGCATTTATATAATGGAGCACTACCCATCAATTAAAAAAAGAAATAAATGACAATAAAAATAAATTAAAATAAAGAAATAATTGGCTCTAGCAACAAAATGGAGAAATCTCAGAGACACTATGTTACATGAAAGAAACCAGACACAAGAGTTTTAGTATATGATTCCATTCACATACAGCTTAAGAACAAGCAAAACTAAAAGGTGTTTCTAGAAGTCAGAAAAGAGATTACCCCTTCAGGGAATAGAATGAAAAGTGCACAAGAGAATCTCATGGGTTACAGGAAATACTCTAGTTTTATCTTAATGGTGGTTATCCAGATGTATACATAGCCTGCGAGCTAAGTGTCGCTGGTTCGATCTTCCAGTCAGGGCACATTAGAGAAGGAAAACTCTGATTCCAAAAAACCTCCGCTGCCTTGCGGCATACCTTTTCAGGGGAAAGGCTAAGGGAGTAAACCCCAACAGAAAATCCGGAGCCGGAGTCCCTAAGGCGGTTTGACGTTGTAGTCAACACCGGCAACTCCTGCGGCGCACCTGAAGCCAAGCTGTATTGACTCCGTCTTTCCCTTGGATCCCTCAGCTGCGAAGAGAGGGGGGGTCTGCTGCATGGGCAACAGCAGACCCTCCATATCACCCTGCCCAGGCTCTGTAGCTTCAGCTTCACTGGAGAGGACACTCCAGCGTCATCACAAGATGTCGATTCAACACGGGAGGAGACAGATACCGTGTCACTCCCGAGTCGGACTGCACAGCCATTCTCGGCGGTGCAGATAGACTCTTAAGAAGCTACACCATCGTCTCTCGAGACGGACGGCTGCCGACGACATATGTAAAAATTTAGACTATATGCTGAAGATTAATGCACTTTATGCACTTCATTATATGTATGTTATTACTCATAAAGTAAAATAAATAAAGTTGGTCAAGTCTGCAGAAGTGGTAGTGTTTTGGAAACTCAAACCATGGCTAAACCATTTGGAAAATGGTTTTAATATAGTCCAAAACAAACCACCACGTGACCTAGTGGAAAGACTAAGTTATTCTTGGATGAGTAGAAAGGAGAATGAAAATATAGAAGTATTTTGAAAGCAAAAGCACATGACACAAATGTACCATGTTCACACAGGCATGCTCCTGCCTTGGACCTATAATAACCTGGGTTAAGTCAATGGCTCGGAAATCACTGAACATGATAACAATGTTGGCATCCTAACCATCAGCACATGTTTTGCTTTTTAAAGTTTGTTTTTAGAGATAAAACTGACATATAACACTATGTAAGTTTACTGTGTAAAATGTATTGATATGATACATTTAATATATTCCAAATATTTTACTTTTACTTATTTTTAGAGAGAGGGAAAGGGAGGGAGAAAGGAAAGGAGAGAAAACTATGTATGAGAGAAACATTGATTGGTTGCTTCTCACACACCCTCAACTGGGGACCTGGCCCAAAACCCAGGCATGTGCCCTGACTGGGAATTGAACTGGCAACCTTTCAGTTCACAGGCTGGTGCTCAATCCACTGAGCCACACCAGCCAGGGCACATTTAATATATTTCAGTATGATTGCCATGGGGTTAGCTAACATCTCTACCATGTCTACTTCCTATTTCCTCTCTTGTCTGTGTCTTCACACTGGTAGCACTTGGGACTGAAGAATATGTTATGCTTTTTGAAATCAGGTATGAGATGGAAAAATGACTGAGAGAGATCATTCAGCTAGGGAGGAAGGGACTCATGGAGCATGATCTTCAAGACCTGACACTCCCACATCCTTGTAAGTATACCCCGTCATCCTGGACTGGTCCTCCTAGTGCAACCCCCAAACCCCTTCAGTCCTGCCTTCCACTGCCTTTAATACAGTCTCCCAAGTAGTCTTCTCGCCTCAGATGTCCTCTCCACTCCCCAACAGCCAGAGTGATTCACCCAAAAAGTAAGTCTGATCATGTCTTTCCACTTAGGTGGTTCCATTTTGTCTCAGAAAAAAGCCAAAGTGAATGGTGGTAAACAAGGCCTTTCAGGATCTATGGATGCATATCTCCCTCTTCAGTCTTACCTCCTCAGCAGGCAATCTGTGCATGTCCTTAGAATGTGTTATTAATACCCCCGGGTTAGCCTTCAGAGGATCACTATAACCCAGAGTTCCAGTGGTGTGTTACTCTTGCTGCTTACTGTAGCATTTGGATTTAGTGTTTGTGAGAATCTGAAGAAGGGAAGTGACATCAGAAGCAATTCTGTCATTTGCCTTCTGTCCTTTGTCTCCTAGAATTGTCTGCTCTAGAGTGAGATTTCCAAACCAAAAATAGATTAAACTATAGACATGGGGCTTCTAGAACACACCTTCTCCTCCTTAATGCTCAGAATATGTATGAATATGGCATCAAGTACTTTATTCTCAGTGTATAAATCCTTTAGAGTCTAAAATTTAAATTCTTAGTATGGAATTATATTAACACTGTGGTCTTCTTGGTGGGGTTTTGTATGCCAAATTAAAATGTGCTCAGAACCAAATTATGTTAAATTATAAATCTCCCAGAAGCAATACAAAGGCATAAATAATATATATTAATGTCAGTGGGTAAAATGGTCAAACCTAGATATTGCCTATGCAGCTGTAGGTTTGTAAGCCTATAATCTGTAGTGCAGGGGTTCAAAACTAGTATCAAAGAATTAGCTTCAAGGAGTCTCCACCCTCTCCTCGCATATGAAAAATAATTATTTTATTTTAGGAGAAAGGGAGCCCATAGCTTTCAGATTCTCAAAGGGGTCTAAGATGCCTTCAAAAGAAACAAAACAGCCCTGGCTGGTGTGGCTCAGTGGATTGAGTGCCAGCCTGTGAACCAAAGGATCACCGGCTCGATTCCCAATCAGGGCATATGCCTGGGTTGTGGGCCTGGCCCCCACCAGTTGGGAGCATGCAAGAGGCAACCACACATTGATGTTTCTTTCCTTCTCTTTCTCCCTCATCTTCTCTCTAAAAAAATATATATATATAATATTAAAAAAATTTTTTTTTCTAGAGTGATTAGACTTATTATTTACACCTGGGAGCAACTACCCTTCATATTTACGCAAAGCACACTCAAAGAAGTGATATCTAGCAGACTTCAATGCTGCACACCAAACTGCTTATAATTCTGGGACACAATTAAAGATAATGAAGCAGTATGTTGCCATTTTTTTTAATATTACTGCTTTCCTTTATTGGAAAGAAAGCAAGACAGACTTCTTGTTTTTCACTTGTCTCATGAAAGTTATCTCTGGTTCAGTTTTAAAATATTCTTACCTCAAACATATCTTTGTTTAATGAAATAAAACTTTAACAGAAAGAAAGATATCCTTTACTCAAAAGTGGAGCATCTAATCATCAAGTCATCAGTTTTCCCTACATTAACTTAGAAATTTAATATGATTCCAACAAATTCTTTTTTTCTGGTTCTAGACATATTAATACTAAAAAGCTTCTACTTCTAAAACAATGTGGTGGTGGCACGTGAATTAGAGTGACCAATGGAATAGAATGGAAAATCTAGAATAGTCCCAAGTATATATGGGAATATAGAATATGACAAAGGATATTTTTTAAATCACTGAGGCAAAAAAATAGACAGTGATATCTTAATAAACTGAATGACTATACAAAAAAAAAATAAACAAAAAAAATGACATAGAAAGGAAGAGTCTTCGTTACAACAGATATAATTTGATAAATGTAGTGGCAGTGATGTTGTAATAGCAAAACTATGGTTTTGCAACCATCATGGAAAAGATTGACTTGAACAAAAATGAATGCTAAATCGAGAAGGAAAACTTGATGAAAAGCTGGGTATTTGCATTGCCTTTCCAAAGATTGTTTATTGGTTCTAAGGATACAGTAATAAATAAACAGTGAAGAAAAAACAACAAAGGGGTGGTTATAACTAACATCATCCAATAGGTGCATAAAGATATCATTTGTTTCCAGATGGGATAATCTGGGAGAATATAAAATAACCTATGTAATAATCCAGCCAGAGATGCATAATCTGAATCTAACTAGGAGAAAATACCAGATAAACCAACTGATGAAAATATAAAATAATTGGCCTACGTTATTAAAAAATGTCAAGGTCATGAAATATAAAGAAAGACCGAGAAACTATTTCAGATTATAGAAGACTAAAGACACATGATATAATCATATATAGCAGGGGGAAAATGTTTATTTGGACAACTGATATTACTTTATTAATATTAGATTTTTGGAATTTGTTAATATATTGTAGTTATGTAAACAAATATTCTTGTTTTAAGGAAATATATACACTGAAGGAGCACCTACTCTCAAATGGTTCAGAAACAAATAGTAAAATACTGTGTGTGGCAGAGGAAGTGGGATGGGAGGGAGGCCTTGGCTGGGTAGCTCAGTTTTTAGAGTATTGTCCTGATACACTAAGATTGTGAGTTCCATCCTCAGTCAGATACACATAAGAATCAACCAATGAATGCATAAATAAGTGGAACAACAAATCAATGTTTTTCTTTCTACCTTCCTCTTCTTTCTCTAAAATCAATCAATAAGTTTTCTTTTTTTAACTTAAAAAAAATATTAGCGTGGGCAGAGGAGGAAAAGAAGGAGAGAGAGAATGACAAAGCAAATGTGGCAAATGAAAAACTGGTGCATCTGAGACTTCTGGCCAAGATGGAGGCCTAGACAGACACACTGCATCTCCCTCCACAACTAAGAAGGAATAAAAATACCTCAAAACTAGAGACAACCTGAAGTTCCAGAAAGCCAAGCTACATGGAAGTCCAACAAACAAAGATATAAAGAAGAAATACTCATTCAGACAGGTAGGAGGGGTGGAGCCGAGGTGGAGAGGACAGGGTGTGGTGGTGGCAGCAGCGGCAACAGCAGGCTGGCAGAAAGCACAGTCACATGTTTTAGAGAGTAAGGAGAAACACCTGGGGAGTGCTGCCAACACCAGACCAGACTGCACAGCTCATGGTTCTAGCGTTGGGGAAAATAAGCCTCATTGCTTCTGACTGTGCAAACCAGAGGGGGTTGGGGCAGAGGAAGAAACTGCCAGTCTCTCAGCAGATTCCACTTGTTTAAAGGGCCCCCATAGTCCTAGAATGTGCACAGACCCACCCACTCTGGGAATAAAGGCCAGGGCAACAGCTCAAGAGGCACCAGTTCCATAGGGAAGTGGGAGAAGTGCCTGGAAAAGGGGCAAGTACTGAGCAAGCACCATTGTTCCCTCTCAGACCTCTCCCCCACATACAGCACCACAATGTAGTAAAACGGGTTGCCCATACTGACAAATACCTAAGGCTCTGCCCCTTATAATGTAACAGGTGTGACAGCTCTACATAAGACATGGAAGCAAACAAATACAGGAGCCTATCAAGGTGAGAAGACAGAAGTATGGCCCAAAAGAGGAAATGGATCAAGGTTCCAGTGGGAGAACTAAGCGATGATGAGATAGCCAACCTAACAAATGTAGAGTTCAAAACATTGGTGATAAAGATGTTCACAGGCTTGACAGATATGCTTAAGTATGGCAAATGTATAAGGGAAGAAGTGAAGGCTATGCTAAATGAAATGAAGGAAAATCCACCCAAAACCAATGGTGAAGGGAAGGAAACTGGGGTTCAAATCAGTGATTTGGAACATAAGAAATAAAACAACAGTCAACCAGCACAGAACAAGGAAATAAGAATTTAAAAGGATGAGGAGAGGCATAGGAACCTCTGGGACAACTTTAAATGTGTCAACATCTGAATCACAGGGGTGCCAGAAGGAGAAGAGGAAGAGCAAAAAACTGAAAGCTTATGTGAAAAAATAATGTAGGAAAACTTTCTGAATTTGGTGAAGAAAATAGACATACAAGTCCAGAAAACACAGAGAGTCCCAAACAAGCTAGACCCAAGAAGACCACACTAAGACACATCATAATTAAAATGCCAAAGGTTAAAGACAAAGAGAGAATCTTAAAAGCAGCAAGAGAAGAGAGTTACCTACAAAGGGGTGCCTATAAGACTATCAGCTGATTTCTCAAAAGTAACTTGGGAGGCAAGAAGGGACTGGCAAGGAGTATTCAAAGTCATGAAAAGCAAGGACCTACAAAGATAACTCTATCCAGCAAAGCTATCATTTAGAATGGAAGGGCAGATAAAGTGCTTCCCAGACAAGGTAAAGCTAAAGGAGTTCATCATCACCAAGCCATTATTATATGAAATGTTAAAGGGACTTATTTAAGAAAAAGAGGATCCAAATGATGAACATTAAAATGACAACAAACTCACGAGCATTGTAACAGAACCTCTGGGCTGTTCCAATTGAAACAGAACCCACAGGCCATTTAGATAGGGGCCCAACTACCCGCCACCAGAATTACAACTCTCAGTACTAGAGTTTAGTGAAAAGAAAAAGAACTGTTTATTTAACAGTTAAATAGATTTAGATTATTTGCGGATTTCTGCTGTTGAGTCTTAAGTTCTTTAAAATACCCACAAACACATAGTCCTGCCTCCCCCTACCAAACCAGGCCAGCCTTAGAAAAGTCAGAAACACTGTTTCCCTACTTCCTAGGCACAGTTCAGCTTTACCAGTACCTAGCTGCCAAGCACTCAAATCTGATTGGGGAGGTCCTTTCTCTGCTGTGGTGCCCTCCAGCTCTCAATGCAGAACTGCGTGGATTCTCAGCCTCCTTGTAAACTGCCTTCTTCCTGCAAACCGCACGTATCTCCTCTCCTTCTCAAAACTGCATGGCAAGAGCCTCTTAGAGCAGCCTGGAGAGCCCTCTCAAAACCACATGGAGAACTCAGCTTCTTTAGTTCGCATGGAGAAGGCCCCTTCACCAAGCCGCATGGAGGGGGTGCGAGAGGGAGCGAGTGAGAGCAAGAGCAAGTGAGAGAGAGACCCAGCGAGCGAGCGAGAGCCAGAGAGAGCCTGAGACCAAGCTAAAATGTCCGCAGCTGCTTATATATCCCTGACTGCATCCTCTGATGCAGTGGGTGTTGCAACCAGTTCTGACCATTCACAGAACCCTACGCAGGCTCTGTAGGCTCCTTCTGTACCATCCCACAGTTCAAGACTCCTCCCATCTTCTTGGGCCTTGGAAGTATCAAAGCCATTTTGCATAACAAAGACACTAGCAACTAGCCGCAGGCATACAAAGGCGTCTTAAAAGCTGCTTCCTTTTCCCCATCCTCCAGCCGCAAACTCTGGGGTTTGTTTTTGGACGCCCCTGTTTCTGTAACAGTATCAACAACAGAATCTGAAAAAAAATAAAAGACACCCTCAAAAACAAACAAAACAACAACAACAACAAAAAATGAACCAAACTAAGCAAACAACCAGAATAAAAATAGAATCAGAGATATGGGGATCATTTGGAAGGTTGTCAGCTGGGAGGGAGAAGGGGGAGAAATGGGGAAATGATACAGGGTCGTCGTCGGCAGCCGTCCGTCTCGAGAGACGATGGTGTAGCTTCTTAAGAGTCTATCTGCACCGCCGAGAATGGCTGTGCAGTCCGACTCGGGAGTGACACGGTATCTGTCTCCTCCCGTGTTGAAGCTACAGAGCCTGGGCAGGGTGATATGGAGGGTCTGCTGTTGCCCATGCAGCAGACCCCCCCTCTCTTCGCAGCTGAAGGGTCCAAGGGAAAGACGGAGTCAATACAGCTTGGCTTCAGGTGCGCTGCAGGAGTTGCCGGTGTTGACTACAACGTCAAACCGCCTTAGGGACTCCGGCTCCGGATTTTCTGTCGGGGTTTACTCCCTTAGCCTTTCCTCTGAAGAGGTATGCCGCAAGGCAGCAGAGGTTTTTTGGAGTCAGAGTTTTCCTTCTCTGATGTGCCCTGACTGGAAGATCGAACCAGCGACACTTAGCTCGCAGGCCGACGCTCAATCCACTGAGCCAAACCAGCCAGGGTTGGCTTCCCTGACCGGGAAACGAACCCGGGCCACGGCGGTGAGAGCGCCGAATCCTAACCACTAGACCACCAGGGAAAAGTATCTCAGTACTTCAGTACTAATTGTACTGTATTTGGGTATTATTTTACATTTATATAATCTTGGTTTATGTAATTGTTTTGGTGCTAATTATACTGAAATATTTTATTATAGTAGTTAAATTATTTCTCTTTTCAGAAAATATCTGCATTGTAAAAGTTAAAGTTAGTCAATAGATATTTCAATACCATGAATGTTAGCACTAATAATCAGCTTTTACATATAACTTTCTTATATCTTAGGGCTTTTGCCAAGATGGCCTCAGCTCCTGCCAGCTATGGCAACACTACCACTAAATCAATGGGGTAAGTATTTTTAATAATTCTGATTGGATTTGTCTAGTCCTCCCGACCATAATTAGACTTTCATGCCTTAAAAACACACTGACACATTGCAGACTGTTTTTATTGTGATAGAGAATAAATGTGAACATGCCTTTGGTTTCTTAGGTAGTTTAAATTTTCATTTTAAAATGTATGTTAATGTGCCTTACCTGGGCCCTGGCTGGTGTGGCTCAGTCGACTGAGCGCCAGCCTATTAACCAAAGGGTCGCAGGTTCGATTCCCAGTCAGGGCACATGCCTGAGTTGTGGGCCAGGTTCCCAGTTGGGGGCGTGCAAGAGGCGGCTAGTCAATGAATCTCTCACACATCAGTGTTTCCCTCTATCCCTCCCTTCCCATCTTTCTAAAAATAAAGAAAGGAAATTCTTTTAAAAAATATGTCTTACTTGGTATGAGCTATTGGCTTATTTTACTTCCCTGTTCTTAAAACATTACATTTTTCACTTTCAGAAGATATATTAAGATTAAGCTATTTTTATATAAATGTTGATAACTAATATAGACTTGCCAGTAGACACTTAGGAGCTAGCTTCAAGGTAGACCTGGGCATCCTGCTGAATAATAGGGAGGAAGTCCCCAGGGCTGGGTATGGCTTCTGACTCCAGAGTATCCTATAAAGTCTGCATGATTTTTAAAGAAACTGAACAAAGTAATTTTTACTGCTCATTTTCAGACCATACTATAATAGTTTCAAATTCTTAGCTTATTTTTTATAGTTTAGAGCAAAAACATGAAGCCCAGAGGAAAAACAGGTTTATCCTAGCCCCACACTGAGCTACCACTTTTAATGAAACAATTTCCAAAAGCAAAAGCACTCATCTTAATGCAGGACCTTGTGAATGTTTGGCAATGTGAATGCAACAGGCCTCGCTGCAGGTCAGCCCATCCCCTCAGAGCAGCCTCAGGCCGGGGGACCACCTGAAAACCGTCCATTCCAGCAAAGATTACCTTCTGTTGTTTCTGTTAAAGAAAGGATTCCCATCTTACCCATCTCTTCATTTCAGTGGGGATAAGAACAAGATAGGGAAAAAGAAAATATATTTCAAAAATTACTTTCATGTGTGTAACAAATAGACTTACCAGTTTCATGTGTTAAATCTTATTGAATACTAAAAGCCTTGTAGACTTCTTATGGATTTTATAGTTGAGTATTTTAATAAAATGTGTAACAGGATAATTTTGGATGATTTAAAGGATATCTCTAGCCTTCTGATACTACAATACAGTAGTCCCTCTCTGCATCGCAGTCCACCCATCAGGGCCTCACTGCATCACGGGATCTCAAAAAATACCACATTTATTTATTGCGCATTCCTTGCCATATCGCAGGACCTCGCGGCACTGTATACATATGTTGCTATGTAGGTTTAAGAGTGTAGAATATGTTTAAGAACATAAGTAGTGTTTACAAAAGTGTGGAAAAGGTTAAGGGAGTGGGAAAGGTTAATAAGGGACCAGGAATGGTTTATAAGTGTGTGGAAAGGGTTTATAAAGTCTTAAAATATATATAAATACTAAAATAAATGTAAGATTCCTACTTCACAGATTTTCACCTATCGCGGGGGGAGAGGGGAGTCCAGAACACAATACCCGTGATAAATAAGGGAATACTGTACAGGATTACCAGTCTGTTTCACAAAGCATCCTTTGATCCCAAATGAGAAGCTGTTGGAGACACAAATAGAAACCTAATACAGCAAATCATTTGTTGGTGTTATTTTTGATGTTAAAAATTTAGACAACCAACATTCTTTAGTGCTGCATTATTCTTCACATTTTTATATGATAGATTTTATCATGGGGGGGGAGACAGTATACAAGGCAGGATTGGATCTAGCTGCTATGATAAAGAGAACATAATAACTTTTGACCTACTCATAATACTTATAAGCATATATTTTTTTAATATGTTAGTATGTTTTGAATTCCTAAAGCAACTTGTCTTGAGAGCATGTTTGGAGGTTCTAGCAGGGAGCACAGTTACTCACATACCCTAGACCGAAGACTGGTCCTCTCCTCTAGTCGGGAAGGTCATCCTCTTCGACCAAGTGCGCAGCTTATGTTCAAATTCATTTTACAGGGTATTCATTATACAGGGTATAAGAAGCATAATTGGTCAGTACAAAATAGACAGGGGCAAGTTGAGAATAATATGGAAAAGGGTGAACCAAAGAACTTATATGCATGACTCATGGACATGAAATAAGGGGGGTAGGATTGCTGGAGGAAAGGGGGGTACTGGGTGAAGGGGCACAAAGGGAAAAGAAATTGGAACAATAACAGCATAATCAATAAAATATACTTAAAAATAGTATTTATGAAAAAATGTTTTATAAAAGTATATTTGTAAGAAATGCGCAATAAAGTCACAAAATGATATTGTTAAACTCATTAGCCTTTCACATGTGTCTTTGAGGGCAGTTTTGCTTGTCCAAATGAGGAAAATCCTAGGCCCAAATCCATGCTATCTCTATGTCACCAAAAACCTGTGACCAAACCGGGCGATCAAAGGAGGCCTAAGGGATACATTCTGGGACTTCAAGGAAAGAGTGGAGTTAACCAGGGAAAAGCACAGTGAATATTAAATAAGGATAGTAGTAAATAGAACTGTTGAGGAAGAAAAATTTAACTGAGTAGATATAAAGATCTAATTAGCCTTACTGAACAATTCTTGAATCAAGCAGCATCCCATTCCATAAAACAGAAAGGTGTTCTGAGGAGCTTTGTGAAAGGGAAGACTTTTATAGCCAGAAACAAGGCTGGACAAGAAAATTCAAAGAACAAGGGCACCTTCCCGTAGTTGAAGGCAGGGGATCTTATCAGGTGATGACCTCATTAGAATAGACCAGGAAATTCAAGACTAATTGGTTTAAAATTCCATTCCTGGGTGTGGTTGAAACTGCAATTAGGTTAGGTATTAAGTCTTAGTGGGGCTTACCACGAGTGACTCCATTTTGGGTCTGCTGATTCATTTTAAAAGGACAAAGTGAAAAATGGACAAAATGAAAGGAAGGTCAGTCGTCTGAGTCAAGATGGGGTCAATCCTGCTTGCAGCATTATGGGGGACTGTGACTCTAATAGAGTGGCCGTTCACACATTCCCCACAGACCATGGTTTTGGGGATGGAGGAAGGAGATAAATACAACTTTTAAGGTACTTTGCATATGTATGGCAGGCTGCTTGCCCCTGGCTGGTTTGGCTCAGTGGATTGAGCGTCGGCCTGCGAGCTAAGTGTCGCTGGTTCGATCTTCCAGTCAGGGCACATCAGAGAAGGAAAACTCTGACTCCAAAAAACCTCTGCTGCCTTGCGGCATACCTCTTCAGGGGAAAGGCTAAGGGAGTAAACCCCGACAGAAAATCCGGAGCCGGAGTCCCTAAGGCGGTTTGACGTTGTAGTCAACACCGGCAACTCCTGCGGCGCACCTGAAGCCAAGCTGTATTGACTCGTCTTTCCCTTGGACCCTTCAGCTGCGAAGAGAAGGGGGGGGTCTGCTGCATGGGCAACAGCAGACCCTCCATATCACCCTGCCCAGGCTCTGTAGCTTCAGCTTCTCTGGAGAGGACACTCCAGCATCATCGCAAGATGTCGATTCAACACGGGAGGAGACAGATACCGTGTCACTCCCGAGTCGGACTGCACAGCCATTCTCGGCGGTGCAGATAGACTCTTGGGAAGCTACACCATCGTCTCTCGAGACGGACGGCTGCCGACGACAAGGGCAGGCTGCTAGCTAGGGCTGGTAAAAGGGCAGAAGATACAGCTTAAGACACTTTGCATATCAATGACAATGAGATAACCAAGCCTTTCCTTAAGGGGAGAGGCAGAAGGAAAAGAGAGAGCCATAAGGAAAGGAGAGAGCCTTAAGGAAGGGGGTCAGGCCATTTGAAAGGATGAAGAAGGGCCCTGTTGTCCGCCATGAGGTCTGGTGTGAAAGAAGGGCCCTCGTCTGCCAAGGGAAGAAGCACAATGGAAGAAGAATGATGGAGCAGCAGGCTGTAGCATGCACTTGAGAAGAAGTAGCTATGCAGTTTGAGGTCAGGATCTGGCCATGTGGCCTGGGTAAGAAAGCAGACATGCTGCTGCTTTGATTGTGCCCACTCCAGCCGACTCCAAAGCCACCAAGGACTCTGCCTTGCAGGCCTGGACTGTATCTGGACTCTTGGAACTTGGGACATATGAAAAGGACACGCTCTTAGGATTTATGCCTTTTCTGGACTTAATCATGATCCAATGTAACACAGCACATGCTTTCCTGAACTATTATACGGAGGCTGATGACATCATACACCAGATCCTGAAGGAGAGAGCTGACAGATAAGGAGCAGGGAACTATTGGCTTTGGTTTATAGCTTTTTGGGGAGCAAGGGAAGTGCTGGGTGTCAGGGGAGAACAGGGCTCTGAACAGTAGTGCTCCCAGCCCTCCCAAGGTTGGCAGATTGTAAATAAAGATCTGTTTTTCCTCAACATTAATTGTTGGGTCTTACACCAAGGCACCACTTGAATGAGCACCTCCCCCCTTGCTTGGTAACAACTCTACAGCCAGAACAGTGGACCCCTTCTAGAACTTTCTTCTCCTCTCACTCATATGTATCAACCCCCCTCTTCCTCTACAGAAAAGAAAGGGAAGGGAGAAAGCAGACTTTCTTTTAGGTCCAAAAAGGTGAATCAAGTACACTTTCTAGCCTTCCTGATTTCCATTCCCCACACAAAATGAGCTCCTTGCTTGAGTCTCAAACCCTTAATAGAGAGCAGTCTTTCATTTGGGATACTGTCTTGAAATATAAATAATCATCCAGAGTATTGCACATGGAAATGCATTCAGGCCAAAGTGTAATCAGCTAGCTAATCAGTAAAACCTACAGTGATAAAGGACTAAGAAAAAATTAGAAATAGATTTTCTCATTTTGGAAAAGAAAGGCATTGAGAAAAGGAAAAAGAAACATTCCAGGGATACAAAGAGGAAAGAAAGAGGAAAGGAAAAAATAAACCAAAATAATAATAATTTAAAAAGTTATAATAAAAAAATTTTTTTTAAAGAGGAAAGAGAGGAAGAGGGGAATAGAGGTCCTTACTACCTTTACTATTTGCTAGAGAGCTAAGTCTAGGATTCCTGGGGAGCCATTTAATGAGATCATTGTTACTAAATGGTGGAGCACAAACTCTCCTGCTCCCAAGAACTTTATGTTTATCAGACTGACTCTATAACAGAGCTTGGGTTTTGGAGGATTTTTTAAAATAGAAGAATAGATGTTAAATTAAGGCACTTTCTTTGCTTCAGTTTCTTAATCGGTAAAGTGTGAATAGTTATATTCTCGTAATATTGTTTGGAATGAAGAGATCATTTCTGTTAAATTGCTTTAGTAAAGAAAAAATACAGCATCAATTTTAAATTGTATGATTCTTTTTCTATCCCAGTTGGTCTGCATACATTCTCCTTCAGCCTCTTAGGTCACTCGCCCCAATATTACAGAATTATTTACACATAGCTAATTGTTTCATTAACATATTATAGGAGTCTTTCCCTTCCTCCCTGGTAAAATGAGGTTTCTTAGTTGACCAGGGGTCACAACCTCAAATCCTCCAGGGAGTAGCAAGGTAACACAATTCTGTGTAGCTTGCTGATGTGAGGTGAGTGTTAGGGAGGGCTGAGGACTGGGACAATGGAGCTAGCATGCCCTGCCTGAAAGCCTTCACATACAAGGCACATCCAGGTAAGTGGATCAGTTTGGCCCTCTCTAGACTAGAGGATGTCTAAATTCCCTTTTAGCTCCCAAATCCTGTGATTCAGTATTTTGAAATTTCACATTTGGAATGTTAACTGGCCGACAGCCTTTCCCCCAGTATTTATTAACCTGCATGGCTCTTGCTGGTCACGTATCATTGCAAAATCTTTGGCATTTATTTAGTAGAGTGGTTCCTATTGCAGGAGAAGGTCACATAAAATGTTCCAGGTACAGTTGACCTCTGAGCAATGTGGGAGGTACGGGTGCCAACCCCTGGAGGTGTTGAAAATCCACATATAATTTTGACTCCCCCCAAACTTTACTAATAACCTCCTGTTCACTGGAAGCCTTACTGATAACAGGGAGTCAATTACCACATGTTTTGTATGTTATATGTATTATATGCTGTATTCTTACAACACAGTAAGCCAGAGAAAAGAAAAAATGTTGAGAAAATCACAAGGATGAGAAAAATACATTGACAGTACTGTACCTATTTACTGAGAAAAATTCGCATATAAGTGGACTCACACAGTTCAAAGACTATGTTGTTCAGGGTCAACTGCATTTGCAGAACTTTGCCCCAAAGCTCCAATTCTGTTTTTCTTAAAGGACCAAGCTACTGGTTACAAAATGACAAGTTACAGATTATTTTTCACATTGACCTTTACAGGTTCCTTTCACCCCTGCCAAGATGCACCCAGTTTTCATTTATCCCCCTTGAATACCTCAGATAATAATCTTATCTGATCTGATTACAAAGCTCTCTGAGCCCCTCATCTTGCCTAGTCTCTAGAACATTTCACACCCACCGTGTACCCCCATACACGCCTTTCCCATTCTTTATCTCCTTATCCCCAACTCCCTTCAAGCTTCGCCCTTTCTCTAGATACTTACCTACTAGGTTTTGTCCACAGGGGCTTGGAAGCATTCCTTGCCACAGAAGATAAGACAGCAGACAGGATTGCTGCTTCAACTATAGAGGGTAAAATCTGTGGGAGGGGAAACACCAAAGACATTCTTGAGAGAGATGTGAAGAGCCCGGGTTGCTGGAGGGTGTCCCTGGACTGTCATTGTCTGACTAACCTAAGTAATGAATAATTAGGTTGTTAAGTCCTTGTTCCCAACCCTGCAGCCTGATTCATCCAACCTACAGTACAGCAGCTTGGGATGGTTTTTATGGTTACAATGATAATGATGTTGAACCAGGTTGACATCTGCCCCCCAAGAACTCAGAATTCCTAGGGCTGATGAGTTGCTGACCAGTCCCTGGTGTGCTGTATGGCCGGCAGCTGATCCCAAAGAAAGGGAGCAGGGAGGTCAGGCGCCCTGAAGTTCAGAGGCCTGGTGTGAGAGTGAGCACCTGAAAGATTACAGCTGTAACTAGTCAAGTTTCTGTTCCTCTTGTGCGTGCATTTATATGTTATTTTTGGTCTGTGAGGGACAGGCCTGGGCCTACCAGCTCCTTTGCTCTTATTACAACGTAGCCCTTTACACCCCCTAGAATCAGTCTCCACCATGGTCTGCAAGGCCCTCCCTGCTCTTCCCCTGCCGAGAACTCAAATTTATCTCCTACCGTGTGACACAAGTTCTGCTTCAGGGCCTTTGTACTGGCTATTTTTGCAATTGGAACATTCATCCTCTGCTACTGCTCCCCCTTTACATAAACATCTGGCTCCCCAATATTCATTAGTCACTTCATGGAGTAACAGTTTTTCTAAGTATTTCCCCTCAAAGATTGTTTATTGGTTGTGAGAGTACAGGAAACTTTGTTTTCTTCATAGCTTATAAGCACAACTTGAAATTCTTTTTTTCCTTTTTTGGTCTATTTTTTGTCTTTGTTCTTTTTTGCTTGTTTCTTTTATTGGCACTGCCTGAAATTATTGAGTTTATTTATTTACTTGGGTATTTTTCTAGTCCCTTCCCCTAATTAGATTGTAAGTGCCATGAAAGCAGATTTGGGCCTGTTTTGCTGATAACATTATCCCTACCTCCAATATTAATAGCCGACACATAAGAGGTGCCTAAGGTATGTTCATTAGCTAAATGAATGGGACACTATTCATTCATGGACTAAATATTATTGGATACTTGGTGTGTACCAGGCACTGTGCTGAGTGCAGGAGATATAACCATAAACAAGATAGGCAGAGGCTCCCCCAAGGAGGCTTCCAGTCTAAAAAAGGAAGACAATCATTACAATAATAATAAATTAATTGAAATTTTGTTTTAAACAAACAAGCAAATAAGAAACTGCTTGTTTGTTCACAGATTGTTATGAATACACATACGAGGAGTGTTCTGGTGGGTGGGGGGTGGGGGGTATAGCTATCGGCCACAGAGCTCAGAATTCTCAACACTCCAAGACACGTTTATGAGTTGATAAAAGCATTTTATTCCTGAAAACTTGATGGGGTCGGATGGGGCAAGTGATGGTGGTTCTAGTTCTCAGACTAATTTTCTGCTGAGGAATCTAACCAAGACCATCCTA
This sequence comes from Furipterus horrens, assembly GCF_987537825.1. Lineage (NCBI taxonomy): Eukaryota > Metazoa > Chordata > Mammalia > Chiroptera > Furipteridae > Furipterus > Furipterus horrens. Next base: position 157,328,738 of record NW_028327173.1, read on the forward strand.
TGGCTCAGCATGCTCAGTGAGCATGAGACTAACTTTTGAATCCATGTTTCAACATCCAAAGAATTCAGATTTGGGGGATGTCCCAGGGTTGAGTGTCCTTTGGAGCTTGTAAAAGAGACTGGCATGAGGCAGAGATTGCAGTAGGTCAACAGGGCTTCCTTAAAAGTTGCAGAAGGGAAGGTGGGACCAGGTCACCTTCAGCTAGGAGGAGTCACACACAAACGATGCTGTTGGAACTTTCTAATTTTCCCCCAACCCCTTATATCTCTACTTGATTCGTTTCTTCCAGCTGTCAGCTCCTGAAGGCATTTGATTCTGTGGGTCCAGCCTCTAGACACTGGGTTGGATATGCTGAGAGTTTGATAGGATTCTGAAATCTTTGAAAACTTTTTGTTAAACAAATAAACTATGATTTGCGGAAACTCAAATGCTAAAATGGTGGTGATTTGGGTGCCAAATCCAAAAAATCTTCAATACAAAAAGTTCAAAGAGGTTAGAATTATAAATCTCAAATCTTAAAGATTCCTAAAATGAAACTTTTTTGGCACATTAAAAAAAATTTGCTCAGCAGTAACAAATTTTATCTTTTGGTGGTGGTTAAGTTACTTACTGCCTAAGAAACCACCCTGAAACTTGGGGACTTAAATAATAATTTTATTATGCTCATGAATTCTGTGGGTTAGGAATTCTGACAGAGCAAAGAGGTACGAATGTCTCTGCTCTGTGATTCTGGGTCCTCACATGGGAAGAAGGCTGGGGTGATTTCCTGCTTGAAGGTTGGAATCAGAGGGAGACCCTGTCACTCATATGTCTGGCAGTAATGTGGGCTATTGTTGAGGCACATCTACATGTGGTCTCTCAATGTGGCCTCTGCACAGGCCTGCATGGACTTTCCCACAGCATGATAGCTGCATTCCAGGAATCAGTGTCCCACCGGAGCAAGACAGAGGTGTGTGACACTTTTATGATCCGGCTCAAGGTCTCATTGTACGAAGAGCATGGGAGATGGGATTCTTGCAGGCATCTTTGGAAAATACAGTCTGCCACAGTGGTAGATTTGACTTTCAAAACTAGCTCAAAGTCATCAGGAGTTAAGTTTTATGAAAAATGTAGGTGAGTAAAGCTGTTCTGGTATTCAAAAAATGAGGAGTGGAACTATTAAATAATAAGAACATTTCCTTTTGTGGATTATATACAATCCAGAATTTATTTTCAGAAGACCACTTCTGCCACTCTCATAACAACCAACATTGAAAATACCCTGGAGAAAAAAAAAAAGCAACCAACATCATTCCACCAATCATCATGGCAGATTTGATTGGGCATCGCGGTCCGTATATCATCTCCTAGCAGAGAATCCAGAGAACTGCCCTGTAGACAGGTTCATTCTGGCATTGGGGTTTGTTAGAAAACAAACAAATGAACTCAGCACCTTACATCATATCTTGTATCACATAACCTTATATCACAGCCATCACCAAACGTTAAACTTTGTTTGGGGGATAAATTCTGAGTGCTGGCAGCAGTCAATAGATTCCTCCAAACCCTTTCTAATGGTATTTTTCTAAACTATGTTCTAAGCACTAGTTCCTGGAGATGAGAAATCTGCCTCGTGGAGATTAATAATTAATAAGCCATATAAGTATTAAAGGAGCTCCACATCCACAAATACCTGTTTGACATTGTTTAACCCAGTGACCAAAAAACTCCCTTTTCAAGGAGATCCTATTAATATACCTTGGAACTGGTTTACTGTGGAAAATACTGCCCCGTGGTCTTGTCCCTAAAAATGTCTGTAAATAGCAACAAAAAAAGTACTGTTGGTTTGCTATTTTGTCCCCAAAATTTATTTTTCACTTCTGATTAAACTGGTGCCAGTTGATCTGATTAACCTGGGGGTAGGGGGTACGGAGGACACCTGGGACCATTTGATAAAGACTCATTAATATAACACAGCCATGTTGCCTGGGTTTCAGGGCCACTTTCAGAAATGTGAAAAGCAATCTGGGGTATAGACTGTAAAAGAGCCCCAGAGCTGGAAGAAACTTTAGCGATTATCTACTTCAATTCCTTTATCTTGAAGATGGAAACTGAGGCCTACCTTTGTTGGACGACTTCCTCAAGAAACGTTAGCCGGTGCCAAATCAGAACTGGAAGCCAGATATACTTTCGTAGGGTAGTTTTTCCAATATAAAAAGTACATCTGTATGCCTTAGAGTCAGTCTGGATTCTGTACCCCTTAGAAGCACGAAGTTGAAATCAGGCCTTAGGAGACTGTGCCATTTATTAGCTGTATAATTTTCGGCAACTTACTAACTCATTCAAATTCCCCGAACCTGTTTTCTCATCTATACTTTGGAATGAGATTGTACACTAGCTGCCTTGAGGGGTAGTTGTCAGGGTCAAACGAGGTGAGGTACCGTATGGAGGATTCTGTCGATGCAGGTGGTTGATTGGTTGCTTGCTCTCTGCTAGTATGTATGTAGTTCTCTCAGTTCATAGGAATGTGACTCTGGACTCCTTAACAATTTGATTGGTTGGAGAGGTTGATGGGCTCGCAAATGTAGTTAGTCATTTCAAAAAGCTGCCTTTTTTTTTTTTTTTTCACCTCTCTGGAAATGACACAAAATGAATAATTGAGGGCAAAACCTCAAAGCACATTTCCAAAGATTCTTAAAGATAAAACCTACCATACAGCTGGTTTCTCCCCATTGTGCTTAGGAGCTGGAGGAGCTACTGTTCATCTTGAAAAAATTGGGTGTAGAGAGGCCAGGTAGGCAGGCTTTCCACTAACGCCAGCAGGGCTCAGGCAAGAGTATAAACAGAAGCCCACACACTGTATGTGTAAATACTCAAAAGTTGTAAGTAAAGCCGACCGGTTGCTAAATAAAGTATGTTTTATCCTCCTACTTTCAAAACAACCTGGAGAGCCAGGTTGGAATTTCAAATTCTCAACAACTTATACCAAAAGTTGGCATCATAGAGTGAGCTAAACCTGGCTGCCAGCTCCTGCCCCCACCCCTCCGCCCTGTCCTTCCCTTGCCACCATCTGGCTCTGTGAAGGCTTCTCCGGTGTCCAAACTGCACATCATACCCACTTCATACATTTATGCCCAGGCCACCCTGTAGACACAGGTATCAAACAGTCACTGCTGGGAGGATGGGCTCCAGGAAAAGCCTGCAGTCTCAGGAAGCAGGCTCAGGACTATTTTCGACAAGAAATCCCAGGATCTGAGCTAAATAGTATTCCAGTGGTAGTGTAAAAGTGACATGTCCCTCAGCTCTGCAGTATCCTTTTGTGGAGAAGCCTCAGCCAGAGCAGGCCAGGGCAGGGCCCCTCACCTGGGGCTAAGAGCCATGCTGCAGTTAGAAGGCTCTTGCAAAAGTCCCAGGGAAGGGTGACAAGGCTGTGATCAAAGGAATAAAATAGAGACAGCAATTGGGAAGGTCACACAGGGAAGATTTTGTGTGACCAAGATGTGGGGAACAAAAAAGAAAGGAGGCAACAGAAGAGGCCAAATTTTCAATCCTGCGTTATTGGTAAGGTTGAGGGAGCGGGTAGCATCTCACATAGGAAATCTCAGATTTCTATTAGTATGTTACAGTTTTTTGTGACTGAGAAACAGCATTTCTAAAATTTTTTCAAACAATTGTCCCCCATTCATATGTACTCAGGTTAATGCAGATACATAAGTATTTGTTCCAAGCAACAGGTATAAGAACACTTTTACTTAGAAACGTGTATTAACAGCAATATCTAACAGCAGCTTACTTTAGGAAAATGTGTAATTTCTATTTAAATATTATGTTACCTGAAGCCATGCACATAAACTTCATTCTGTAGCCTTTATGGCTAAGAATTTGATAGGCTGCAAAATGGGGCTATTAAAATTGCTTTACCACTAATTTTGAAAGCCCACTTAGATCTAGAGTGGAATGGAGTGAGATTTTACTGAGCCTGAGTCTTCAAATGTCTGATATATAAATTTTCCTTTTAGTGGTCAATCCAGCTGAATTGTAGGTGAAAAATATATAGATGGAATATAATTATTCCAATTGGAATATGGCCATGACAGTCAGCCAAGCCAACATTCCAGAAATAAAAACAACGTTCTATTTTGTATTTCATTGCTTTTTATGAGACACTGCAGTAATGGTTTGTGCCAGATAACCCTGACAATGTAGTACTGTAATTGAATTCTAGAGTTATTGTTTAAACCCCCTTGTAACATGAGGAACAAAAATGTACCTTTCTTTAAAAGTATTACATCACATGTTTGCTTGGAAGATAAAAATATTTAGTTTTATAAGAGGTTCCCATTGAGAAATATAGATTACGGTATTCCCACAGTGATTTTTCATAAATAGTAATGATTTAAAAAATGTTCTACTCTTTCTCTTAATATTGGTAACTGTGCAGGAAAACCATATACACTTAAGTGTATCTTAGGTTGAGAGCCCTTACAGGAGTCCAGATACCCTGCTAATTCACAGTGTGCCCCAAACCAGACCCTGAGGGGCACTGAAAGGATATAATTTGTGGGTAACTAGGTCTTCATCTTCAACTTCGGTGGTTCTCTCACCCACAGAATATATTTGACAAACTCCAGGGCTCAAACCCCAGGAGGTGGGGAAGGTGAATGCCAGAGGTAGAGGTGAGGTTAGGAGCAAGATCTCTAAGACCATATGTCAGAATTGATTCTTGTTCTTCAGAGGACACCGAGAAGCAAGGGAGCAGAATTCTTCGCTAAGCAATTTTCTTCAAGTCATTGTTGACATCTTAGGGGAGCCAGTCAATCATGTGCTTCTTCCCTTCTGGTTCTGAATTAGGTGAGAAAGGGCATACAAGGCATATGTCAGAGTAAAACCACATCTTTATTAATGATAAAGCTGGATGAGAGGACACAGCTTGCACATGGGGTCTAGGTGGGATCTTCAGTCCTACCTGTGGAAGGGGAGAGCTGTTCTGCAGAGCACACTTCACCTGCCTCTGCAGCAAACACAGTTTCTGTCCTCACTCCCTATAGGATTCAGAAAGCACACTTACTCCAGATGGCAGGCCCTGAGCCCCAACCCCGCTCTGCTTGCTTCAAGGGCCTGTACAGATAGGTCTTAGTCAGAGAGAGTGAGCAGGTGGTGTGACCTTGATCCCCATCTGCCCAGTCACATCAGTCACTCCTCCCTAAAGGGCAGAGCTGGGAGCAGCTTTCTTGCTACCCTGAGAGGGCAAAATGTGGGCAGAAGTTACTATTTTAGGGGTCAAGGATGGAACATGAGAATAAAAAGAGAAGTGTTCCCTGGTTGTCTTATCCTCTCAGAACATTCCAGAACAGGTCCTGGAAGTTATCTTTTTAAATGAGCCCATGTTTTAATCAGGGCAGAGCTGGGTAACATTCACCCCCTCTTGTTCATGGTGGGTGAGCAGGGAGCAGGCAGATATAATTTGCAGTTCAAGCATTTGCAGCTGAAACTCTGAGATCAATCTGAAAAAGAGCCAAGGATTCCCTCCTGAGAACCCCACAGGGCTTGTCTGGAGGGAAGTGAGTAATTTATATTTATTTTTATTTGAAGATGCCCCAGGAATGGAAGGTGTCCGTCAAGGGGAGAAAAACCCAGAGTGTAAGTGAGAAGCTTGAAGGGGAAACCTAGATATGTGCATATGTGCAAGGTTGAGTTTTGATAAAGTTTAAAAATCAGGATCATTTCTGGTATCCTCATTCTGCTCTTCATTTGACCAAGGCCCTCCTCATGTTTCCCTCATCTTGTAGCTGACCTTCCCTCTATCTAAACTTGTCAAAATAAGCATTTCTTCATCCCTTCAAGTACAGTTCATAGGTAGATAGTAGTAGAAAAATAAATTAATTAAGTAATTAACAACAGCCATGGTTAGTGTGGCTCAGGTGGTTGAAGCATTGTCCTATGGACTGAAAGGTTGCAGGTTCAGTTCCCGGTCAGGGCACATACCTAGGTTGTGGGTTGGATCCCCTGGTTGGGGAACATGTGGGAAGCAGCAAATCGATGTTCCTTTCTCATGTTTATGTTCCTCTCTCTCTATAAAAGCAATGAAAAAAATGTCCTAGGGTGAGGAAAAAAAATCACCATCATCATAATTAACAACAAATTGTGAAATTTAGCCCTCTTTAGCCACCTTGGATGCATTTGTATTTTAAAAGTAAACAGAGGTTTATAGGTGTAAGTATCCCATTGGTTTAAATTTCAGGGAGAATTCTGAACCTGTCTGCCTGGGAATCAGAGATGAAATTGTTCCCAGCACAGAGCAGACAATACAGCCTTCTGTGAAAACATGGAATAATGAGTGGGCCAGGCACAGAGTCAGCAGAGGTCAAGAAGGATGAAGACAAAGAAATGACCAGTGATAGGCATAAAATGAAGTCCAATGACTTTGAGTTTAACTAACTTAAAGAACTTGGGAACAGCAGTAGCAGTGATAAGAGACGCTAATACAGGCAGTACAGATTCAGTTCAACCAGCAGTTAGTTTCAGGGCACTTATTATCAGCTGAGCCCTGGACTGGATACAACAAAAGCCATAGGAAAAGAATACATTCACTTGGAAGCATGGGCAGTGCTTGGGAAGTGTAATAAAATGAAAGATTTTACAGTTGGCCCTTGAACAATATGGGGGTCGGGATAGGGGGTTAGTGGCACCTGCTCACCTCCCCTCTGTCCAGCTCCAACACAGCCCAAAATCCACATATAACTTTTGACTCTATAGTTGGCTGGCTCTTCCTATCCTTGGATTCAACCAGTCACATGGATCCAAAACAGTACTTTCCATTTGTGGTTGGGAATCCACAATTGGCAATATGAAAATACTGTTTTCCCTCTGTGGTTGGTTGAATTCAGAATGTAAAATCCATGGATATGATGGGCCAACTGTATTTATTGAAAAAAATCTGGTATGTGAGCCCTCGTTGTTCAAACCCATGTTGTTCAAGGGTCAACTGTAATTCTCTGCAGAGGTGAACTAGTAAATACAGTTGGCTTTTTCTAAGCAAACCAAGTCTTGAACAAAGGAAATGCCAATGGCCCTTTACAGAACTGACAAGATGGCAGAAGTGGAGTGAAGAAGAAGAGGACCTTCTGCAAGTTCACCCCTCTCTGCACTGTCCTCCCCTGTCCCCCCATGCCTGGGCTCTTCCTGCCCCTCTGAATCCCATGCATTCCTTCAAAGTTGGCTCAGATTTTCAGATACTTCCTTGTCTGGGCATACTTCCCTGAGTACCAGGATCCCTGATATATTATTATTATTATTATATTAATAATCACCATGACAGTTATCACAGCAATAATAATAATGCTTTACATTTGAATAGTGCTAAACATTTTTCAAAGTGCTGACATATTTTGTTACATTTGTGCATCACAGGGGTATTCAAAAGATAGTAAAGGGTTAATATTATTCCTACCTAAAAACAAAAGTCAACAAGAGAAGTGAAGTCCAGAAAGAGTAAATGCTTCTCCCATGGCTGCATATCCCAGGATGCATTGTGGTCATTCTGATTTAAGTTTTTTAATTAAATGTTATCTTGCACTGTTTTCATATTATTTCCTGCTGCTATTCTTGGCTTTCTCTCATAGGATTATACATACTTTTCTTTGGGGCAGGAAAAACCTCTTATGTATTTTGGTGTCAGCACCTAGAATTATATTGAACACACAGTTTTGGCGTAGAAAATGCTGCATTGATGAAGCAGAGAGGCTCACAGGTTTCTGTTCCTGCACATTGTGTGAGTTATGGACATGTGAGTTGCTGGAAAGCACCACAAATGAGTCCATTTGACCTTATTTCGAGTGTTGGTGACCCTGGTATGCACAGAAATCAAGGAGTAGTTTTCTGAGATGGTGGCTAACATCACTAATCTGTGTTATGTAAAGATGGGAAGGAATAAAATATCTCTACTTAGCCCTATAATATTGTTTAATTTGGAAACATGTGCCCTGCCCCTTTGGACCATCTGATTTGAAGTTCTCTGCCTCCCTCTCTGCCACCGACAGTGGCATCTGACCCTTACCAGGTTCAGTGGGAGAGAAGGAAAACCTTGACTCTGTGATTGATTGACACAGTGATAGTTCTGGCCAAGAGAGCCAGCTGGTAGCTTTGGCCATGAGAGAGAGAGACTGGGGAGGCACGAGCTGGCTCTCTCTCTCCTGGGCTTTGGGGAAGAAGAAGGGTCAGTGGGTTATTACTCTGGCTCAGTGGTTGACCCCTGAGGGAGAGGAAAGAGGAGAGATCAGCATAAGCTGCAAGCCAGATTCCTTGAAAGTGAAGCTGCTGAAGGTCATTGTGGCAATAGGGTAAGGATGATTTGGGGTTCAGTTCAGGGATAGGCTGATCCCATATCCTAGGAGTGATGGATCCATTGGTTGATATACATGCTTGTTGCCATGTAGATTTATGTTCCATAGTTAGGATGTGCAGTCTCAAAATAAATGACATGATTGAAGATTTGCTTTAAGTTACATCTGCAAATATAGTGGAACATTACCATTTCAATACTTGGAGCAAATCCTACCAACTACTGATCACTTACAAAAGGTTAAACTAAACCAGCATTCAAATTCAAGTATGTAAACAGGGCCAGCAAGATTACTAAAGCAAAAAATATTGATGTATCCTGGTTTCTGAATCACTCTTGTGGATCACTTTTAATAAACACGTAACACTTACTTTATCTCTAAATAATGACATAAAATGTTCCAGGGAAATTGATCTTCTCCAGAGGGAAACCAAACAAACTCTGACAAAATAACATCCTGGAACCAACATAAGAACAGGGAAAATAAAAGGAATATTTATTTTTATAAGAATTATTTCCAAGAATAGGCTGTGAAATAAAAACAAAGAAAGCCTTTTTAAAATTCTAAGTCAGAAAATATTTATTTTATACAGATTAAAGGATAAATCTTATTAAAGAGCTAAAACTAGCAAGAGGAAATAATTTGAAATATTTAATCAGAGACCACACTTAAATCAGAGAGACTAAAGTGGCAGATATAATGCATAAATGCTGCTATACAGTTGGAGTTTAACTCATGATTGAAAGTAAAGTAGCAAATAGTCATGTAGTGCTGTATGCCAGAAACTATTTTAAGAGATTTAATATATTAAGTGATTTAATTCTCATAACAACCCAATGAGATGGATCTTATTGTATTCATTTTACAGATGAGGAAACTGGCACAGACCAGTCAAGTAATTTGCCCAAAGTCACACAGCCAGTAAATGAGAGTCCTGGGGATACGACCACAGGCAAATCCAAAGTCTGCGATCTTAACCATTTGTCATCTTGTAATTCTTCTGTTAGTAGTAGTAATAATAACTTTTTTAAATTATTATTTCCTTTGTTAGTGTCCAAAGCAAAGTTCCAGGTAATAAGTGAAATACATGTATGTATGTCACTGGCCTTTGTTGTAAAATAAGCCATATTCAGAATACCCCATTTTCCTAACCCCCAGACTATAATCGGCAGACTCTTATTAGGCAATTTGCTCATTATCCAGCTCACTTATTTGAAGCTTCAAGGTGTTTGTAATCTCAAAGCCCATTCAGAGGAGTTCCTCATACATAGGTTGTTTTAATTTGTGCCATGAAGACATGGCCAACCACTCCAGGCATGAACACGTGCTTCAAAGGTGGCCATCTAAAGTCTGGCCAATGAAGACTGGCCTCACCTGAGACCTTTGGCCAACATGGTGGTGCCGGGACCAGTTAGACACTCTCCCTTTGAGACTTGAATGTGATGCAGAGAGGGGATGCTGAATGAGTGAACTGGGGTTGAACTGGAGGGAAACAGAGAAAGTAACAGAAGAGTCATGAGTAAGTGGAAACCGTGAGAAAAAACAGAAGAGCGGGGTCTGAGGAACCGAGCCACAACCTCAGCCATTGATGGGGATAGTAGTTGAGCCCTGAGTTGAAACTGGATTAGTCTTGAAATGGCCTTAGTGACATTTTCATGAAGCCAGCAATGCAGTTACAAAGATAGTTCTTTGTCCCCTTTAGGTTTGCATGGATCTTTAAAATACACTCCCATTCATGGAGACATTTTGAATATATTTTTGCATCTCACAACCTGAAAAACCTGACTAACCCAGGGCCTTACAGTCCTAGCTGATCTCCTTTCACGTGCCATCACCAAATTCTGCTGAACTTGTCCTCAGACCCCTCCTTTCTACACCTGCCTCTTGGATGGATGTGTTAATCCTCCTAGCAGGGCCTGCTGAAGAAATACAGAAACGTAATTTTAAAATTTGTTTAAAAATTATTCTGATGAAGAATTTCAATGAGGTCTGGACTCATTTGTTTAAAAAAGTGTAAATTAGCCCCTTCTGATTGGTATGCTGTTACCACTGATTGAAATCAGAGAACATGGAAATTTCCTAGATGAATTTCAACAAAAGTGCTTGCATAATGGGTATGTGGGACTGAAAAAAAAAATAACATGAATTATAATTACACTTCTTCCTTTGGGTCTGCTTTACTTCAGTGAGATATTTTTTATCGGCCATGACAGACACTAACATCTCATGTCAAAATGTACCCATTTTCTGCAAGTCAAGATTTCCAAAACAATGAATGATAGCCAGACTTAATGTTCACACCTAAATTATTAATATTGTCTTTAGAAAGAACAAAATTAAAAAGCTTATTATAAGTAATTGATCTCACTTTAAAAATTCCTTTTCAGTATATATTTTATAATGTATGTATTAGTAATATAGTACAAATATTACATATAAGGGCACAAGCTCAAAACATATTAATGGGCCCTGGTTGGATAGCTCAGTTGGTTAGAGGTTGCATGTTCTGGTCAGAGCACATATAAAGAGCAACCAATGAATGCATAAATAAGTGGAACAACAAATCAATGCTTTTCTCTCTCTCCCTTCCTCTCTCTAATCAAGTTTGCCATTTCTAGAAGCTTGTGTTACTCTACACTCCCCTCCACACTTCTCTTCCATCAGGTAACCTCAGGTGACATACCTTAGCCTCCTCCCACTGAGCTAAATGGTCAAATTTTATTCTTAAAAAAAAAAAAAATCTTAATAGTGATGCAAGCTCTAATTCAAAATATGCTAGTAGACAATATTTTAGTTATGCTCTGCTTTGATTTGCATTGGACTACAGATTAGATACTAACATTATACTTTTATGCTAACAGTGTTTTTTAGATGCACCTACAAAGTCGCCAATGTATTGACTCATTGTTACTGATAGCGCACCAGGCCTTCCCTTTCCACAGTCGTTTTGCAGGTTTCCTGCAGTACATGGGTAGTAGACTTTGCCAGTGGTGGCCTTCTATATCCCATCAGCACTTACCATTTGCAAGCTCAGCCGGCCAGCCTCCAACTCTCAGCACCTGCAACTGGACTTGAGTTCTCTGATGGCTGCCACTGTCCCTTGCAGGCAAAAAGTGTCAAGGGAGGAATGCCCCCCCCCCCCCCGGGAGCAGCCTCAAGAGGTAGGGTGAAGGGAATTGGTGGATACCCAGCTGTGTTGCCCGTGGGCAGGAAAACTGAGGCATTTTCTCCACTGGCCCCAGTGGGTTCCTCAGTGGGCGAAGCTCCGCTGGCCCATGGTGGTGGCTTGCTTGATAATGTGCCTTTTCTGGCTTCCTTTCCTTTCCTCTCTCACTTCCCCAGGGCCCCACAAATGTTTTCTGAAATTACTTCTCAAATAAAAGTTCATCCTTGCACCCCTGGGATTTGAACAGCAGGGGCCCACGCTCATGCACATTTCTCAGTAAAGGCAGTTGGCCCGCGCTGTCCACAAACAGCAGATTGAGAACAAGATTTCTGCATTCCCAACTGTAGTTGTGCAGCAGCAGATTCCCGAACCCAGATGGAATCTACTGTCTTTGATCCAAGGATGTGAAGGGCCAAACGTAGAGTGGAAAGTGCCCCAACCACCTCTTTGTTCAAGGGTAAATCAGGGTATATTTTTGAGGGAACCTAAGTGTAAAACCTTAGTGTGAGTTTATTGGTGGTCAATTCAGTTTTTCAAAAAAAGATTTTATTTATTTGTTTTTGGAAAGAGGAAGGGAGGGAGAAAGAGAGGGAGAGGAATATTAATGTGCTTCCATATGTGCCCTGACTGGGGACTAAACCTGCAACCCAGGCGTGTGCCCTGACTGGGAATTGGACTGGTGACCTTTCGCTTTGCAAGTCGACACCCAACTAACTGAGCCACATCCATCAGTCAGGGTCATCTTCATTTATTTTTATTCTTAGAAAATAGTTTTGCTGGATATACCATCTCTTTGTTTGCTTTTCATCTGTAAGAACCCTTGTTACAGGTCCAAAGTCCATGTACCTGCCTCTTTGAAAGGCCAAAACTCAAAACAACAGAGTTTGGAGTAAGGAAAGGTTTATTGATTGAGAAGGCACCAACCAAGAAGATGGGGATTTTAGTGGTACCTCAAATTCATCTTTAAAAAGTACAGAGTTCAGCCTTCCTTATGTGAAGGAAAGGGGGAAGGAGAAGAAGGGGGGTGACTGTTTTTGTAAAATTCAAGCTACCAGCAGAACTCCTCTAATAATTAGCATGTCTATATGCAAGACTAAGCAGAAGCTATTAGCCTGAAGGCCATGGGAACAAAGCAGGCTTGAACAAGGAGTCAGAGAGACCTAGCATTTCACTGTGTTACACCCCCAGGACCTAAACTAGGGTTGCTGTGTTCAAAGGAACTTTTCATTTGCATCTGCAAACAGGGGGAACTGCCTGTTGGAAACTGTTGGCCTCTTCCACGGTCCTTGGCTTAACCTGGAGATTAAGGTTCAGCTTCCTCACTTTGCTGCTGACCCAAGGTTTAGGCTTTGCCATAGGCTGAATTGTGACACCCCCCACCCCCAATTCATCCATTCAAGTCCCAACACCCAGTACCTCAGAATGTAACCTACTAGATGATAATAAGGTCTTTAAAGACGTGATGATGTTACAGTGAGGCTGTCAGGGTGAGCCCTGATCCACTTTGACTAGTGTCCTTAAGAAAGGAAGACACCAGGGAGGCTTGAGCACAGGGACGACCAAGTGAGGAGGTGATAAGAGGGAGACAACCTTCAGGCTGAGGAGAGAGGCCTCGGAGGAACCCAGCCCTGCTGGAATCTTGATTGTGGACTCCTAGCTTCCAGGACTGTGAGACAACGAATTCCTGTCATTAGCCGCCCCCCCCCCCCCCCCCCAGTCTGTGCTATTTTGTTAAGCAGGCCTAGCAGCCTAATCCAGGCTCTCCCCGGCTGTTTCTCAGGATGTGCCCTCAGGCTGGCTGCAGCGTACCTCCTGTGCGCAGATTCTTCACCATTCTGCTTTCCCCTCACATTTTGACCTGCCTCTGGGAAATTTCCCTCCCTATGAGCTCACTGGTGCAAAGGAAAGCAAGTTTCCTTGCAGATCTAATTGTTTTGTTGATATCTCTTCCAAATATCTAGTCTGTTGTGCTGCCCAAGGGTCTCCAATTCTATTGCTGTATTAAGTACCCATTTCAGTCTTCTTCCTTCTGGCATCTTCCTGAGTAGTCTTCCATGCTAACCTCTCTCCTAAACTCTTAGCAGTTACACATTCGTTATTGATTGCTGTTTTGGCTACCTCAGGATTAGTATCTCCTTGAAAACAGAGGCCAAATCTTACACCTTCCTCTTTCACACAGCTCAACAGGCAATCCTCAACACAGCAGGCAGATTTCTTGTCTACAAAGTGGGTGAACAGAAAATGAAAAACAAAGGGCCAAAAATCTGTTAGCTATCAATACTACATTGAACAGACTGCATGATTGTGGGTATTACGTGGTCCAGATATATCTTAACAACACAAAGATCACATCTGAGGCCTGATTCACAGGGAGCCTTTGAGGAGTTAACGCAAAGATCTTCCAATGTTGACCAGAAACACCCCTGAAGGAAATAAAAACCGATGTGAATCAGAGCAGTAATCCTGGTTTATTTTGCAAGTCCTGCTCTTCCTGAGAAACAACAAAAATAATGAAACTAAATTTATCTTGCACTGCCTCACACCAGAAAGGAAAATACAGTCACTTGTTGTGACTCATGCAGTCTGGTTGGCAATGATCTCCAGGTTCTTCTTCCGGTTAAGAAGCAAGACCAAAAAATCAAGATTGTTTAGTTAAGTCTGTGTGGCAATAGATATTAGACCAAAGCTACATGAAGTCATTTACAATATGGGGACTCAATCTATAATGAATTCTGATTTTGAAAATTGCTGAGACTTCAGGTTTTTTCCATCGTGTCATTTGATATGTCTAGAGAAATAGAAAGGAATTAAGTCAAAAATAAAGCTTGAATAGCTAGTTACAGAGCCCATGGTCAGAATTATTTTATTATTTTAGAGTTTAAAGAAGAGGAACGGATATCTGGGAGGGAGGAACGGAGGCATAAGATGGAGAGATGCCACAGAGAGGGAGCTTGGGCACTGCTAGGTTCCGCAGTGTGAGAGGAGAAGCAACAGAACAGGCCATGAGTTTAAAAGGTTTATTTGGCCAGCTGCAAACAGGTGGGCTGAGACCAAAGTAAAGGTGTCAGCCCCGAATAATAATAAGGCAGAGTTTTTAAAGGGGAGTGGGGAGTTGGCAGGACTCCCTGCAAATGGTCCTCTGGGGGAGTTGAGTAGGAGCGGGGGTGTTGGTTCTGAGAGCAGAGAAGTTGCTAAATTCCTCTCTGCAGATAAGGACACATTTGAAGGACATAGGCAGTCCCTGGTGCCAGCAGTAACATGGGGGCAGCAGATTGTTGGGGTATGGCAGTCCCTGGCAGCAGCAGTCACTGCGGGGCTAGCTGAAACTGGACCTGAATTCCTGGAACCCAGGTCATATGCCTAAGAGGTACCAAGGCTCCCTTTTTGAAATGAGTCAGACATCTGGAAGCAGCCCTCCTCCTTTCCAGCCCCGAGGGGCTCCCTGAAGTTCCCAACAAGTGTTCGGAATCTGGAACAAGAGCTATAAACTACATATTACCCCATCCATCCTGCCTTGCACCCAGGAGCATTCTATGTCAGTGGTAAAAGAGGAGCCAGTTCTTAGTATACCCTGCTGAGACACTGCTAGGAGCAAGCTTATGCTTCTACCAGTGTGAAGCTTAAAGACTTGGACTGAATTTGATTTATAGTCTTTAGTGGGCTCTATTTTATGAAAGGCCATGGAGATAAAGAATAATACAGTTTCATCATCAGATTTTTTGTTGTCTCTATAGACTTAGCTCCCCATTGAGTTTCTTTTTGAAACAAACTCAGTACCTGATTATGTTTACTTTCTTATCTCTTAAGGGAAGGAACCATTCTCCCCAAAGGGGCCCAGACTTATTACGTTCTAGCTCAGCTCTTTTGTCCCTGGTATGTTGCAGGATATATATTTACCTACATAAAATGACTACATCCCTCTTTTGTTAACAAATCTGTAAACCAGTATTCCTTCATTCTCTCATTTGGTGAGAAAAAAAAAAAAAAAAAAAGATCTTTGCAATCTCCCAAGAATCTGTGTCCCAGAGGTGATCCATTTCCTGTTGACTTGGCTTGTCTCATGCATGTGCCATTGGATCTCATGACTAATGCATGCCACCTTCTGAGGAGGACCTATATAACCTACCTGTAATTCTAGTTCTTTTGTAATAGACCACATCTGATTTCTCTTCCTGGTCTAGTGAGGCAGGTGATATGGACACCATTTTTCTATACCAGTGATTTTCAACTGGTGTACTGCAAGAATTTTTAAAACCTGCAATACCTAACTAGTCTGGGGCACTGACTTCTTTTCCCTTAGACTGTCAAATTTAAAAATGACAAAAGTCAACACAACAATATTTATTTGGTATGAATGAATCAAAATTATACCTATTTTTGTAAGGTTGGCAAAAATATATTTTATGGTGTGCTACATAGTTTTAGTAATTTGCTCATGTGTGCCATCCCTGTTCTATCCCTGTCCCCACGGGGGGGTAGGAGGCGGAGTTAGCTGCCCATCCCTGTACGGCACTTCTTTGTCAGAAACAAAGGAAAGATGATATCCAAAGGGTTTCTAGGGAAGTATAATAAATAGCTTTCACTTATTACAGCTTTTATAGTTCAATTCTCCGAGGTGCATAAAACCAGCACATTGAGATAGGGCAAATGAGTCTAAGCATCAGAGCTCAGCTTTCTTGTCTCCTAGAATACCCCAGAGAATACCTGAACCTCTGTGTAAGCCAACACCAAGGTTAAAAATATCTCTCTCTGTTCTGGCTGGGGAAAGCAGGACTCCGCCATGGAGACGGGTGTTTAAGGTCTCACCTGCTTGTCCAGAGCATCCTGTTGCTGCCCATGTATGAGCTCAGCCCACCAGAAGCATGATGGCGACAGTCTTGAGCTGTCATCATAATTGAGAAGACCAGGGAAAAGCTTTCTCCTGGGTAAAACACCTTCCCTCTCCTGATACCCAGCCACCTGCAATTTCCTCACTTTATTTATTTATTTTTAATTTATTGATTTTAGAGAGAGAGGAAGGGGGAGAGAGAGAGATTTGTTGTTCCACTTATTTATGCATTCATCGGTTGATTCTTGTATGTGCCCTGACTGGAGATCGAACCCTCAACCTTGGTTTATCAGGACAATGCTCTAATCTACTGAGCTACTGGGGCAGGGCTTGACAGATGCCCTTAGTGAAGACATGTGAAAGGGCAAAACTTTCCAAGAAGTGTAACATTACAGATCAATGTATTAAACAATTACAAAAAACTTGTGGCTTTTGAAAAAGTCACCCATGCATATGGTAAAAAAGATTCCAGTAGTACAAAAGGTTATACATTAATATTAGTTTTCCTCCCACCTATACCTTTAGTACCTACAACCGTGCCACCAGCGATTATACTTATCAGACTCTTGCATATCCTTCCAGAAATATCTCATATATATTCAGGCATATGTAAGGTAGGTGTCTCGTTATGGCCGCTTTTTTTTTTTTTAACCTACATGTAAACAAACAGTGTGGCTCCTTGTTCCTCAACTCCCACCCCACCTTTGTTTTTTACAGATTTACACTGAGGGTAACTTAGCACTTGGAGATGGAGCTCATCCTTCCAGGCTCCTGCCCAGTGTTGCATGATCACCATTAATAGAGGGCAAAGCTGACTTGGCCAAGGATGGTCCCCAGGCTCCACATTTCCTTGAACAAAAAAAGTGGCCGAAATCACTTGAGGTGGCTTCTTTGAGTAAGAACAAAGCTCATGGAATAAATTATAGGGCTGTGGGTAAAAAAATGGAAACAGAAATGTTTCCTGTAGAAGGTTGAAAGATTATGATTTCTTCTATGTCCATTTCCCCCCACATGTTTGTGACATATGAGATTCTAAAGGGAGAATTATAAGGAGACTCTCATCTGTATGATCAATATGCAAATAGGCTTTGTATTTCATGAGATTAAGATAAATGTGGTCTAATTGAACAGTACTAGATGATACATGTGTGATACTTTAAGTAATGTATATTATTGTCATTTATGTCATTCAGCTTTTCTGTGGGATATTGTCTCTTTTTTATAAAACACTCTTGGAAATCTGGCATATTAAAAACATTTAACCTGCATCTAACTTTCAGGTTATAGGAAATACAAGGGATAGAGAAACAAGCTATGCCACACCTGGAAGTAGCCATCAGACACACTCAGGCATTATATAGGCCACTGAACCATGTCTCCAAGGAGTCAATAGCATGAAAAAAGGTCACTGTTGTAGATTAAGAAATGAAGGGACATGAAAAACAGGTGCAGTGTGTGATCCTATTATTGAATCCCAGTTTAGAAAAACCAACTGTAAAGGACATTTTAAAAGACAACTTGGTAAATTTGTTTTTTTTAATTTAATTTTATTGCTTATGCTATTATAATTGTCCTGAGTTTTTCCCCTGTGACCCCCTCCACCCAGCACTCCTCATTCCCTCAGGAAATCCCCCACCATTGTTCATGTCCATGGGTCATGCATATAAGTTCTCTGGCTACTCCATTTCCTATACTGTACATTACATCCCCATGGCTATTCTGTGACTACCTATTTGTACTTCTTAATCCCCTCACCTCTTCACCCATTCCCCCACTGATCTGGCAGCCATCAAAATGCTCTCTGTACCTCTGTTCTTCTTTTCTGCTTAGTTTGTTTTTTAGATTCAATTGTTGAAAGATATGTATTTTCTGCCATTTTATTGTTCATAGTTTTGATCTACATTTTCTTAAATAAGTCCCTTCCTTTAACATTTTATATAATAATGGTTTGGTGATCTTGAACTCCTTTAGTTTTTCTTGTCTGGGAAGCTCTTTATCTGCCCTTCTATTCTGAATGATAACTTTGCTTGGTAAAGCAATCTTGGCTGTAAGTCCCTGCTTTTCATGACTTTGAATATTTCTTGCCAGTCCCTCCTAGCCTGTAAAGTTTCTTTTGAGAAGTCAGCGACAGCCTTATGGGAACTCCCCTGTAGGTAACTAACTGCTTTTCTCTTGCAACTTTTAAGATTCTCTCTTTATCTTTAACTTTTGGCATTTTACTTATGATGTGTCTTGAAGTGGGCCTCTTTGCATCCATCTTGTTTGGGACTCTCTGTGCTTCCTGGACTTGCATGTCTCTTTCCTTCACCAAATTAGGGAAGTTTTCTTTTATAATTTCCAATTTCTTGCTCTTTCTTTCCTCCTCTGACATCCCTATGATGCAAATGTTGGACTTCTTGGAGTTACCCCAGAGGTTGTTTATACTATCCTCATTTTTTTGCATTTGTTTTCTTCTTGTTGGTCTGATTGCTTGTTTTTTGCTTCCTTATATTCAGAATCATTTATCTGGTTCTTGGCTTCATCTGTTCTACTGTTGTTTCCCTGTAAATTGTTTTTTATTTTAATTAGTGTATCCTTTGTTTCTGATTGGGTCTTTTTCATGCTGTTGAGGTCCTCACTAAGTTCCTTGAGCATGCTTATAACCAGTGTTTCGAACTCTGCATATGATAGATTGCTTATCTCCATTTTGCTTAGCTCTTTTTCTCAAGTATTGATCTGCTTTTTCATTTGAGCCATGTTTCTTTATCTCCTTATTTTAGCAGTCTCCCTATGTTTGTTTCTATGTA
The DNA here is from genome assembly GCF_987537825.1 of Furipterus horrens. Taxonomy (NCBI): domain Eukaryota; kingdom Metazoa; phylum Chordata; class Mammalia; order Chiroptera; family Furipteridae; genus Furipterus; species Furipterus horrens. The sequence continues at coordinate 157,347,839 of NW_028327173.1, forward strand.
TCTGGTAGAGCTGCTTTGACTCCGTATCTTGGTAGTGTGGCCTAATGTAGTAGGTGTCCTGTATGGTCCAGTGGCACAACCTCCCCTATCACCCAAGCTGGGTTCTTGAGGTGCAACCTTTATGTGGGTTGAGCACACCCTTCTCTTATACTTAAGACTTGGTTGCTGTTGGCAGATCAATGGGAGGCATTTACCCAAGCCAGTCAGGGGCAAGTACAGCTGTGACTACTTACCACTTACCTCCACCCTCTGTGGAGGATCAGCTGTGCAGGGGCAGTGGTGCTCCAACATGGTCTGTACCTGTCCACTGGGTGTGCTGGCCCTGGCATTTCCTGGGTGGTGCAGGCCAAGTTCAGCCCCTATCTGTGTTTTTCCTGGGGCACCCTGCCTGAGCTATAAAGCAATATGCAATGGATGCTACTTGTCCTGGGCTTGGAGATTCCCAGGCAAAGTCAAGCTATGAATGTAGACTGGCTGCTGCTCGTGCTGGGCCTGGGGTTCACTGATGCTGGCTGTTGCTTGTTTGAGAGGCCTTGGGAAGTTGTGAAGCAGGAGCCAAGACCAGCCATTCATATGGAAAAGCAGCTTGGGTAGGCCCATAAATTGGTTGGAGTGGAATCTCTGGGGATCTTCAAGGTGGGTCAAACAGTCTCAGATATTGCACCAGATTGCCAGTACTGTTGGGGAGGGTTTAGAGAAGAGACAATGGCCTCTCTTCACCTAGATGCCAGACACTTCAGTTTCTTCCTCTATACCACTGATGTCTTTCAAGCTTCTACCCCGGTGCTCAAGCTCAGAGGGAGTGAGTCTGAGTAGGTGAGTACATGTGTGGGTTCTTTAAGAGGAACTCCTTGGGGCTCCAGCAGTTTCTTCCACTGACTCAATCCCCACTGGATTTTGCAGCCAGAAGTTGTGGGGACTTATCTTCCTGTCACTGGAACCCTGGGCTAGGGGGGCCTTAAGTGGGGCTGAAACTCCTCACTCCTGAGATATTCCTCCCCAATTTTTATCTACTACACATGGGAGAGGGACAAGCCTGTTCCGTGTCTGTGCCCCTCCTACCCGTCTGGATGGATGTGGTTTCTATAAATCCATGGCTCTCAGACTTCCATTCAACTCAATTTCTGACAGTTCTGAGTGATGATAATTCTCTATTTTAGTTGTAATTTTGATGTGGTTGTGTGAAGACTTGACCGGAAGTCTGGCAAATTTGAATAATAACTGGAAATTATGTATGTTAAGGAATATAATTATATAATTTAATTCGGTTAAGTGTAAAATGTTATTTTGACTATTAAAAGAAACCCAAAAGTTCTTATTTAAAAAAGATGTATACTGAAGCTAAAATATAAACAGCACCACCCTGTCCCCACCTGGGGAACTTTGGGTCCTTAAAATGAAAGTTTACCAGATCAAAGCTGGGTAACGGGGCTGTGCTACATTTTAAATTTTATTCTGGTTAAAAGCAAGTGTCATCATTGACAACTGCTGGTGGAGTGTGTAGGGAGGAAATCACGGTAACCCAACATGTTTGCAGCCATGCATGGCTGTTTTTCTTGAGCTGCCTCTTTGTGGGTATTGAGTCCTTGTACTAAGCTTTGCCCTGTCAGCAGAGCAGGCCATGTGTTACCTAAAGCCATGGATTCTTGCATCACAGTATTCAAGCCCTCTTACCCACATCCTGTCACATTCAGCTGCAGATGTGGCAAGAAGCTCCAAAGCAGTACAAACTGCTTGCTCCCAAGACTGCAACCTGTGCCCTGGGCCTCAGTACATCGTGGGTCAAAGTGAACTGCAAGCACTCAGGATGGGAGAGAAGGTGGATGGGAGTCACATGAGACTTCAGTGTCCCCTCAAGCAAAAAGACTTCGGAATCATGTCTGCGCTTCTACATGCTAGGGAGTAACCACTGAGAAGAACCACCTACGATCAGGGCCCTCTGGCTCCCTGGTGTGAACCAGACCGTAAGACTCCCAAAGTAACAGCTTCTCTCAGTGGCCCCCACCTGGACCAGAAATTCAAGAACAGCTCATGTAGGAACTGACTCTTGAAGCTCATCCCTGTCAGTCCTAATATCTCTCAAGCCTGGGCCCCAGGGATCCCTGCCGCTTCTGGCTGGTTCTGAAGACCGTGTCCTTCCACATATCCTTCCAACCTGCTGCTTTGCAGAATGAGCTGTGAGGGGGTGGGGTGAGTTTCAGGATGCCAGGCAGTGAGTGTTAACTGAGTATTTTAATACTGGTGGGGAGTTGCCGGCACCACAATGCCCATCTGTCCATTAGCAGAAGGCTGTGGATTAGGAGTGGTAGAAAGGATATCTTTAAATAGCTTTCTTTTTTTGTTTGTTTGGTTTCAGGCCTAGTGATTGAGGTCACGCTGGGAGAAGCTTCAGGAGTAGCAGGAAGCTTGGATCAGAAGCTTTGGGTTTTACATTTCATGACCATTATCCTCTCACTTCAATGAAGGAAAGAAAAGGTTAGTCAGGTGGGGCTGTGGAATTTCTCAGTCCAGGAAAATCAGAATATTAAACATTATTAAAATGTATATTTTATATGTCTTAACCATCTCAGGGAGGGTTCAGCCTAGTGGAACTCAACTTCTTCAGGGTGTCCTTAGTACCCACTGTGGGGAATCAACCCAGGTTCCTGCTCCCTTGGAGCCCACTCCTTCACAGCTACGGGGGGGGGGGGGGGGGAACACCCCAAAAACCGGAATTTATTTATAAAAAATCATGTATTTATTCTTACATGTTTAAAATTCAGTCACCTTCAAAGTGCTCTCCATTTGATGCAATACACCTACCAAGACATTTTTTCCGCTGCTCAAAACAGTTTTTGAACTGGTTGATTTTGTTTCTCCTCTTCCACATGGGCAAAACATTTCTCTTTGAGGACTTTTTTCATCTGGGGGAACAAAAAAAAAAGTTGCTTGGGGTGAGATTGGGGGAATAAGGAGGGTGGGGTGTGGGAGTCATGTAATTTTTGGTAAAAAACTGCTGAACACTCAGCGCAGTGTGGGCAGGTGTGCTTGTAAATCACCCGTCATGAAATTGACAAATGCATTGAAAGTCTTCCAAAAAATTTTTCACTGAAGCCAAACACAGCCTCTCACAACAATGCCAGCTGGTACACTGGTACAGATGAGTTCCTAGAACACTCAACTAGCTGGGGAAGCCTGTACAACAAGGGGCCTGCCCTCCAGAAAATAATTTTGGTTTTTTGGGGTCCCTCCTTGTAAAAGGCGGGAGCTTACAATGGGTTGAAGCTCTATGGAAGGGGTTGAGGGAGGACTGGACTCACCCAAAGTCTGGCTTTAAATCCTAGCTCTTGCACTTGCTGGCTGTGGTGTTTTAAACAAGTCTCTTGACCAGCCTGGGGCTCAGGGACTACTAAAGATAGCTGAGGTAACTCAGGTATTAGACATTGATGGGATCAGTTCTGGGATTTGAGAGAGAAGAGGAAGAGGAGAAAGAATTGAGTGGAGTTCCTTCCAGGCTCACCATTCTAAGAAAAAACCAACCAAAAAACTGGTATTAGCCAGTTCTTATACTATTAATGATTTATTGTTTCTTTGTAATTCATTCTCTGAAAATCTTTAAAAATTTGCAAGTCACCTTTTGTTATTCTTTAACCGTGTGGCATTAGCCTCTCAGCGGAGGTGGCGCTTAGGCTCCTTCCTGACGCCCCAGGCTGGGGTGGGGCAGCATGGGGTGGGTAATTTTGCCTCCAAGCTTTACATCACTGTTTACAAGTTCTTTCCTCCATGCCTCATCACTTAAGTGCCGATAAAAATGGCCTCTCCCTGTAGTGACTGTACATTTGTCACCTTCAGGTCGCTTGTTGAGGAAGTCTCATTGTTCTACCTCCCTCCCACTGTTCAATCTCAGCAGTTTCCTGACCACCCCCCCCCCCCCCCGCACCGCCACCCTGCTTTTTCTGATTAGAAACTGGTGGAATGCTGCCACCTACTGGCAAAGTTATGTATAACTAAGGAGCTGAGGCGTGGAAAATGTTATTAGGTTTCCAAGACAACGTGCTGTGTTGCTTCTTTTCACACGGTTGCGTTAGCAACCTATAAAGTGAAGAAGGGGTGGACAACTGTACTTTCAGATAAAAGTGAATCTGAACATAGTTGTTTCAAAGATTATAAACATCTTTTGTTGAAATAATTTTAGACACAGAAAAGTTGTACAAATAATAGAGTTCCATTTATCCTTTGCCCAGCCTCCCTAATATTAACATCTTACACGACCAGAGGGCAATTTTTGAAACCAGAAAACTGACATCAATACACTACAATACAAACACTACAAAGCATCTGATCAGAGCGCCTCCTAAACTACAGACTTCACTTGAATTTTGACTCTTTCCCCCCTGATGGCTTTTTTCTTGTCCAGGATCCAGTCCAGGAGCTTCCATGGCATGTCTTTTTAGTCTCTTTCAGAGGTGAGAGTTTCCTAGGCTTTCTTGACCTTAACACTTTTGAAGAGTACTGGTCAGTTATTTTGGATAATGTCCTGCAGCGAGTTTGATACTTTCACATGATTAGATTGAAGAAATGTAGTTTTTGCAGTGCATCATAGCAGGAAATACATGATATTGATATATCTTATTTATAGATAGTGATGCTAACTTTGGTCTCGTGGTTAATGTAGTATCTGTCGGGTTTCTCTGCTGTATGTAAAGTTACTATTTTCCCCTTTGTCATTAGTAAGTATCCAGTTTCTCATCATACTTTCAGCTACTGATTTTAACATCTATTATTGATTGTTGCCTGCAGTAATTATTATTGTGGTGTTACATATTTCCACCTCTCCCTCTACATTTTAAAATTGGAAGCCTACTATAAGGAAAGGGTGTCCCTCCCCTACATTTACTTATTTATTTATTCCCTTATGTATTTTTATCAGCATGAATTCATGGATATTTATTTTATTCTAAATATTCTCCTCCCATTATTCTGTTGTTCAGAGAAGGAAAACTCTGACTCCAAAAAACCTCTGCTGCCTTGCGGCATACCTCTTCAGGGGAAAGGCTAAGGGAGTAAACCCCGACAGAAAATCCGGAGCCGGAGTCCCTAAGGCGGTTTGACGTTGTAGTCAACACCGGCAACGCCTGCGGCGCACCTGAAGCCAAGCTGTATTGACTCCGTCTTTCCCTTGGACCCTTCAGCTGCGAAGAGAGGGGGGGTCTGCTGCATGGGCAACAGCAGACCCTCCATATCACCCTGCCCAGGCTCTGTAGCTTCAGCTTCACTGGAGAGGACACTCCAGCGTCATCGCAAGATGTCGATTCAACACGGGAGGAGACAGATACCGTGTCTCTCCCGAGTCGGACTGCACAGCCATTCTCGGCGGTGCAGATAGACTCTTAAGAAGCTACACCATCGTCTCTCGAGGCGGACGGCTGCCGACGACGGTTCTGTTGTTCAAACTGTCTAAGCTTAGGCCTTTGGGAGCTTTTAGAACTATGCCCCTGTGCCCTTTGACGTGCCCTATCATTTTTAAAATAACAGCATTAGGAAGATATAATTCATGGAGCATAAAACTCACCCTTTAAAGTATATGATTCAGTGGTTTTTAGTATAGTCACAAGATCATGCAACCATCATCACCATTTGTATAATTGTAGAACATTTCATTTTTTTTATTTTTTATTTTTTGGATTTTCAATTACAGTTGTCCCATTTTCCCCCATTTCTCTCCCCCACCCAGCCCACCCCTTCTCCCACAATCATATCCCTCCCTGTTGCCCATGTCCATGAGTCATTTATACACGTTCTTTGACTAAACCCTTCCCTTACTTATCCCCCTTCTCTCCCTCCCCCCTCCCCCCAGAACATTTCAATCATCCCGAAAATCATACCCTTAGCAGTTATTCCCCATTTCTTCTTTTCCTCGGCCCCTGGCAACAACTAATTTGCTTTCTTTTCCTATGGACTTGATTATTCTGGATATTTCATACAAATGGAATCATACAATATGTGGCCTTTTGTGTCTGGCTTCTTTCACTTAGCATAATCTTTTAAGGTTCATTCATGTTGTAACACGTGTTAGTTCTTTTTATAGCTGAATAATAGTCCAGTATATGGACATATCAAATTTTGTTTATTCATTAGCCAGTTAATGAACATTTGACTTGTTCCCATTTTTTGGCTATTATGACTGATGATACTATGAACATTTGCGTACAGGTTTTTGTGTGAGCATATGTTTTTAGTTATTTTGGTTATATACCTACAAGTAGAATTTTTGGATCAAATTGTAAGTCCATGACCAACTTTTTGAGAAACTGCCAGATTGTTTTCTAAAGCAACTGAACCTTTCTATATTCCCACCAGCAATGTTTGAGGGTTCTAATTTCTCTACATTCTTGTCGAGACTTGTTATTGCCCTTTAAAAAAATTCTTATAGCTATCCTCGTGGGTATGAAGTAATATTTTCTTGTGATTTAAATTTGCATTTTCCTAACTACTAATGATGCTGAGCATCTTTCCACATGCTCATCTGCCATTTGTATCTTATTTTGATTTCCTTAGATTGTTTTAGATTTCTTGCAATGATATGTTAGTTTTTAGTGTACAAATATTACACTTCTCTTGTTAATATTCCTATTTCATTCTTTTTGATGCTAATTAAGGTTTTTTCCTTAATTTTGTCTTCAGATTGTTCATTACTAGTGTATAGAAATATAACTGATTTTTGTATAATGATCTTGTATCCTCCAATCTTGCTGAATTTATTAGTTTTTGGTAGATCCCTTAGAATTTTCTATATACAAGATAGAGTTTTACTTCTTTCTGTCCAGTCTGGATGAGTCTTCATTGTTTTTTCTTGCCTAATGGGCATGGGCAACAGCAGACCCTCCATATCACCCTGCCCAGGCTCTGTAGCTTCAGCTTCACTGGAGAGGACACTCCAGCGTCATCGCAAGATGTCGATTCAACACGGGAGGAGACAGATACCGTGTCACTCCCGAGTCGGACTGCGCAGCCATTCTCGGCGGTGCAGATAGACTCTTAAGAAGCTACACCATCGTCTCTCGAGACGGACGGCTGCCGATGACGATGAATGGGCCTGGCTAGAACTTGCAGTGCAGTTTTGAATACAAGTAGCGATATTGGACTTGTGCCCAGTGGTAGGAGGAAAGCAGTCAGTCTTTGGCTATTATGTATGATAGCTGTGAACTTCTCATAGACGTGTTTTTATCAGGTTGAGAAAGTTCCCTTCTATTTCTAGTTTGTTGAGAGTTTTTTTTATCATGAATAAACAGTGAATTTTGTCAAATGTTTTATCTGCATGTCTTAAAATGATAATGTGGATTTTGTTCCTTATTGTAGTAATATGGTATATTACATTAAGTGATATTCGGATGTTAAACCAACCTTGCATTCTTAGGATGAGTGGATTATTTCAGGCAAGGACACCTTTCCCAAGTCTTAGGCATAAGACCTGGGTTCCGGGAATTCAGGTCTAATTTTAGCAAGCCTCCAATAAATCTGCTGTCCCACAGTAACTGCTGACACCAGTAACTGCCTATGCCCTGAAAAGATATCTTTTTCTGCTGACAAGAATTTAGTAACTTCTCTGTTCTCAGAGCCAACTCCCCTCTGCAGAAAGACCCACCAACTCCCCCAGAAAAATCTGTAGAAAATCCCACCAACTCTGCACCCTTAAAAACCCTCACTTTGATGTTATTTGGGGCTGACACCACTTTGGTCTCAGCCCACCTGTTTGCAGCTGGCCAAATAAATCTTATAAACTCATGGCCTGTTCTGTCATTTCTCCTCTCACTCGGCTGAACCTAACACCAAGGGGTCAACAGGGGGGATTTTACCAGGCAGGTTAGCTTGCTAGTGCAGACCAGGACATTCTAGACTGATTAGTTTAAAATTCCACTCCTAGGAGAGGCTGAAACTTCAATTAGGTTAGGGATTAAGTCTTGTTAGGATTTAGCAAAAGTGATTTTTTTTTTTTTAACAGAATAAGTACTGTGAGGTTATTTCTCACATAATATCTCATCATTGCCGCACTTTCCTGTTGTTTAGCTTTTGTTTGCAGCTATATATTTCACGTGGTCCTTCACCCATGAACTGACCTAAAAGACAATTCCAGAGTTGAAATGTCTAGTGGCTTTCTCAGGAATCTCAGATAGTATACTACGATGCTCCCAAAGTGTGAACTCAGAAAAGGGCATGTGAATAAATCCTCTTCTCTGATCACAATGCCCTGTGCCCAATCCAGGCCCTCAGGACCTTCATAGTTTACCCTGTGGAGAATAAACTTGGCATGACAAAAATAAGAACCATGGAGAAGCTACAAAGATTGAAAAAAATCTAGGCATTCTACAGATTGTTACCACTGTCTTGTGGTTGCCACCTGCCTTCCTGAGAGGCCACCTGAAAATCAGCTCTGCACTTTCATCCTTCTGGCAGGGGGAATGGCAGAGTAAGGGTCTTTAAAATGTCACTCCTCCATAAAACCACTGACCACACTGGCAAAATGATCAAAACTAACTTTTGAAGAACTCTGAAATTAACCAAAGGCTTGCCACATGGTGAGGAATGCTTATTTAAGAAAAACAGCTGAATCTCAGTAAATACAGCTAGCTTAGTGTTCTTTCAATCTGTGCTGTAACAGTCCTGAAGTCAGAGTGAAAACCAACAGCCTAGCAGCCAGTGGAGGGGGAAGACAGGGTTGGAGCTCTTCCAAAACACCATTCTCAGAGAATTACCACTCTGTGATCCATCTGGCAGTTCCCTGCAAACCTCCATGCACAGGGCTTATGTTTTATTTATTTATTTTTTAACTTGACCTAAGTGAGAGCTTGCTCAATTCCACAAACCTTGTCCCTGGGGCGTTTGACAAAAGCAATCAGGGACAATTGCTTAACCTATAGCTGCCTGAGATAGTGGCAACAGTGGGGGCAAACAAGAAATGTACCAAAAATCTTAAAAGAAAAGCTGGGGAATGCGATACCCATAAAGGACTTTGATAAGCTCTGACATATTTCTGGGAATCGGAACATCTTTATTCACTTGTGTGGGACCATCTCCTTTACTTAAAGTCGACTAATTATGCACGATAATAACATCCACAAAATACCATCACAATAGCACCTAGATTAGTATTTGATTGAATAACTGGGGACTAGGGACTAGGCAAGTTGGAACATAAAACTGTCATGGGAGGAGAGAATAGAACTACAGTGGAGCAAGATTTTTCTTTTTTTAATAAAGACTTTATTTTATTATTTTTTTGAGAGAGAGGGGAAGGGAGAGAGAAAGAGAGGGAGAGCAACATCAATGTGTGGTTGCCTCTCGTGTGCCCCCAACTGGGGACCTGGCCCACATCCCAGGCATGTGCCCTGACTGGGAATCAAATGTGCGGCCCTTTGGTTTGCAGGTTGGCACTCAATCTACTGAGCCACACCAGCCAGGGCTAGAGCAACATTTTTATACACTGTTGAAATAAAGTTGGTATTAATCATCCTCGGGGCAGAGTTCAAGCATACCTCCTACCATCCCACTGGTATGGCCAAGGTCACACACCTAGCAATCAGCATAATAGGAATTCTAAACCTAGTTTCCCTCTTCCCTAAACCAGGCCTCTTGATTGATTACTACCCTCTATTAAATAGAAGAGGATTGAATTTCCCAGCCCTTCCCCTGAGATCCTGAGAAAGACAGACTGGCAGATAGACCTCCCCACTTCCCACACACATTATTTTACTGGAGAGGACTTTATTTAAGGCCATCCTCTCTAATAATAATTGTATTTCTTCTGAGAGTCAATCAGGTTAATATAAATGGTTAACATCTACAAATAGAATTCCCCAACTTCCATTTATAAACATCCTTCTGTTCCACTAGAGAACACCTTCTTTTTTCCCCGCTTAGTTAATCTTTCTTTAAAACATAGCCCTAGCCCTGCAGGTGTAGCTCAGTGGATCGAGTGCAGCCTGTGAACCCGTTGGATTCCCAGTCAGGACACATACCTGGGTTGCGGCTGGGCCCCCCAGTTGGGGGAGTGCAAGAGACAACTGATTTGATGTTTCTCATCCTCTCTTCCCCTCTCTCTGAAAATAAATAAGTTAAATCTTAAAAAAACAAAACAAAAAAACATGGCCCTGGCTTGGCAAGCACTCCTTCCTGGGAGCACAGCCTGCCTCTCCTGTGCCCCGCCCCCCCCCAGCATGATCCCTTTGCCTTTCCCTCTCCTAAGCTCCAAGGGTCCTCCTTTTGCTTCTCTAACTTGTTTCTGAGCCTCCGCAGTCCAGCTGGCTCACTTCTACTAACTCTGTAACTTTCTAAATAAACTTTCTCTTATAATAATAATAATAATAATAAAAACAAAAACAAAAAACATGGCCCTGGCTTTGCCCTTCCTCCAAAGAAAATCTGTGAGCTACTTGCTGAGGTTTACAAAGAGAATAAAAACAAAAGAAGCAAGAATTGTCTAAATTTAAAGTGCTGGAAAATCCAACATTTTATTTACTACATTTTGGTGACTACATAAATGCTGAAACATTTTTAACACTGAAAAGCATGATGGCATCATCACTTGCTTTTTTTTTCTTTTTTTCTTTTTTGCTTAGCAAACACAGCAGATGATATTGCACGGCATAAAGTGAGAACAGTAGCGAAGCTTAAAAAAAAAAAAAAAAGAGAAAGAAACCTTAATGCAGTACAGGAAATACTCATAAACAAACCAGGATAATGCCTAATGCATTACACTTTCTGTTGCTACACACAAAAATACAGAAGAAGCATTGGACAGAGAGAAAGAGAGAGACAAAATATTAACAAACAACCATATCCGGGTACAATAATCATTGTCTGAAATGTAGATGCAACGTAGAAGCTACCACTGCTAATGGACAAAGAAAATGACAGCAACATTTGTCTTTTATAAAAAATCTTCTAAGCCCCTTATGGTTAGGTTTTTAAATTAATTATTTCATCATGTATTTACCTTTTCTTTTCCCCCCCGTTGCTAAGGAAGAACTCCCTCTGCTCTTGGAAGATTTTCTACTCTACTGGTCTTTTTTTTCATTTTATTTTATTTATTTTTTACCTGATGATTGTCTTAGGCACCCTCCTTACATAATAAACCATCAAGCTAACTTGAACAGGGAAACTGAATCACACTCAAACAATAGCTAAGAAGGGACAGTCTAAGTGAGAGACAGGTGGGCTGACTTCAGAAGGGACAAGAAACACAGGGCGATATGAAGACGACTACCGAAGCCAGTGGAAGACAATGTTTTAAAGTTTATTTTCTTAAAAAATACTTGTCACTTGGTTCAGATGGCATATCTAAAATGAGCTCATAAAGCTTATGCAATAAATGCAGAACATACCATGAAAAAATCAAGACTAACATAGAAACAGGAACTATGACCTTGTGAATACAACTCTGGTCAACGTTTCACTGCTGATGGTCAAAGTCTTCTCCCTCCACCATTTTCCTGGGCTTTCTGTAGCTCACTGCACAACATTTGTATTAAAAACAGATTAGTCCATGCTTACCAACAGAGCACTGAACGATCCTGCAACTCAGAGCAGATTTATTGCCCTATTTAAAGACATGAGTATAAAAATGCTTCTAAGAAAATGTAACATTTGACCCACAGTCTAAGTCCTCCCTTTCCTTCCCCACCCCAAACACCCCTGCAAAAGAAAATCAGTAAAGTTCTTGTATTGAGAGGAAAAGTATTTACATCTATGGATTTATGCCATGTGGCTGAAGCAACTTATTTCAGCAAAATAAAACAAAATAATGGGCACAGGGTCCTCTGAGGGTGCCATCAATGGGGGTAGAATTCTCTGTGTGCTGATGTAAATTAAAGCAGGGCCAAGTACCTGAACAGCCTCGCTGAAGGGGGCCTGAGGCAAGGCCATCTCTACTGTGTGGAAAAGAAAACTAGTGGTAAGATGAGTGAGAAGAGACAAACTCAAATAGGCCTGGGGTACATTCACCAGGGGACTCTGACATTTGAGGAGAATTCTTCCAGCTTTGGCAGGTAGAGGTGTGGGGATGGGGGGATTGTGAGAAGCAGATTCCAAGACACAGACGTGGGGGTGGAATTTTCCTTAAACTTGACTTACAACGGGGATGAGCAATCATGTGTTGCTTTTTCTGTGGGTGAGCCAGACCGTCCGGGGCCAGGTCAGCTGCCCCTCAGCCCTGACCTTCTCTGTAAGGGCATGAAGCCCTTCTACACCTCTCTCAGCTCTGCCAAAGAAGCTGTGTCTTCAGGACCTGTCCCTTGCCTTGAAGCAATTCAGAAACTTGGTGAAACTTGAGAGGATTTCCAAATTCAAGTTAGCTTGTCTCTTTCAGTTTTTATACTCTTTACTTCTTATACCCGTGTGAATGGCTTTAAAAATAAAATAAAATAAAATAAAATAAAAGCAGTAGCAAAGAATCTCACAGATGCCGGTGCTTTGGAACATTAAACAAGTCTTAAATTCTTAGGAATTACAGGTCTAACCTGCAAAGTAATCTTTTCTTTAAAAAAAATTAATAAATTAAAGGAAGAACATGAATAATGCCTTTCTTCTTTCTAAGTGACAAAAAGGACTGCCTTGAAACACTCATTTTGGCATGTACAAGTTTTTTTTGGGGGGGTGGGGTGGGGTGGGGGGTGGGACCTGGCAGTGTTCACAACACACATTGAAGTGCCTGCTAAGAAAAAGCTAAAGATACACCCTGCAGTTAAGAGAAGCTCTTGCCTTCAGCTTATCTTAGCATCAGGAACAAAAAGATTGTAACATAAAGCTTTGGCCATTTGGATTCTACTATATACATTTTAAAAACTACATAGTCATAAATTAAAGCAGTGATTAAATAAGCTCATATAAAATGTAATTAAATTAAAAAATCACAGCACATTATAGAGAAAATAGGAACCAGTTTCACAAAAAAGAGATTATATATATATATATATAATTTTTTTTTACCCTGTGGAAACAAATTTACTACGAAACACAAAACTTCATAAGTAACCATCAAAGTGAAAAGCGTTTCTTATTCCATTCCTGCATTTTTATACAACCCTTAACCCACGTGGAGAACATCTCAGAAATTAAGTCTTCCTTGAGCAACAGAGCAGTTCTGCCAAGAAAATAAACCCCAAACCGAAGCGGGGAGGGGGCGGAGATCCCAAACATACAAGCTACAAAATAAATAAGAATTATAAAGTTTCTTTTAAAAGTAACCTTAACAATTACCAAACTAGTAAGTTCTGCCTTATCACATAAACTCTCTATACAACATAACCCTAAAACGTTATCACTATGAGGTATTTGGAGGAATTGGTAAAAGTGGTGCACGGCCTGCCTGCGGAAGGGACTCAGTGAGGGGGGGACCTCGGAGGGAACTGGGAGGAGGAGCTTTGGTTTATCAGCAAGAAATTGGGAAAAAAAGTCATCCTTTGGTATCAAAGAAAGTTTCATTGCATGGTTGCACGGAAAAAGCACCACGGTGAATAATTATTCCTTTTTTTTTTTTTTTTTCATTAGTGGCCTTTCTAAGAGGCTGAGGTATTCAAAGAGTATAAGGTGAGAGAGGTCAACAGCGGTTTAACACTTTGGTTCAAGCAAGGCACTCGTCCTAGGAGTTTACAAAGTTTGCAACATGTTTGCCTAGAGATTTACAAGTAGAACTAGCAGTAGTAAGAGCAGTATTTCCTAATGTTGTTGTTGTCCTATCATTATTATTAAGAATGAAGACAAGTTTACACACTGAGTGAAGAGTGAGGAGGGGCGAGGAGGTGGGAGAAAGGACCGGGGCGGAGTTCCCTCTGCAGACAGAGGCCGTGCATGAAAATATCTTTGGTATTCTTTGGTATCATATCGATGTGATTAAAATCACCAATGGAAATCGAGTGAGGTAGCGTCTTTGGTTCGCACTATAAATAGTAGATCTTTACTTTTTTTTTTTTTTTTTTTTTTTTTACACGTGGAAGTAGCTATTTCTTACCTTCTGCTTCTTTGTCCTTCCTATTTAGGAAATAGTTACCAAATGCACTGTAAAGCTAACCACACCACAAGAATCATACGGAAGGCCAATCGCATCTCAAAATGGCCTCTGGTATTTGAATGCACCCTAAACAACTAGATCAGAAAGGGCGAAGTGCTTTCTCTTTGTTTGCTAAATGCATAGTTTTCATCCTTTATGTACAAAGAAGGGAGGACGTTTTTTCAGGAAAATGCCTTTATAGCTCATGTGAAAATGTCCTAGGACTCTTTGGTATAGCAAAGTTTGCATTTAATCTGCAAAGATGAGTCATTCATCTGGGGTAGCAATGGGAGGGGCATGAGTCCATGTAATATAGTGCTTTTACTTTTTTTTCCTGGAAAATTAATTATGCTATTTTTGGGGGGTGGGGAGTGAGTGACATGTTCAGTTAAAATTTCTGAATTTCCGCACACATTTTCTTTTGGGATCTATTCCCGCTACATTCAGGACTGGAACACTCAGCTCCTGACATCCAGAATTCTTTTACCTGAACATTTACTGAGCTTCTGGGGTGCCCAGACTTCCCACTCTTTCTCTTGGCTCCCTTTCAGGGAAGCTTCTAGTTGTGAGAGGACATAAATGATTCACGGCCAAAAACAGTCTAACTTCCATTCTACCAAAACAAAACAAAACAAAAACCCCCAAATCTATTATTTGAAGTGCAGTTTTGGAATAAACAAATATACTAATAAAAGAGTGAGATATCCTTTTAGGTGAATTTTGTTCAAGGACTGAGGAATGATGGGTGAGCAAATGGCGTGTGATCTGCTCGGTCGTGGTGGGTGTAGAACCTGAGCCATAAATCATTGCTGTATGAAGCAGGAATGGGAGCATTTTGTCTCTATGTGACAAGTCAGAAGCAAAACAGAATCAGTCGTACATGATGGAATAAGTGTATTGCTTGGGAGAAGCTGAGTTTGTCCATTATGATTTCTAAGAAGCAGAGGTTGTGAGGATGCCTAAATAGTCAAGTAAAAAAATTGCTTTTCAGGCTTGGATTTGTGCATCTGTTTATGAGAAAATATATCTCTAGGCCCTGAAATTGCATAATGGGTGCACATTCAATGCTGGTATGAAAATTATCTTTGGTGTTAGCAAATAGAATCACTGGTTATTTTTAAAAAAAAACATTATGATGAGAATATTAAAAATGTAGTAATATTCTTTGAGACTGTGCCTACGTAGTATCAAAATAATTGGTTGAAAATGCAAAATGCAGTTAGATTAATTTGAGAGGGTAATGTAGTAAAAACAAAGCGAATAAACATGGTGTCTGAATTCAACTTTTGTTTTTCCTGCGGTATTGAATTTGGTAAGATTGGGTGTAGACACAGCTTGAATTTTCCTGCATTTAAAATTTTGATGTTTTAAATAAATAAGGCTTTCCTCCCTCCTAAATAAAAATACATAATACAGCTGTACTCATGGCCCCCTCTATTCCTGGAGAGAGAAAAAAGTAAATCAGTTTTTTTCTTTCAGTTTATGTCATTGACAAGATTAAATTTTAAGCAAATCTTGGAGGGTGGCCATTTAAATAGCCTCTCCTAATAGCTCAGTTGTAATTGTGCCATATTTAGAAGAGCAAATTTTAAGCTGGAATTTGGAACGAGATAAAGAAAATAGAATGTGTCAAGGCGAATGCTCTGTTTCATTAGAGGGGAAGTATGTGTTGATTTCCTTCCCTCATTCTACAGCAGACATGAAGGAGGCACGGATGGCTCACTGGTTTTACCTCGTCTCTCCAGATGCCTGCCTCTCCTAGACCTACACAAGGTGCTGAGGTTTGATCCTAAGGAGTTAGATTTTATTTCCAGACAGTTTAATTTTTTCTTTAGCATTTTAATGAATCTCAATAAACAACTTATTGTTTAGTTTTATATTTCTAGTTAGATAGCTAACTAACCAAGAATACCCAGTTCTTTACTTAATAGTACAAAAGATTTCCACATATATGACTGACAATTTAATGAAATTCAGACAGAATTTGGGGGGAAAATCAAGTGATTCACTCGGGCACTACTAATACCACTGTATTATCTTTTGGTGGGTTCTTCGTTTGTTTGTTTGTTTGTTTTCTGCCTTTATTTCTATAGCCCTGGTCAAGTGATTTGGGAAAATAGAAACTTAAACTTTTGTATTTGGAGGTTGAGGTCTAGCTTTTATCTGTCCCTGTTAGAGACTGGAATCTATGCTATAAAATATCCAGCTTAATACAGTAGCAAGAAAGAATGTAGTGTGCTTTGGAGGCAATGCTTAATGAAATAAACAGCCTAAGTTCTACAGAACCCAAAGTCTCGTCTCCCACAAGAACTCTGGCTTTTTCTATGTTCCACCATGTCTTGGTTGTACCTGCTATTTTTATTGATGTCCAAGTCATGAAATGTCTGGGATTAGCATTAAAAACAGTTTGATTATATTTTTAGAATGATCACAAGTATTGGATAGTTCATTTTAATTGTAACGGTGGTCTGTTCACTTTGTGTGTCTGCAAAGTAATTTTAAAGGTATTTGGTGTCAAGTGCATACAGCACGTTTGTCCAATCAATCTAACTATGGAGTCCTTTATTCCATGGTCTTGTTACTAAGAAAGCATCAACTTTGAACAAATTTTCTAATTTAGTTACCTACTCTGTAGAACTTTGTTTTCTAGTTTACAAATGGGATCCTACTTTGGAAGAACCCCCAGGTTTTCTCAGCTATAAACAGATTCTGGAATCATGTTATATGTCTCCATAAGTGACATTTATGGATCCCGAAAGAGACCATGCCATCTGGGTGTACATGTGTACTGCATCGACCTCTCTGTTAGGGTATTAATTGCTTCCCTGAAGCTACATTCTTTCTTGCCAGTTCTGAAAACAAATATTTCAAATGCTTCAAGAGTCATAAATAATAGTCATGATTCTACGTGGCATGTGTATTACAGCTAGATCAGTTCATACGTATAACTTTACATAGTATCTTGTGTAAAAATAGCTTTGGTTATTAAAATCATTGCAATAAAATACCTGCACTTTAATATTAAGTGTGTTCTTTGGTACCTAGGTGATTTTTTTAAATGGATGGACTCTTGTTTCATTTCTTAAAAAATATCTGAACATTCCTTAACAAACAAAGAGAATGCACTAGTTTAGGTGTCATTCAAATTTTCTTTGCTGGGTTTGAATCTGCATTTAGGTTGCGGGCCTGGCAGGTTCAAACAATAGGCTAGACGAGCAAAATCTCACTCCGAATCAATGAACTCAGACAACCCCACACTGTTGGTTGCACTCCTACAGTACAACCCTTCCTAAAGACCAGCCCTGCCTAAGTCCCTAACCACTGGTGGTGTGTGTATGTGTGTACACGCACGCATCCACACAAGTACTGAGACACCATACACCTTCATGGCGCAGTGGAACAGATGGGAAAGTCCGATCTTGAAAGATGTCCACTCAATGGCTCAAAACCACTATGCTCCAAACCACGAAACAGCCAAGCACAGAGAGAATGATCATGGATTGAAGGTGTAAGATCCAGTGGTGTTTTCCTGCTCATAATTCTTGCCAAGTCGTCGCCCCGCTGAAGTGTGTGTCTCCGAATAAAGTTAGAATGCAGGTGAGCTAAGTCTTTGGTTTCTTTGGACTATAAATAACACTTTTTTTTTCCTTCTTCAAATAGTTCTAAGTATAAACCTGCTATCTTGAGGTCCTGGTCTTTTAAAAAATTTTTTTCTTTAAAGCTTTTCCACCGAGGCTTCAGTTTGTGGTTATTCCTTCATGCTTTGGTACAAGTGCTTGATGAAGAAGATGAGTTGCCAGAATTGGAGCTGCCCTCGTCCTGCCACTTGTCCAGGCTCCTCCTCCTCGCATTCATGAAGAAGTTGCTGACGGTGCTCAGTTCCAACCCCAGCTGCTGGGAAATGGTGATTTGCAATTCTTTGGATGGACGCTTATTTTCCTTGAATATTGCATGTAGAGTTCGACGCTGGACATCTGTGAAGACCAACCGGGGCTTTTTGGGTGTGTTGCCTCTATCCTTCCCATGTTCTTGCTCTTTCCTTTTGCACGCTGTAAAGAAATGCAGAAGCTGTTAGTACCAAATGCCTGGGAGAATAAAAAGTGAAAAGGCAGAGACAATAAAATGTGTTAGCCATTCCTCACATCCACTTTCTGCCTGCTGGCCTCTGATTTTAGTCCACGATGGCCTGGGAGGGAAGTGTGACAAGATGATGGAGAATTAGGAGGATGTGGAGTTCTGGGAGTCCTGGAGTTGAGGTTTTGACAGTATCTGCATTTTGTCTGTGCTAAATCAATGAACCCCACCTGGGCCTCAGAGTCCTCACCTGCAGAATACAGGGTTTGTGCTAAACACTCATTGTTTGAATTTTTTAATCGCCACCTGCAAAATGGATATTAGAATACCTACCTGGCTGGATTGTGGTAAGGATATAGGAAACATGAAAAGTTTATGTTAAGTGAAGTGCTTTACAAATGGAAAGTCTGATCAGCTGAAGTGGTCACAGCCCCTGCGGGTGCACAGTCTGCAGCAGTAGCACACTAAGACCCTAATTGAGAGTTTGAAAATAAAAAGAAATTGAACTACGTTCCCTTCTGATCTTTGTTTTCCAGGAAATGCTGTATGTAAGACAACTGTATATAGCACCTTACCATGCCCAGCCAAGAGCCTTCTACTGATGTTATATGGAACCAGGACTTGTGGAGAGATGTGAAGGCTACTTCCCCGCCATCGCGATGAAACCTGTCACATTAAGCATATTCACCTTTGGGATGTCTCTGCACCTCCTTTTTGCTCTTCATGAAAGACTTCCTCTTGGAGTGCCCCTCTGCCCTTACCCCATCTCCCATTAAGAAGGTCCCCTCCCTGATCATGCCTCTTGGTCTTATATCATGAAGCTGTTTCCTGGCTGCTAGGGCTATTCTAGAGCATCATCTCAGTGTGTCCCTTAGCCCCAGGGTTTGGGGTTGGAGCAGGGTCCCTCCTCATCTCAGATGCCACACTCCTCTTTCTAGCCTAACGTGACTCACTGGCTGCCACCTGCCAGAAGCGCACTACAGGCTGCATTGCTAACAACTCCCTCCCCCTATTCCTCATTACCACCATCTATCAATCTTACAGTCATCCCCCCAAAACTGTACAACCTGAGTGAAAACAGTGCTCTGATTATGCTAATGCAACTTTAAAACCAGGCTTCTACACACTGACTCCAATCAGACTGCTGCATCTCGGCCCCCTGCCTAGGTGTTCTAGAGCAGCCACCGCTGTCTTTGTATCTGGCTGGCTGTACTCTGACATGAGCTCCAACCACAGTGAGGGGCAGGTGAGGCATGTGGAGGCAGGGACTGCTGCCCTTTCATATTCCTTCAGACCCATTGGCTGCCTGGCCCATGGCTGCCTCCTGCTCCAGCTCCTGGCTCTTTGTATTCCAGTTTCTCAATTCCTTATGAGGTGGTTCGCCACCTCTGGCAAGATACAGCCTGATGCTCTCCCTAGGTAGCACTGCTCCTTCGCCTGCCCCTGCCTTTCATTCCTAACTGCTCAGATAGTGGATTTCAGAGTTCCCCTAAAGCCTATTAGCACAAAGTAGCTCAGCAATCAGATCAGCTGAAAAGCTAACAGGTGAAGGTTGAAGAAGCCTCCAGTCTTTGGAGTCCAATCTAGGGGCATCCAACTTTCCTTAAACCATATGCTACTTAGTAAAAAGTGATTTGAGTGTACACGCCCTAATACTGTTTATTTATAAATTATATGCTTGTGTTACTGTGCTGCACATTATAAAGCATACACAAAAGATAGAATTTTTTAAAGTGGTAAAATAAAAATAAAGAGACATAGAAATTCTCTTCTACAGATGCATCAGCTGGCCCAAGCCTTGGAGAGTATTCACCCCACTGAAGGAAGTACTGATCCCATCACAGAAAATATAGGGTAAGAATTTCAGAATGAACATGAGGGGAGGCCTCAGTCATAAAAAAGAGATTTGGGGGGCAAGTCACATCACATAACACATCCCATAGGTCAGGGTCTCCAGCCTCCAGGCCTTAGACCAGTACCAGTCTGGGTCTATTAGGAACCGGGCCACTCAGCAGGAGGTGAGCTTGCATGTAATGCACTCAAATCTTCCTGAAACCATCCCCAAAATGCCCCCATCCCACCCCCCGTCCATGGAAAATTGTCTTCCATGAAACTGGCGTCTGGTACCAAAAAGGTTGGGGACCGCTGCCATGGGTCATGGGCTAGATCCTTTTCCCAGTGAGAGGAAGCAGCATCAACATAATAAGAAGTGTTTATTAACCCACAGAGCATTGAGCTGTATATACCAAACCAAATAGAGTCCCACCCCCTAGGGACTTACAGCTCTCATTGGACGACCAGATTAAGTCCCTGGAAAAAAACAGCTGACTAGACCAAAAACTCTAGTTAGTTTGAGTCAGCCCATTTAGACACAGCTTTATATAATACTGATGCATATGGCTGATCCATTCATTCACATTCAAAAATGAATATAACACAGGCTTTGCTCTTAAGGACGTCAGTCTTATAGTCATGTAAGCAAATAACTGCAAGAGCAGAAAAAGAGTAAATAGGATATTACCTCTGCTTGAGGATATTAAGGAAGGCTTCACAGAGGAGGAGGTGCTTCCACTGGGCTCTGAAGGATGAATAGGAGTTTGCTAGTGAGTGAAGTGGGACAAACTCATACTCAGCAGGGGGAGCAACATTCATGAAGGATTGATAAGTATTAGTATATGGGTATTAGTGGGGCAAGAGTGCACGCAGGAGAAGAGTTGCGGGAGACAAGGCTTCACAGGTAGACAGAGATCAGAATTGAAGTATCTTGTAGATAAAGAGTAGCTATTGAAAGGTTACAAGTAAGGGTGTAGTATGGTTAAATCTGGGTTTAGAAAAACTCCTCTGGTGGTCTCATGGGGGATGTATTGGAAAGCAGCAAGATTAGGGACAAGGATGCTGTGGTGTGCCACCCTACCCCCCCCCCCAGGACTAGGGAACTCATTCTTCCACCTCCTAGAAGAGTTGGTGGCTGGTGGCTGTCAGCTGAGGTCCATCCTAGAAATTGCCCTTGGCCAAAGGTTATGCTGCCCTGAGGTGGGGTGGGGTGGGGGACTGCCCACTTCAGTGTGGGTGTGGGGAAGAAGAGTTGGTATGGAAGGCAGAGGCTGAAGAGAGCAGGTATATGTTGGTTTAAGATCACCCAACTCTAGCCCCTTGCATCAGGTGGGACAACTCTGAAGGGTCATCCAGTTTCAGAACACCCTATAGGATTGATTGACGCTATTATTGCAACTCCATCAAAGTTAATATCTCCCTCTGCTTGGTCTTACCTCTTCCACCCCCACAGGGGTTATTCCCCATAGCTTTCTCTGATAATCTTCCTGTGTGCAAGATGCAGAAACCCAGTTTTTCCCCCAGAAAACCTAACCTAAGATAGAAGCCTTTAGAACCATTATAGTGGGGACCCCAAATTAGACAATGGCAGTTGAGGATGAAATATAGGGAGCAAATTCTAGAGCTTGTTGGGAGGTAGAAAGAATCAAGAAGACTTAATGACAACTTGGCTTGGAGGATGGTATTCAGAAGATCTTCCAGGTTTCTGGTTGGATGGTAGTAATGGAGCCATTAGGAAATTCAGATGGAGAAATGAATTTTATGAGGGTAGTAATCACCTCTATGGGGGACAAATTGCATATGAAGTGCTTGTTGGATATTTTGTTAAAGATCTCCAATAGGTGATTATTCAGAAGACAGCAGAATATATGGGGTCTGTAGCTCAGGGGAGAGGTCTGGGCTAGGAATATAGACTGGGAAGTCATTAGGGCTCTAAGATGGTAAATTATACAGAACATGTATTTTTTGAAAAGTAAATAACAGCATGGGGTGCAGATTCAACTAATTTACATTCAAAAGGCAGAGTGGAGGGAAATCACAAAGAAACCCACTTTCCACCTAACCAGGATGTATGTTTGAATGACTTCCATTTGGTCCTCAGCATTTGGCAGGACTGAGTGGGCTGAAGCTACCCCCACCCCCACCAGCCAGCATTTCTCAAATGGTATCAGAGGAATAATAATGTCTTAAACACGGGTTCCTTGAAAAGATGGTTTGCAGGTCGAGTACATTTATAAAAACCTACTCTATATAGCCTTCCCCTCAAAACTCATAGTATATGCTAGCACATGTAATTTTGTTTCCTACATTTTCTTAATCCCTTTTTGGTGAGGACTGTCTATTCATGTCTCATACAAAAGTTCCTGTCCCAAGCTCTCAAGCATTGTAGACATTACACTGTCTGAACCTGGGAGGTAAGATTCTCCCAGAGCAGAGAGCATGGCTGACTTGTGCTCTATTTCAGTGCCTGGCTCTAAGGGGAGCTCAGTACCCATGGGGATACTGGAGGGGATAGCTGTGACTAAATGCATGTGGTATATATGGGAAGAACTCCGTGCAGAAGTTGGAGTTGCTGGATAAGAAAGTAGGAATTTTGGTAGAATAGAGTATGGACTAAAGCTTGTTGAAAGTTCCTCGGTGAACTCAACAAGGAGGCTAGAAGGAGCAAACCTCAGAAATAAAATCATGCTTCTATAAGCTTGTACAGAACTACAGTTGTTAGTACTGTTAAGAGAATATGAATGAAGTTTTGGAAGAGACTTCTGGTCAAGAGGGTGGCATAGGTAAACATGGCTCACCTACTCACACAACCACATCAAAATTACAACAAAACTATAGAACAACCATCATTCAGAACCATCAGAAATTGAGCTGAATGGAAGTCTTACAACAACAGAGTTAAAGAAGAAACCACATTGAGACATGGTATGGGCTGGTCCCATACCCACATGGGGTGGAAAAAATTTGGAGGGATATCTTAGGAGCAGGGGTCCCAGTCCACATCAGGTCCCCAAAGCCCAGGGTTCCAGTGCCAGGAAGATAAGTTTTCAAAACTTCTGGCTGTAAAAACCAGTGGCTGTGAAAGACAGAAACTTCTGGAGTCACAGGCAGTTCCTTGTAAAGGGCCCACACACAGACTTACTTAGACTCACTCCAGCACAGGGGCAGCATATTGAAAGGCATCAGAGATATAAGAAGAGGAACTGAATTGTCTAGTGTGATGGAGAGAGCTGGGGGTCAGCTTTCTACCAGATGTAAGTGCTGGCAGAGGCCATTGTTCCTTTTCTGAGCCTTTCCCCCACAAGAGCCACAGAGTCAGAAGGCAGGCACTATACTTGAGACTCCATCAACCTGGCTATCACTGTTTCCCCTACCCTGATGGTTCCCTGAGGCCCTGCCCCACTCAACTTTCAGGTCCACACAAGCTGTTTCCAGTTACTTCTCCATACAAATGGCATGACTTGGCCCACACTTTAGATTTTCCTAAATTCTCTCAAACAAGCAGCATCTGGTTTCAGCAGGCTCTGTACCTCCAAGTCTAGCACAAGTAAAAGCCATCTACAGATCTATTTGTAGCCTGGACAATACACAGGCAGTGGCTGACCTTGGACATGCAAACAGCAATCAAGGCTCAACTACAACAGGAGGATGTACACAGTTCACACAGTGGGTGAACCTTGAGTTCCCAACTTGGGTAATAGGGGAGGCTGTGTCACTGGACTCTACAGAACATCTACTGCATTAGGCCACTCTATCAAGCCTGGGTGATGTAGCAACTCTATCTAACACATATAAACAAAAACAGAGAGGCTGCCAAAATGAGGATACAAAGAAACATGGCCCAAATGAAAGAACAAAACAAAACTCCAGAAAAAGAACTAAAGAAAATGGAGAGAAGCAATCTACTAGATGCAGAGTTCAAAACACTGGTTATAAAGATGCTCAGTGAATTTAGTGAGAACCTCGACAGCATGAAAAATATTCAGTCAGAAACAAAGGATATACTAATTGAAATGAAGAATAATTTATAGGGAATCAATAGTAGAGTGGGTGAAGCTGAGAATCAAATCAGTAATTTAGGATATAAAGAAGCAAAAAACAACCAATCAGAAAAGCAAGAAGAAAATGAATTAAAAAAAAATTACGATAGTGAAAGGAGCCTTTGTGTCAACTTCAAGCATGTCAACATTCACATCATGGGGTTGCTGGAAGGAGGAGAAAGATGAAGAAATTGAAAACCTATTTGAATAAATAATGATAGAAAACTTCCCTAATTTGGTGAAGGAAATAAACATACAAGTCCAGGAAGCACAGAGAGTCCCAAACAAGATGAACCCAAAGAGGCCCACAACAAGACACATCATAATTAAAATGCCAAAGGTTAAAGACAAAGAGAGAATCTTAAAAGCAGAGAGAAAAGCAGTTAGTTACCTCACATAAGGTACTCCCATAAGACTGTCAGCTGATCTCTCAAAAGAAACTTTCCAGGCTAGAAGGAATTGGCAAGAAATATTTAAAGTCATTAAAAACAAGGACCTGAAACCAAGATTACTCTACTCAGCAAAACTATCATTTAGAATTGAAGGACAGATAAGGAGCTTCCCAGACAAGAAAAAGCTAAAAGAGTTCATCACCAACAAACCAGTATTATATGAAATGTTAAAGGCTCTTTAAGAAGAAGAAACAGAATTATAGATATAGAGAACATCTTGATGGTTGCCAGATGGTAAGGGGGTTGGGGGAAGGGCAAAAAAGGTGAAGGGATTAAGAAGTACAAATAGGTAGTTACAGAATAGTCATGGGAATGTAAAGTACAGCAGAGGGAATATAGTAGCCAAAGAACATATATGCATGACCCATGGACATGGACAACAATGTGGGGATTGCCAGAAGGAGGGTGGGGCTGGGGGGAGAAGGGCAAAGGGGAAAAAATTGGGACAAATGTAATAGTATAAACAATGAAATGTAATTTAAAAAATCTAAAAAGAGAGAGAATATGAATGACAGCGATGGCTTAGAATTTCTGTGGAGTTCATGTTAGGGTACAGATTACCTGTTATAAGGTGGGAAACCGCCAAAGAGAGTCATGAGAGTCCACACAAGTGTGCAAGGTAGAGAGAGAGAGTGTGTGTAAAAAAGTGTGAGAGGAGCATGATAAGAGGAACTGCTGCTTAAGGAACAGCAATATGTGTGTTTTAGGTGAAAGTTACACTTTTTGTGTGGGTATACAGTTTCTATGAAAAATAGACAGATATTTATCATAGAACTGGATTTATTGGAAGAGGATTCCTCTTGTTTGTGAAAGGTAATACTGAAGAGGAAGATGACCTGTCATGAGTCACGTCAGTAAAGGTGGGCAAGCCAATATATTTTCAAGATGCAGTGGCAAAGTGTAGTGGGGCTGTTTCAGACAGTGTCTGTGACCTTCCTCATGAGTGACGCCACCAACAGTGAGCCCTATATGGGAGGAAGAAGTAGGCATGGAAGCTGGTAAAAGGCAGAGCATGATTTTGTGGGTGACAGAACAGAAGATTATAAAGACTTTTAAAAAAAAGACATCAGTTGAGGATGTGAGTAAAGGATAGAAGCTTTCATCTCAGGCCTACCTACCTGGCACCTGTGCTCCACTCATAATTGGCAAGACAGAACCAAGGTTATTTCAAGAAATATGAATTCTGCAGGATGTTGGAAGGTATTTCATGAACAATGAGTTTTTGAGGTCAGTCAGTTTGGGAAAGGCTGAGTTAACTGATGATTTAACAAGCTTTTATTTATTTATTTGCTTATTTCTTTGGAAAGGGAGGGAGAAAGAGATGGAGAGAAACATTAACATGTAAGAGGTACATCGATAGGTTGTCTCTTGCACATCCCCAGTTGGGGACCGGCCTGCAACCCAGGCATGTGCCCTAACCAGGAATCGAACTAGTGACCTCTAGGTTAACAGGCTGGTGCTCAATCCACTGAGCCACACCAGCCAGGGAAACAAGTTTCTTTAATACAGGACTTCTCAGAGCTTTCAGTATGCTAATGTGCACTGATACTTTCTAGCTTATGGAGTCTCCCATACTCATTTGGGGTTAAGGAACTCTTTATTCAGAGAATTTCTTTCAGGAATGGTGGTGCTTAGAACAATGTTTCCCAACATGCGGTTGGCAGACCTACGCTGGTCTGTGAACTGTAACTGGCCTGAAGCAAGATCAGTACAGAAAATGAGAATTAGCAATTAGAAGTTTTTGTGGCAGTTTGACATTACTGCAACATTTAAGTATATGATTGTTATTGTAGTGATATATTTTTTATTGTAGTATCAAAATTTAGTCCAGGACAGATGGAAATTAGAAATAAACTACTAGTGCTTCACTACACAGAACACGTTTTATAGTACAAGGTATACAGTAACATCCTAGAATCAGCCATCAACCAAGCATTCATGTAATCAACTTATATCCATTTTCCTGATTCAATGACACAAAAGACTTTACAACACCTAACGTGCTGATTGAGCTATACAAAAGTCAGCCAAGAACTGGTCTGGGATTATGTGGGCACAGACATATAGGCCTGGGCTCAGACGACACAAGCTCGCGTATCAGCTCTGCAGGCACTGATAGATGTGTGATATTGGGCAAGCCCTTCATCTTCTTTGAACCTCAGTTCACTTGGCTGCAATATAGAGGACAATAGACTTCTTTCCTCACAAGATTGTAACAAGCATTAAATAAGATCATATATGTTGAAGTAATTATTAAAATTATAAACCCTTAAGGAGTATTCTAGATGTTTGCAAATAAATTTTCTGATGCACTCTTCCTTCTTTAGTCAAGGTGCAGTATAAATAGTGAATTGACACCACAGGCTGGAATCTCCTCACTTGTTCTCTTTCTCTGCTTCCTTTAAATGAGCAGGCTGTGTCCTAGGGCCCCTGAGGGCGTGAAAACCCTGTGAGTCAATGAATGCACAGCTGCAGCGTCTCTTGGTTTCCAAAGTCTATTAAAATTTTTCCAGTGTAACTATAGTAGCTTTTCCATTGCATCTTCTCCATCCTTATGGCTTCTCAAAAACAGCAGGGATTGGCTCTTCAGGGACATCAGCCAGTCCTGCAGATAATACAGATCCACATTCATCTGAATGAAGGTGATAAAGTATAAACTCACAGTCCTCACAGTTGCTTTCACTTTTTGAATTTATGAGCTTTCTAGATGAAAACAGTTACAACTCCCACTCCCACAGGCTCTGAGAACAGTTAAGCATTTGCCTTTCTAGGACTCAGAGCCATTAAACAACAGTTAATTTGTATGTTTATCAAGTTTCTACTTTTTAATTAAAATTGTAGGACAGTTTATTTAATTTGTTTCCGGATGTTCTTAGTCTATTTGTCCCAAAGTTGGCTGCTCCACATAGGATGGAATCATGCCTTAGAGTAAGACTCTCTACCCGGGGGCTGTGTATGGGTTTCCATGTGTACTTACTAAAAGTGCATGGAGCATCCTGGTATAGTCAGTGTTCTCCATACTCCTAGTCTATGCGTGAGGAAAAGTCTGTAAAAAGCATTACACTGGTTGTCAGAAAGTTTGCTTCTGGCCCTGGCCAGGTAGCTCAGTTGGTTAGAGCATCGTCCCCATACACCAAGGTTGTGAGTTCAATTTGTGGTCATGGCACATACAAGAATCAATCAATGAATTCATAAATAAATTAAACAACAGATTGCTGTTTCTCTTTCTCTACATTCTTTTCTCTCTAAAATCAATTTTATAAAAAGAAGCATTCCTTTAAATAAAGAGGGAGGAAGTTTGGGTTCTGGTACTGGCCCCATCATTAATTAGCTGAATGACTAGATTAAATCCCTTAATCAAACTGAGTCCAAGTTCCTTAATTACATAATGAAGGGATTGGACCAAATAACTCAGTCCCTTCCAGGTTCAACTCTATGACTAGATGTGTGTAAATGCTTTCAGTTCCAGGAGAAATAGCGGGCAGTGCAGACTCTGTCCAGGACCGCTGTTTTCTGCATCATAAATGGACACCCGGAGAAGTGTGAGGGTTGAACTATTCATTCTAGGGATGGCTGGCCCCTCTTTTGTCAGATGGTCCATGTACCACTGCCTCTATCTCACTCCTGGCAGACAGAGGTGGGGGTGGGATTGGGGAGAGAAGGCCTTTGGGGCAGAGTACCTTCAAATGAGAGAGAAAGGGAAGTGAGACCTCTGCTCAGTGAACAGTATTACCAGAAAATTGGACTTCATATATTGAATTATTCTTAGACATAATTTGTAAAGGTCCTTTAGGAAACTCTAGCTTATGTTAGTTACATGAAGGAGGTATAGGAGAAGTGTGTGGTTTTTTGGCAGAGGGTGGATACACATACAGACAAGGGACAATCAGTGGCTGGCACACTTCTAGGAAGCTATGGTATCTGATAGAATAAGATGGAAATGGAGCCAAATGAATAGCATGTCTAAAGACCCCCTCTTGACAGCTGAAGCTGCTTTTCAAAGTAAACTACAGGACAATATAAATGCAAGGGCAAGCAGGCAAATAAGACAGATTTTAATAAGACAGATAGGGGTCTGCCCCGGAGCCCATTTTATAGGCCAGTCCCATGCTGGGAGAGCAAAGAGCCAGTGGACGGGCCATGGCATCTTCAGGATTAGAGCTCAGACTCCAAGAGTCCAGGGTCACAATGTTATCTGATCTGCCTTGAGTTATTTGGCTGTACTGTGCATAATTTTATAAGATGGGGCTCTTAATAGTTTTTGGAGTGGGGCAGCTATTAAGTGGCAAATTTAGAGGGCACAGCACAATGTGCAATTGAAAAAGCAACTCCAGTGAGTTTTAATGGATATGGCCAAGGGCAGCCTTTGCATGGGAAGCAAACTCTTGCACAGATTATCTGGAGCTGTGATGCTGCACAGAGGGAGATGAAGCCAACATGGCGTGCTGGACACGAGCTAGCTTGGTTGTGGCTATGAGTTTGTGGGCAGCCAGAGCACCTACAGAAGCTCTTCCCTTGCATCTTGCTTTACAGAGCTTAGAACACCTCTGTCAGCCCTGGCCTGGTGGCTCAGTTGGTTGGAGAATCGTTCCGTACACCAAAAGTTTGTGGGTTTGATCCCTGGTCAGGGACTAACTATTGATGTTTCTGTTACAACAATATTTCTTTCTCTTTCTCTGTCTCTCTCTCCCTTTTCCTCTCTCTAAAATCAATAAGTATATCTTTGGGTGAGGATTCAAAAAACAAAGAATGAAACTGTTAATCTTCCCCTGTGAGCCCCATAAAACTCAGGTGAGGAAGAAACGGGTATTATTTCTCTTTCTGCGGATGAAGGAACAATATGAGACAGGGCAGATAGTTTGCCTGTGGGCACATGACTGGTTAGTGGGGACCTCGGAATGCACCATGCCCTGGAGGTAGATGTCAGCATGGTGGACACTGGAAAACTTTGCCCAGGATGGAGAAGTGGGCAGGAGCACTGGTGAGTGGGAGCCCTGGGGCCCACACCCATGGGGAGCAGGTGGGGGCAGCTGGCTCACTGGCTGTAGGCTGCTTGTCAGCCAGACCTGCCTTGCTGTGGTGGAAAGAACTGCAGTTGGCCCATCCTGGAAAATGGGCTGCATGGAAGGAAGGTGTTCAGGCAGCACAGGGGACAGCACACTTATGCTGGCCTGGGAGAGGGGCAGGAGTGAGTCCCATTTCCAGGAGGAGAGCAGAAGAGCACGAGAGAGCTGCTCCACATGGGTCTTGGCTTTGAGGGGAAGCTGAAGGGAACTGCTGACCTGATGGAAAAGGAAAGATGGGGAGCAGTGGGCTAAAGCAAGGACATGTCTGCTCCATCGAATTCAGGTTGGAAAAGCCATCCAAGCCTCTCACCACTCCACCTATTTTTTTTTTTTTTTTTTAACAGAGCTGTCCAGGACAGAGACTGCCTTCCCATACACCTGCTGCCTGCAGTCCTTCTGGACTCAGCATATAAAATAATCCCATCAACCTCTCTTCTCTAGGTAAAGCTCCATAGCTGTAGCTCAGGAGAGGCAAGCTCACTGAACCTTGTGATTGAAGGACGGCAGAGGCTGCAAGGGCCTGGGAGGGGTGGATCATCTGAAACTCATGGCTGGTTTCCTTGTGCTAAGCCCACACGTGTTGTGTTGTTACCTTACAGAACGCCTATGGGAGGTCTGAACTATTATTATCTCTAGTTTATAAATGAGTGGTTTTCAGCTTCGAGATTAAGGGGCTGGTCCAAAGTTACCCTGACGGTAAATGGTGGAGCTGGGATTAGAGCCACTGTGGGGCTCAGCGACAGGACTGGAGAATGGGTATGACCTGGGCAGTCCTCAGGCACAGGCCAGGGGGAAAACCAGAGAACCATTCAGTAAGTCTTAACTTAACTTCAGCCTTAGGTTCTGAGACTAAGTGAAATGACCTAGAACAAACCATAGTCTAATTGACATAAATAGGAGTTAAGTCCCTAGACAGCTCCTTAACATGATCATGAAACCACGTCTTGGAGGCCTTGCTGTACAAGCTTTCACTATGCACGGCCCCCTCAAATAGCCCTTTTTATATGATTCTAGACTATCTCAGTTCTTCTCACAAATTCTGCCTTCTCTCTTTTGTTTTGCATTCTCTCTGGCACCAGCTGAACCTGAGACAGGAAGGTGAGCTGGGACTCAATGAATGAATGCATTTTCTTACTCCTGTGATATCTGCACTGTTGTCTTGCTGATCATTCATGCTCACATGCACACACTTTCCTCAGCACAGGGTCAAGCTTTTTGATACTCATAGGAAGAGACACCTACCACCTGACCCTTCCCTCCATGAAGTTCTTTCCCTGCATTGCAGCTTCAAAGGAACCAGTGGGAAGAGAAGCTGCTATCAGGCACCTGATTCTCCGGCCAGTAACAAAAGGTCATTTGACTTTTCTGAAAGGCTGGCTCAGAAATTCTAGTCTTTAAATTCCTAAACTTCTATTAATGCTTGATCCACTGGGATTTTATTATGTCAGTATTCCTCATCTTGAAGAACCCCTCAATACTTTGGACCCCAATAATTGGAAATATGTGATATTGATGCCCTTGTTATGATGTTGATTCCATAAGACAAATGGCACACCGATAAATTACATGCTTATTATGCATTATTATCTCATATAAGCCTATTGTGAATTGTAAGTCTTACGTTTATGATCCCATTTCTTTAATTAAAAGCTGTATATAATACCTTGTAATATTCCCAGCAATAGAAAGTTACAAAATGGAATTCCTTCAAAAATAACCTACAATTTTGACTTTGCACCAAGTCATCAGACATTTCTCACAAGTAATTTCAAATTAGTAGCTTGCATTTCTGGAAACTTGTCTGTAAAGTCCAATTCTAAATGCCATTTTCCTGATGACATGTATTACACAATTAGTTACACAAGTGTCTCCCAAAAGCTTGAGAGGAAAGCCCTTGGTGGGTGGTCTGCCATGATATTCAAGGATCTTGACACTAACCTCAACCACCTTTCCCATTTCACTTCCCACTACTGCCCACCAACCATTCACAGTGAGCCATACTGTTCAGAAGTCAGTACCTTAATATATAGGAACTTTCATGCCCCCATTCCTTTGCTCACGTTGTTCCCTCCACCAAGATGTCCTTCCTTCTTTTTTCTTTTCCATATAAAAAGTTCCCTATGGAATCAAGACCCAGCTAAACATTTCATTTTTTGCTGAGCCGTCTCCAACTTCTCTCCCATCCAGGGAGAACTGCTGTCTCCTGAGCTCATAGAGCCCCCTGGATAATTAGTTGTTTACTGACCTGTCTCTCTCACTAGATCACAAGATCCATAAGAGTACACCATAGATTATTTCTTTGGCATACTTAGCATCTTTGTTGCGTAAATAAGCTGAAGGCGGCCCCATAGAAAACAGAGACACCCAAGACACAAATCTTTATCTTTTGAAAATGTGTACATAGAATGCAGTTACATGGGATAGCTGGATAGCTCTTTAATGACACTGTGGGGGATATTTTGGAATTGTTATTGACAAGTTAGTGAAAAGGGGCTGAACCCTGGTGAAGGAGCTGGTAGAATAAGAAGGTGTTCCAGCCAGGGAGGGAGGAGGATGGGTAACAGAGCTGGAAAAGAAGAAGGTTCAGAGGGGTTGAATTTGGGCAGGGGCATTTAAGTGAGCTAGGAATAGGGCAACTAGCCCTTCCCATATGAGGCTCGGGGTCACTGGGTCCCAGAAGACTGAGGGATGCTATCTGTGTCTGTCCTTGATAACTATGGGTGGTGACTGGTCCATATATACCTTAGTCAAATAGAGAGTTGGTAAGTTATCTGATTTATGGATAATGCCAGCAAATAGCCACACAGCCTGTGTGGTAAAAACCATAGAATAACTTAATGAGATGACCTCTGTGGAATAGTCTTGGAGAAATTCAAAGTCAGGCGTTAAAGGATGTAGGTAAAAATGTTTATAAAGAAGGTGAAATACATACCATTTTTGTTTCTTTTTCTTCTGGCAACTGCCATACCATTGGAATTTTTAAGTTGCTGCCCTGGATCCATGAGGGAGGTTGCCATGCCTGCCCTCTGGACTTCACAGCTGGCCTGAATTCTGCAGTGGGAGAGCTGGAAGAATGCTCAAAGTTCCTAAACCTTGGCTATAAATTAGAATCACCTGAGATTTTTGAAAGCTCTCCAAGTGATTCTAACCCATATCCAAGGCTGAGAACTGCTACTCTAAGAAAGTGCTTCTCAAACTTGAATGTATAGACTTGAACCACGTGGAAATCTTGTTAAGATGAAGATTCTGATTCAGCAGGTCTGGGCAGGACCTGAGATTCTGAACGTCTAACAAGCTTCCAGGTGAAGCCCAGTGGCTGCTCCAGCACCATACTCTGAGTAACCAGGGTCTAGAGTGGTCAAAATGCACAGAACCTCCTCCTATCTCTACTGAATTAGATTCTCTGAGAGTGGTATTCACAAATATACATTTTAAATAAGCTTTCCCACCCAGGTAATTTAGAGGGAGCCACTTGCTTTTAGATTCATATTTCAAAACTTGCCAAAATCGAAAGAATTATGCCCCATACTTGTCAGAAATACAGATGGATTAAATCAGAATTTTAGGAGTGGCAAGACAATATGTACTTGAAGAAGAGAACCAGGTAATCCCTCTGATTTCAGGTCTAGGAAAGGCTGGCTTGGTGGGATCTTTTGGTGGAGCTGGGGAAGGCCCAGGTAACTCTCCTCCCCCTCTCTACAACGAAGTTGTCATTGTAAAATGCAGCTCCAGTGACTGTCACAGATAGTCTGCAGAGAAAAAGTGGGTATGTTGGGGGCAGGGTAGGCCCAAAGGTGGAAGTGTCCATAGTGTTCAGTGCTGGAGACAGAGGGTTTTGGTTGTTGATTCTGAAGTGAGAGGAAGTTGGGTGAGAACAGGGGGAAAAGATCGGATGAGTGCTGTGAGCTTCAACACTGGAAGACCTTGCTCCATCTTGAGTTTACTGTGCATCTACAGGGAGGAGCAGGAGCTGTGGATGGGGAGAGGACCTCTGAAACTAGTACACCTGTCCCCCTTCCTCCTGGTTGGCACCAGGAGGAGAAAAAAAGAACGGAGGGTCTGTTTGCTTCTATAGCTCCACCTCCATACCCATGCTGTGACAATAGGACTCCTATTAGTCTGCACTGGACTTGTTTTATGGTTGTTGTTACATTTTGAATATGTTGAAAGTATTATTTTACACAATAACATGTGGTGCATGGGCACACAGATATACCCATATTATAAACCCATGCTGCATATTTCAGGCTGTTCTTCTCAAACTTGAGCATGCATTAGAATCACTTCATGGGCTTGTTAAAACACAGATTCCTGAGTTCTGTTCCAGAGTTTCTGAATCAGTAGGATATCTAACAAGGTCCAAGGTGATGCCTGGGTGTACATGTGTGGCAAGAACTGCAGATGAATCCCTAAAAATATTTTAGCAAGTCTGTGTATTTTCTGGGTATAAGTGAAGCAATTTTGAAAATATGTGAGATGTATTTATTAGATTGAGTAAATGAGTAAATGATGTGTGTTATAAGATAGAGAGATGTTATTGGGTGCCAGGTTCTCAATGTAGAGGAAGGCAAGCAAAAATCCTATGGGGATATATCGCAATGAACTGTGGAGGTACTGGTGTGAATTCATGATTTAAAAAATAGATACATAAACATGTTTATGTGCACAGGTGTATTATGTATGCATGAGTGTGAATGTACATTTGTGTGCATGTAAATATACCGCTTATATTTCCTGGATTTGTCTGAGAGGGCCAAAAACAAAGTCATACTAGTAGCCATGAGCACACCTAGTTGCCCAGGTTTTCTTGGTCTCCAATATTATTTCCCACCAAAATAATCCAGGGCTCATCAAAGAAGGGACAGAGTCTAGGTCTGGGCCAATAGATGAGTTTGAAATATTTTATTATGAACCCAGAAAGTTAAAAAAAAAGTTGGAAAAACACAGGATCTAGATTAAAGGGACTCTCACTGGTTAAATCTGAGACAATCTGAGCACTGAAATAGTGAAGTACAGTAATGACTTAGAGACTCTTGGTAAAAAAGGAATGTAGTAATTGCTGAGGGGGTAGGGTGTAAGGGAATTAAATGGTAATGGGAAAAATACAAGTTAAATAAAAAAAGAAATGCATGAGTCTACACATAGAATAAATGATTAGGTAAATGAGAGGGGAGGGACTCTTGCTCACAGGAGAAAGAGAGCTGACTTAAATATGGCAGGAGTGCTAGAGATGGAAAATCATTTTGAAACCATTGTGATAAAGGCTAGATCAGGCAAAAATCAATAGGTGCTAAGTCTAGAGGGAATTCTGATGTTGAGGAGGATATTTGCATGGTTTTAAAATGAATCCCCACAGATTGCTTATTAGTCGTAAGGGAGGGAAAAAAGGCCCCAGTGATAGTATTTGCCATATGAACAACTGTAAACCTACTTTTGTCAACCCTTACGTTTAAGCTATGGAACTATAGGTTGTTTTAGAAAAAGGGTAAAATAAATAAATAATAAAGAAGCAAAACATAAAAGTCATTTGCTCTTAAATTCTCAGCGTCAGTTTTCTAACTCTCAACTTGGAGTTATAGTAGAATCATTTGTGAGGCTTTTTACCCCAATATATATTCTCCCTGACCTCCCCTCCACCAATCCAATTTACTCCCTTGGAGGGATATGAAAATCTCTGTCCACTCCTCCCCACCTCTGAAAACCACAGCCTTGGAGAAGGCTTCTATTATCAATGGGAAGGTATTGTGTCCCTCAGCTGTGCTAGGGAAGAAACAGGCCTCCAGATCTGTGATAATTCAGATCCAGGAAATCTGCAAAGGGATTTCAGCCAGGGTCTCCACACGTTGTTCCCTCTGCCTGGAGGCATGTTCCTCCATTTCTGACCCAACCCCTACTCATCTTCCAGGTCTTCAAAAAAGTCACTTCATCACACCCTGAACCTCTTCTTGACACAGAAAAACAACCAAGAAGAAGGAAATGAACTGTCATTTGTCTTTGTTTCCCACTGAACTGTGAGTTCCGAGGGACCAGTCTGCTGCACACACTGTCCACAGGACTAAGGAGAGCACTGCTGCAGCAGCTACTCAGATGACATTTCCTCTTTCCCATTTGTCCAAAATTGGCCGAAAATAATTCCTCAGAGGCTGGTAATTAGTATCGGGCTAGGAACTGTGTAAATGACAATACAAATATTGTGGGGTTTGGTAAAAATTGTTTGGGTTGGGGAACCAGATAAAAAACAATCTCCTTCCCAGTGTTAAGATTACATAAAATAAATAAAATTAAATAAAATTTACTGCCTACAAAATAATATGTATCATGTATTTAAGATAGGAATTCAGTAGCAAAATAAATGTCTGTGAAGGCAGCAACTATAAATAAATAAATAAATGAATGAATGAATGAATGAATGAATGGAACTAGAACGTCAGCTGCCTTGTGAACCTACAAGGTGTTTTCTCCTCTGATCACCTGGCTTTCCCCTACCAGATGTAAGCACTCTTCTGAATTTGTATTTATTATTAATTTGGTTTTTCTTAAAACAATACTTGTGCATCTCCCAACAGTAAGTTATTTAGCATTGCTAGCTTTTGAGCTTTGCAAAAAAGGTATTGTTCTGGTATGATCTTCTACAGCTTGTCCTTTTTTGTAAAAAAAAAAAAAAAGCAACATTATTCCTGGGACTCAACTATGCTGTAGCTCATTCATTTTCATCACAGTATAATACTGCATTATATGAATACATCACAATTTATTTATTCATTACTTGTCAGGTTTTGTTTTTGTTTTTTTTTTCTCTGCTGCTACAAATAGTTTTTTCACACATCTCCAAGAACCTCTGTAAATTTATCTTGAGTACATACCAAAGAGTTAGAGTTTGCTGGTAGGTATAGGTTCAGGTTTATAAGATAATGGCAAATTATCTTTTGAAGCAACAGTGCCAATTTATATTCCCACCAGCAGTGTATGACTTACTGATGATCCATATCCTTGCCAACAGCTCATACTCTTAGGGTACAGAAATTGCAATGGCAAACTGCAGCATATTTGTGCCAGAAGGCAGCACTCCTGACTGGATGAACTGTTTCCTCCTGACCATCTGACAGGAGGGCTTGGCCCCGGGACTCTGTCCAGGGGATGGGCCCTTGGGCCTCACCTTGTTCCATCCTGACTTTGGGACAGAGCGCTAAATTCAGATGACAGACTTTGCTATGGATACACAGTCATCAGAGATGGCAACCCATCATCGTATGTGGCACCTGGAAGGACCCTGCAGCCAAATCGTTCAGTCTACATTTCAGAAGACTGAGTCTCAGAAAGTTTCAATGACTTGACAAGTTCTCAGAGCTAATTAGTGCAAGAACCTGTCTCTGGGGCTCTTGATTCTTACTCTAGCGCTTAACAAGTTTTGTTTGTTTTAGCAATTTAAGGTGGCATAATATGATCTATTAAATCAATATTGATTCTAAATATTTAAATAACTGCCAATTTATTTTTAAGAGATGTTTGATTGACTTAAGTGACTGATAAATTTGATAACTTTAGCTTCTTTGCTTATGAACTAAACAGGGGTAGTAATGAATTTCAATGAGATAAGTAGGGGAAAGACGCAATCTCCACAATTAGGGTTTTTAATATGCAAGTTTAACAGTATTAAAAGACAGTAATCTCCTGGGGAAAATAAACCCCAATTTTCTGACTGACCATTTTTGTCCTTGGATCACCGCACTGCCCATCGCACTGCCCCCAAGCAAATGCAAGGCACTGCCTTAAGAAGCCATTTTGTAAGGAAGGCAAACCTCAGTAAGTTTCAATTCACCCTACTCTTGGAGCACTCATAATTAAGCTACCGCAAGTGGCTGGGAACTACGTGTACATTATGGCAAAATAGCCTCAGTAACCTGATGGTTTATAATCTCACATGGCTTTAAATGTGAATATAAAAAAACAGTGAAAAGAGACCAACTGGCAGCTGAGGTACTTTACCGTCTTCAGAGTGTACCTAATAATTAAACAGGGCATGATCCTGTGAGAAGGATCTGTCTCCATGCATCAAAGGCAGTAAAAATGGAACTAGGGATGGAGAGGACTGCCTAGTAGCATGGGTGTTTGTGTGAGGGCTGTGGCCCCTGAAGCCTGCAGTGGGAACCACCGCCTCCAAACACATACAACAGCACCCCTCCCTTGCCCATCTCTACCCCAAGAATTTATTTGCCATTTAAAAATATCTTTTGGCTAAACAATGTCTGTAGGCTGGTAATAAAAGATTTCTCCGAGCCCATCCCTCTTTTAACATCAGAATAAAACTCAGGAGAGTTTATTACTGTGAGGTGGGAACACCAAGTAATTTTGCTAGGAATGCTGAGCAAACGATACTGAGGTACTCCTGGTTCAGGTTTTCATCCTAGCAGTCATTTTAATCAGCACTTCCTCTATTTAATGAGGTTGTAGTGCCATTACATAATCACCCAGCTCACTGGATTAATGATGAAACGAGGAACTGATTTTTCCAGTTGCATCATTTGAAGTAAATGTTAACTTTCTTTCCGAGTCCTTAGTTAACCGCATTAGTGTGACAAATATGTCTTTGTCTAGCATAAGTAATTAGAATTTAATCACTTTAACTGCATCTTAATTACCCCAAATGAATTGAAAGGACATTTAATAGCAAAGATTAAATTGCCTTAATGAACGATTTTTGTGACTCCATCAATACTTGAATCGCGTTAGCCACTCCTCTCACGCACTTAACCCGCAGTGACCACCAGGTGGCGCACTTCGCTCGTTTATTTATTTAATTTTCCCCATTGATCTGTTTTAGAAGACAACAGGAAAGAAAGCGAAAAGCACACAGTATTGTGTTTCTTTGGTAACCTCTCTTTGGGATTATGAGATCATCACCAGATTCGAAAACGAAAGCAGTGATTTCAAAAAGTGTCGATGCTGAGTGCCCTACGGCATATGCAAAAGAAGATGAGAAACACATGGATAACTGGAAACATATGGTACTTGATGAAAATTGTAAGTTGCCCTTTGGATGATTGCCAACATATATACAGAGTTTTAGTCAATTTATTATTTTTTAGTGCAGAGGCCAAAAATATGAATAATAGGCAAGCTTTGGAATAGCAAGTCAGGCGCTGACATGAAGCCAAGAAATGTAATTGCTGTGCAAGTGCAGATCAGAAGGCCAATGCATGAAAGTATGGAAGGTTTGGGCCTTTGGGCCCTCCTCCAGGCATGGGTCCCAATGGACCAGTCATACCCACAGAACACATCTAATGAGATGGGTCTTGCCCATCAATAATTGTTTAAGTGAACAAATGGATAGCACTAGACTTTGGTTCCACATCCAGCTAAGTTACTGCCTTACATTCTCCCTGGCTGCTTCTTCAAAAGAAAGCAACAAGAAGTCTCTCTTATAAGTCTTGAGTAAAAATGGAATAAGGTTCCATAAGTAACTCTCTTTGAGAGTCCCAGAGGGGAGACACTCACTCTCTAACATCAAGACCTTTATTGTGCAGAGACTTTCTAGACAGGGTGTTTATGACAGAGAATCAGACATTTTCATTTTTGGGGTCCACTGACTTGGCAAACCAGTTCTAGTAATAGAGGAACAGGAAGGAAGGTAAGAGAGTTCTGGGCTGCAACCTGTGAAATCTGAGTTCCAGGAATCAGTGATTTCCAGCTGTGCTATCACAGGTAAGTTACTTAACCTCACTGTACAGAAAAACAGGGGAAGTGATGGTAACTACCACATAAACTAGTGGTTCCCAAACTTTGCTGCACATTAAAATCACCTCAATCTCTTAAAAATCCCAATGCCCAGGACACGTCCTATATCAATTGTAGCAGAATATCTAGGGTTGTAGCCAGGAATCATTTTTTAAAAAAGACCTCTAAGTGATTCCAATATGTAGCACAATTTGGGAACCACTGGCATAGACAGTGGATATTAAATGAGAACATCTATGTGCCTAGCATGTACCTGAGTACCAGAAAGTGCACAGCAGACATAAGCTCCTTCCTTATCAATTGCCATGAAAACTGGATGGGTTGTACTTCAGGATCTGGTTCTGTTCAGCTGTTGTCTTATCAAATTGTTTCACCAAAATAAAAAGAAAACTTCTAGACACTAATTTGTTCCAACATTATGATAATATAATATCTTTTGGGAGAAATATAATGTGATGACCCTGTGATAGCAAGACCCTGTGATAAAACATAAATCTGTATGTTTGTATCAAAATAATCAGATTGTCTTCTGATTGGTCTAGTCATCTAAACCAATCCTATAATTTCTGGAGGAAAGAAGCTTCATTAGTATTAACATACTAGTGTTAAAAACCTATACAAATTTATAGATAGAAGACAGGAATTTATGATTGTGCACTTAATTCATTCATATTAAAAATGTTTTTTTTTTTACTGAACTTTCTGAGGCTCACACTTTCCATGTGGAAATAATATAGCTTTTCCCTCCCAAATGTGTTTATTCATCTTATTTAAATAGACACAAAATGAAAACAGTATTTAATGAATACTTGTTGAATGACTTTCTCCAGAATTATATCTACCCTCCAACTACCATGACTTCAGTAAGACCCTCCTTCTGTTGCTACCCTAGGGGACCATTCAGTTTTACCAAGAATATGAAAATTATTCTGTCTTCAATGGACTGAAGTGGAACTAGTTATTTCTCATCCAATCCAACAAGGCTCCTTGGTTAATTTAAACATTGAGTTGGTGTTTATTCCAATACGTGGAGTTTACAAAGAGCACTGAGCACTGTTACTTGAAGGGTAAGGCTTCTAACTGTGAATTCTCAGGAGTAAAATACCAAGAAACTCCTTGTTAATTACCCACCCTCATCAGATTTCAGGATTTTCTTTCTTACAAGAAAATCAACAATAAAATTTACCGATATATTCTGTAAGAACTATTTCCTTTGAGAACTTTGGGTAGCAGTGTCTGTTTGATTAGCTGAATTCACCATGAATGCGGAAATGATGACATCAAAACGGCCCGTGTAACAACCTCCTTAAAGACCTCGTAGATTAGAGATGACTATAGATTTTCCCCAGCATGGATCAAAGGGACTGAATTGAACGTTTTAGCTTAATGATCCAACCCCTGTCACACCCATAGGGACTCGAGTTCCGATTTTGTAAGCAGGTGTGCACATGCACTCAGATGCACACAGAAAGCTGCCAGAGAGGGAGGAAAAGATCAACCACCTGATCGACGAGAATAGGTTTGATCTTTTCGATTACTTGACTGTGGCGGTGTATATTCCTGGCGGGCACTTACGATTTCTTACAAATTTCTGAATATTAGCCGCGAGTTTTCGTTTTCTCCCTACAACTCTTCAAAGACACCCCAGCCACCTTCCAGAGGGGGAAGAGAAACTGGACAGGCAGCAAGACGACGGGGCCCTGTCCAGGGTCCTGACGCTGCTTCAAGGCTCCAAGGTGGTGGGCCTCCGAATGCCTTTTCACCCAGTTTACGAGGGAGGAAACAAAGACCTCCAAGCTCCAGGCTCAGAGCAGCCTCCTAACTTCCCCGCCAATAGCTGGAAGGAGAAACAACAAAACAAAGGAACCGCTAATCCGCCCTCGCGGTCCCCCCGCCCTCAGCTCCAACCTCCTACTTTAGACAACCAGAACCACGTTTTCCACCGTGACCCTGCTTTTCTCAAAGAAAAACATGCCAGCAAAAGTATCATTCAGGTAGAAAATCCAAACACGCACCTTGTTTTGATAGGTTAGGACTGGACAGGTTTGAGGGGATGGCACTTTTGTCTCATCACTGGGATAATACTGAGGCATTGCTGGACACCAAGATAGACCTACTAGGTATCCTTTTCTTCCTCCTCTACACTTTCTTCCTATCAAAATAGTTATCGTTCTGAAATCCCTGGAACAATTTCACAGCAAGGCTTGCTGGGCTCCAGGCCCACAGGCCCGCAGGGGGCGCGCAGCTCTCGCAGCATGGACGTCCCGCTTACAGGAGAGGGTGAGCCCAAATGGAGGGAAGGAGTTTGGCTTCCCGCGGCGTGCTAACAGCTCAAAGATGGAAGATAAGAAAGTAGAGCCCTGGGCTTTTAGGCGCTCTGCTGCTACAACACAACTTGCTATTGGATGGCATAGCTCATCCCAATTGCCAGTTGCAAAACAGCAATGGCAGGGCTGGGTCTCTAGTGACCACAGCAGCCCTGGGCCAGGCGGGTCCCTCTAGCCGACTCTGGTCACTCTCTGGGCGCTTCCAAGAAACTCACTGCTGCACCACTGGCAGCACAGCCAGTGGCCTTCTGGACAGGCTGTGGTGTTTGTTTATCTTAGGCAGCTGTCCTCCTCCATACGCTGACACCAGAGTCACCACACAATAACCAGCAGGTCTCCTCAAGCCTCAGAAGAAGGTCCACCCCCCCACCCCAAAAAAACCATGTGCACACGTCCTCCTACCCACATGAGCTCCTTTCTCTCCTCACCAGGGTTTGTGCCCCCTAGTGGGGATGGCAAGAGGAGACTTTTGTCTCATACCCTCAAGTGGTCAGACACGGGCTGCAAGGAAAGCTTATGCAGAACCTTCTAGTAATTGTTCCCAAGAGCAAGGCTTTTTGATTTCCTGCTGAGCTGGTATGTGTGGGGTCCCCAGCTAATTCCCCCGGTGCATGTCCCCTATTTTGTCTGGGGGGTGGGGAGAATGTGGGATCCTTAGGTCTCTGCCTGACAACTGGCTGGTTCCCCAAGCACTCTGGTAAGAGGCCATCCAAGGCCTTTGGAGGAAGCACTCCTCATGGGATTTGAGACCACTTCTGTGGCTGCACCCCGCCTGCCCTTTGTTTGAGCAACCAGCTGGAAGCAGCTGCACTGCCCGAGACCTGCTTGGCACCTTCTCCTCCTCTCTAGGGCCCAGGCAATCTTCCAGTTCTGGTGTTCCACACACCAAGTCCTGGCTTTTCTCCCGGACCAGCTGGGGAATCTTCGAGGATTGGGGAAGAGGGGTTCCCAGAGCCAGTATCACACTCCTGCTTGGCTCCCGTGGCCCAGGAAAGTGAGGAGACAGTTGAAATGTCACCTACTGGGATAAACATTAACAAAAAGCAAATGAACTTGTGCGGGGGCCTGTTATCAATCAACCCAGCCACAAGGCCACTTATGGCAAACACAGTCCAGGTTGGCTGGGGCAAGACTTTCTCATGGCCACCTCTTGCTCCCCGCCCCCCTTTTCTCTAAGTTGTTCTAGAGCAAATCCAGGACAGGAAGGCAGCGTAGTCTGGGTGCAGGAGATCTGGTTGGCTCCTTGGCATCCTTTTAAACTTTGCCTCCAGGTATCAAAGTGTCTGAGTGGCCCAGCCCGAACCCAGGACTTGGGGGCCTCACCTCCCAGGTCCCCGGTGCTTCGCCAGCTGGTGGGTGAGGGTTGCAGGCTCTTCCTGAGCTGCAGCTCCCCTGGTGTGGTG
The DNA here is from genome assembly GCF_987537825.1 of Furipterus horrens. Taxonomy (NCBI): domain Eukaryota; kingdom Metazoa; phylum Chordata; class Mammalia; order Chiroptera; family Furipteridae; genus Furipterus; species Furipterus horrens. The sequence continues at coordinate 157,390,792 of NW_028327173.1, forward strand.
GACACCTTCTGGAATCTTTAATTGGAAACTAATCTCCTCATGTCTTAACAGGTGCCCACGTCAGAGGGGGGCACCCACTCACCCGCACAGCCCAGTCAGCCCATCCTACCTGGGATGAAATGGGGCACCAGTCTGGTTGCGCTGTTCTTTAATGGGGCAGCAGCAAGTATAGCATTGAGAGAACATATATTGATTTTTAAAGGTAGTTAATTTGGTGAGAATTTCCTCCTGTCTCCTGTCTTCCACCAGCAGATGTAATTTTGTAAGGAGAAGGTGCCTCCGCAAACACCCTGCCATGCTTGACTCTCTACAGCAAGCTGCGAGAGAACTGGGGTACAGGAATGAGCATAGAGAAGCCACTCTCCCATCACCGATGGAACAACCATGGTGGGCCCCAGCATCGTAGGGGGTGGGGATTAGGTTGACAGGTCTTTGAGTGAAACAGTGAGCAAGGCTGCAAGGAGCATCTCAGTGCTTGGGAGTGGTGTGGGGAGGCAGCCGCAATGTTTCACAGCTGCAGCCAACATGCCCTGCAATCCGTTTTAAGTCTCCTGCAAAGCCCAATAGAGATCTTTGAGAGGGTTCAGGAAATGGCCTCACTCTTTATTTTTCCTAAATGACAATAGTAACAGAATGGCTCGTTCTTCTTCTGTGGCTTAAAATAGGTTGTGTCTTGCAGCGTAATGGTATTGCTCCCGGTTTGCTCCCCACTCGACCTCGACCTCATCCCAGGCCTTCCACCCCTTTAATTAAGCTAAAGAAAGTAAAATGAAAGACAACGCTCCATCCGGGTTTTAGGATTCGGAGTCCATTTGTAATTAGGGGCCAAACAGGTGTCCTACCAGTGTCTCCAATTTCCCGCACTCCTGGAAAAGGCCACATGCCTTGGGCTGAGAATGACACACCATGGGCTCCTGGGTGCTAGGCAGGCACCCATTTGATAGCCTCCTGGAAGCCGTGAGCCTTGTCGAGCACGCTGCCCGTGCCTCTCTTGCGTGGGTCGCAGTACTTGGCTCCCTGCTCTCGGGCTTCCTGAAACAGCAGGGAGGTGCTCAGGCATGGAAGTCAGAGGGCACTCACGCAAAGCAAGGCCCTCGGCTGGCTTTCCAGGGCTTGGGGGTAGTCTCTGAACATAACCTCCCATCTGTCTTTCCAGGGGGCAACAGTAGGTAGTGAAGGAGGAAGGGTCACTTAAGTCTGGACCAAGTGCCTTCAAGGGGTGGCAGGTGGGGAACAGGCTTCCCTGGAGCACCCCTCTATTTCCATTATACTCCCACCCCCAAACCCTGCCTGCCTGTGCAGGCACTGCCCAGGTAGAAGGTCCTGAAGCTGGGCTCCAGTCCGGCATAGGAGTGCGAAATGGCACTGATCACCTTGGACACCACCAGCAGCAGAGCAGTCAGGGAGAGGAGTAGCCATTTCTCCCTTTCCTATGGAAGTTCATCTGCCCTTGCGACTCGTTCAGCCCACAGGGGCAGGGGTGGGCGGTAGGCGATATGGTGACTGTATACATGGCCACAGAATAGAATCGCAGAAGGCCAGAGGACACCTGGTCAACCTCTCACCTCCTGTCCCCGTACTCCTGGCTTCCTTGTGTGGGGTTTTTGCTTGGAGTGAAGGAGCATGGAGCTGAGACTCAGCCAGCCTGGCGCTCGGGCGAGGAGGCCACCAGCGCCCAGACCCAAAGATTGCTTTGGGTAGCATCCGGGCTCGAGTCACAAGCTCTCCGGCACGCCAGCACCTGCTTCCCTCTAGCTTCTCATTGGCCGGCAAGAGGTGGGGGAGGGGGCTCTGGTCTCTCGCTTTGATTTTAGTCTTGAAACTGCTCAATGCCCTCGGCTCTGAGCGTATTGACTGTCTCTCGTTCTCCAGGGACGAATTAATGGAGAAGGATCAGTTAATTAACAAACCCGCATACCGGCTTTTACCTTTCTCTTCGCCAGGACTCAGGCCAGGGCGCCGGGCTGAGATGGGGTCCGGGGTAGTGGGGAATGGAACCAGGAGTCAATCAGCTCAGCCCCAGTCTCATCAAACCAAGTCCGCCCTCGGCTACCCCTGGCTCTATCTCCTCTCATGTCCTCCGCCCTCGGAAGTCTCGGAATCCACACGAAATCCCCCTGTGCCATTCTGGCTGGGCTCAGCTGTCCCGTCGGCTAGTCGCGGCCAGAGCCTTGTCCTCACCTTGGCCTAGAGGGGTGCGAGAGCTAGGCGCTGTTTCTGCGCAGAGCCACGGAGACCTTCCTGCTAAACTCCGAAACGCCAGATCTTCCGGATTTCGGATCCAGGAGACCTCTTCTGGAAGACCTGGGGGGGCTACCTCCACACTCCCACCCTCCCCTGCATTGGAATTCAGATGGAAAAAAAATCATGCAAAGGAATGAAATGAAAATGTAAAGTCCTAAGCAAGTGGGCAGCACAGACTGTCCCTGGGCTCGGCTGGAAGCTCCCTGGTGGCTTCGTCGACCTCACCCGGACCTCCGCACTGTCTGTCACCCTCTCCTTTCCACAGTCGGTTGCAAGAACAGAGTGCGTGCTAACCCCTACACAGCGTCCGCACCATACAACCGCCGCCCCTAGGCTTCAGAACCTTTTGCCCGAACTCTGACTTCGATCCCCACCCCTGTCCCACCCCGCGCCAATAGAGTTAGGCTGGAGGGGGTCACCGCAGCGAGTTCATCCCAACATTGGCAGGCAGCTCCAGCCTAGAGCCCGGGTATGTGCCAGGCGTGTAGTTCCACGCACGCGTTGCCTCCCTCTCCCCAAACCCGAGTGCCCAACCGAGGAGCGACAAACAGACGGTGTCTGGCCAGATGCGGTGATTTTTCTCCGCCTCGGGCAGTGCGAGCTTCCCGCGCTGTCTCCCAGTACAAATGTGTCCCCTCAGTCGCAGAGACGGCGCCACTCAGCTCCCGGAGCCTTCCACAGCCCGACGCACTAAGTCCTGGAAGAAGCGGCCAGCTCCCTGGAGCCGCGTGCTGGCTCTTCCATGCCCAAGGACCCCCTCTCAGGAAAAGGAGGACGGGGTGAAGAGGTCCCAGCCCTCTCTCCTCTCTCTTTTACGGTCCCTAGCCTTCCCCATCCCTTCGCGCCCAAATCCTTTAACCGCTCACCTGCTAAGCGGAGCGCAGACATGCGCTGGAACTCCGGCTCCTGCAGCCACTTCCACATTCTCCGGAAGGTCTCCCGGCCAGACTTGAGTTTGCTCCAAGGTTTGGGATTGCGCAGCAGGTCCGAGAGGGTCCCTTGGGAGCGGCAGAGCACCCTCTGCGCGAAGATGGCCTGTGGGATGCTGTAGCGCTTGAGCTCGGTGGTGATACGCTGCGCCACCTCTTTGGTATTGATCTCTTCCATCTGCCCTGAATTACTTCCATTGCTGACCTGCGTACCAGTCACGGAAGGGTTGGGCTCCCGGGCTGTGCCCAGGAGCTGCCCGTGGCTCTGGGCGTTCAGGTGGGCGTGGGGGTGGTGCGGAGGAAGGCCGTTGATGGGTACCATGCCGGCCGAGGTGGGCGTGAGGTGCTGCTCCCCGTGACGGCCAAGCATGGCCGGGTGGTGGGCTTCGAAGCCGTTGGGGGTGAGCATCTTGTCAGTGGGCATGGCAGCGCCCGGGTGAGCATAGTGCGGGAGCCCTTGCTGAGAGTTGTGAATGCCGCCCAGACCGGAACCGGAGAGAGGGGAGAGGCTCTGGCCCATGCCAGCCACGTCCTTGTGGTAGGGGGTATAGAGGTTATTCATGGAGGCCAGCCCGCGCTCGTCCCGCATGAGCGTGAAGCTACCGCTCACGTTGCCCGCCAGGCGCTGGTGGTGGTGCGGGTGGTGGTGGTGATGGTGGTGGTGGTGATGGTGGGGGAACTTGTCCGAGACGGTGGAGATGGGCGGCAGCGGCTGCAGAGGGGTTAAAGTGGTGTAGGTTGTGGGCATGCTCATACCTGGGGGAGTCTCGCAGGCCATGGTCATCGTGGGGTGCAGGGGGCCGGCCAGGCTGTGTTCGGGGGTCCGGTGGTGGTGGTGGTAATCGCCGCCGCCGCCGCCGTCCAGCAGGGACGCCATGCCCATGGAGCGCGGGTGCGCGGGGGGCAGGTGGCTGCCGCGGTGCGCCACGGAGCTTCGCGCGTGGGGGCTGCCGCCCAGCAGGTCGGCAGGAGCGGGCACCGGCTCATGGCTCACCCCGTGCAGCTCGCCGATCGCCTCCATGGTCAGCTGCGCATTCATCGTGATCCGGGCGAGCGGGCGGCGGACACAACATCGATGAGGCCGGACAGAGGCGGCAAAGGGCGCGCGGAGTCCGGTCTCACATCGGCTGCCGGCGACTGTTGCCTTCCTTCCTTCCTCTAGCTGTGGGGCTCTGTCTCCCTCTCTGTGTGTCTCGCCTTGCCTCTTGCCCCCACCTTCCCCTGTGCGTCCTCGGCTTTTTTTTTAATATTAATTTCCAAAAAGGCTCCGCGCTGTTGGGTGAGCGCGGTGTCCCCAGCCCCCTCGCCCCTAGCTCCCTCTTGCCCCTCTCTTTCTTAGAATTGTGAGGTCCCCGGCTCCCCTGACGCAGCCCGCGCGCCTGCCGCGGCTGCTGCCTGCCCTCGCCGCTGGCCAGCTCGAGCCATGGCTCGGTTACTGTTGCAGACTCTGTGGCCGCGGTGCCGCCGCCGTTGCCGCCGCCGCCGCCGCTGCCGCCGCCGCCGCCGCCGCCGCCGCCGCGGCCCGCCCTCACGCCCGCTGGGCGCTGCACGCAGGCGCGCGGCTCGGCCCCGCCCCCTCGCCCCAGCGCGCGCGGACCATGGAGTCCCCGTACAAATGCAGGAGGGGGTCCCGGGCCTTACGAGCAGCGCAGGATGGCAGGGTTTGCGGCGCGCACGTGGGAAGGCCCAGCATGCAGTGTCCTGGGGCTGGCCACAGCAACCCCCGGGGACTTGCACCCCCATTCGGCTCCCCTACTGGAATGAGCTCTCCTCCCAGCCCCGGGCTGCACTTGCTGGGCTTTTGTACTGGGTGGTGCGCTACGCCTGAAGAGCCGTAGGCGCTCTCTCCAGTTGCTGCCTCTCGGCGCAAGTTGCCCGGAATGCTGAGACTGTCATCACTCCTTCCACCCTGGCCCACTAAGCTTTATTTCCCGGAGGGCTTCTGGGAGTGCGCGTTCTCCCCGTCCTCACGGAACAAATATATCTTAACGGCCTTGGTCACCTTGGTGGCTCTTGACCGAGAAATTCGGACCTCCCTGATAATCCTCTGCCCACCCCTCCCTCCTCTTTCATGGTCTGGGGAGAGGAGCACTCAGTGCCAAGAGTCCGGGCCATACCACGCTGTCTCCCGCTGACTGGGTCCTTCTCTGGCTCAGATGACAATTAAGGCGGTGTGTCTGCTTCTCCAATGACTGTGTGTGTGTGTGTGTGTGTGTGTGTGTGTGTGTGTTTCGGGCGGGGAGTGCCCTGGTGGGTTCCCATGTTAACTTCTGGGTACTGGTGGGGCCACCAAGGCTCCGGCCGTTCCTGCAGTTTCTCTATGGCCCTCTTGGGAAAGCACCCGGAAGCCACTGCTTGCGGGAAGGACTGACAACTGCAAGGTAGACCAGGCACTCCTGTCTCCATTGGGCCCGTCGGGATGCCCTCTTCTCGGCGTCTTTGCGAGAAGCCTTCAGATTTGAAAATCAGTTCGGCTTCTGCATTACTGTCCATTTCTCACCATCACGCTTCAATCCGGAATCGAACCTGGTCCTTGGGCCTGATGGGGACGCGTGGGGAGGCCCCAATGTGGGATGGTCCCCGGCCGCCACATGCCACGACTTTTTATTTCATTTGCAAAAGAAAGAAAAAAAAATCTGTAACAAAAGGCAGACTCATGTCCGCTTAGGTGCTTTCATCCCTCAGAGAAAGGACAGATGTGTCTATTGTCAGGCCCTTGGCAGTTACGACCGGGTTAGCGCCGATCCTCAGCCCCGGGCTAATGGTGGTCACAATGGGGGATGCCTCTCGGAGCCTGAGTATCTGGGCCCGGATATGGAACAAAGTGTTTGTGGCCTATACTGGTCCAAACTCAAATTGTACGATCCTTTGCTGGGACACCTGGTCGGAGCCCACTAGTCGTGTCTCTGCTGAAAATGCTCCCAGATCCTAGGAGAGACCAGGACTGGGGTAGTGGTAGTACTGGTGATTGGGTCCCCGAGGCAAAAGCTTGGCCAGGCGATCCCTTGGGGGAAACTTCCTACCACGTAAGGCTTGAGCAGGTCCATCTCTTTGCCCAGGTTCCTGACACCACCAGGGCAACGTCATCATGATCTAGGTGGGTAGTCAACCTGACTTTCTTGAAAGTGGTAATGTCCTGGGATTGGTTAATTTTGCTGGTTTTATCACCAGAGACATTCCTATCTTGTTCAAACAAAGCCTGTGGAGGCCCTGGAAATGGGTATCTATCTGAAAGGATTAACATCTACTTACACAGTGAACATTTAGGAATTTAAGTCCCCCAGAGAGGAAAAGGTCTTTGGGAAAATACATGGACATAAAGGAATGTAGAAAACAAAATTACTTAAATTTTTGTCTACATATTCTATTTATACACACAAGCATAACATGTATTTTCTACCTAGTGGGTCATACTGTGTTGGTGGGAAGTTGAATTCTTATTTCCTTATTGTTTCTGTTCTTTTTTGTTACACATTGAGCATGTGGTTCTCATATGAGACCAAACAATGGGTTAAAGTAGTGGACAGCCTTTAAGCTAAACTGTTGTCTCTCCACATCCCCATATTTTAATCCCTTGGAAAGGATTGATTTACCCTTATGACAACTTTCTTCCCAAAAGGCAGTTTGTTAAGAGAAAGAAGTAAATACCACCAAATGCACAAATTGTTCATGGTTTTCTGTTTGTGTAACTAATTAGGGACTTGATCCTGGAAACCCTCCTTCATGTGAGGCTTCTGGTTGAGGCCCTGGAGGCTACCTGAAGAAGGCTGGGATTAGGTGAGCTCAGCTTCCCTACTCCCCTTATTAGAAGGTGTCAGTGTTGGTCACAAAAAGAGAAGTAAAAGAAAAGATCTGAATGAGTATTATATATGTTGGGCTAATATGTGTGCAGCACTTGCTTTGGTTTGCAAATCTCCCCAATCTTTCTCATCTATTCATGCTGTTGTGATTAACCATTGTTCTCCTATAGTTGACTGAATTGTAGTGATTACTCAGAAATATTTTATTCTGACTAGACTTCTTGGAAAATTTTCCTGTACTAAGGAAATGGGAGGATTCTCTTAGCCTTAGTTAAAGTGAGTGTATGAGTGAATGAGTGTGTGTGTGTGTGTGTGTGTGTGTGTGAGAGAGAGAGAGAGAGACTAGACAGATTGCCAACTGCTGGAGCATTGGGGTAGCTTTCTGTCATTTTGTCCCTCTCCTTTCTACTCCCTTCCAGTGCCCAGCATAATGCCTGGTACCCATCAGATGCTCTACGGGGGAATGAAACAATTAAAACCCAAGGCGGAGTTTCTTGAAACTACTTGACTGGTCAAGTGTATTATAGGATGCTGCACAATTCTTTATAACAGTCAAGAAGTTTAAGTGTAGCAGGGGGGACTTAATATTAACTGATTAGATTTTGAGTAGCTGCAGGAAACTTAGAAATTGTGTCAGTCATCACTATAAAATTACATCTCGTCGGCAGCCGTCGTCTCGAGAGACGATGGTGTAGCTTCTTGAGTCTATCTGCACCGCCGAGAATGGCTGTGCAGTCCGACTCGGGAGTGACACGGTATCTGTCTCCTCCCGTGTTGAATCGACATCTTGCGATGACGCTGGAGTGTCCTCTCCAGTGAAGCTGAAGCTACAGAGCCTGGGCAGGGTGATATGGAGGGTCTGCTGTTGCCCATGCAGCAGACCCCCCCTCTCTTCGCAGCTGAAGGGTCCAAGGGAAAGACGGAGTCAATACAGCTTGGCTTCAGGTGCGCCGCAGGAGTTGCCGGTGTTGACTGCAACGTCAAACCGCCTTAGGGACTCCGGCTCCGGATTTTCTGTCGGGGTTTACTCCCTTAGCCTTTCCCCTGAAGAGGTATGCCGCAAGGCAGCGGAGGTTTTTTGGAGTCAGAGTTTTCCTTCTCTGATGTGCCCTGACTGGAAGATCGAACCAGCGACACTTAGCTCGCAAGCCGACGCTCAATCCACTGAGCCAAACCAGTCAGGGGCATAAAATTACATACATGTATACATTTAAGAAAAATGGAAATAAGACTATTGACTGGATGCTTGTTGCTGGTAATATTTTCAGTGTGGAAACAAGGATTTCAGACTGCTTATTTTGTAAATATTGGAGTGGTGATCAGGCAGGTACAATTTTTCCTGTGCTGGGTGGGCTAGAGCTTGCAAGGTGACCTCTCAAGTTTAGAAAAGAGAATGAGAATAAGTCCATTCCTCCAAATGCTGGGCACACAAGCTTTTCTGAAAACCTTCCTTGGGCTTCAGAGTTACTGCTTTAGTTTTCTTTGTGAATAATAGAGAGGTAACATATAGCCCAGTCCCAGTTTTTCAGGGCCATTCCAAAGAAATGTTTCTGGGCTCTCTGAGACATTAAGGATTTATTTCACATTTGTTGACCACACAAACAGCAAGCCTGGATATCAGAGCAGATTCCCTCAGCCAGGTTCTGGTGGGAGGCTGATTCCTTTGCCACCACCTCAGAAGGTAACTGACCAGTGTTTCTGATGCCTGTAACAAATCTAGAATTCATCTCCTGGTGAGGAACCATTTCTTCAGTGTTTGGCAACAGTATACTGGTCACAACTTGATAAACTGTGGGGTGACGGATTTGGTGGTGTTTTCTGCCAGGCTCTCTTCTCTTCCTACCACCTCTGGAGAAATTCAATTCAGATAATTGCTGTTGGCTTAGAATAGAACACCAAGAAATTCAGAAAGGGGTGGTCTGGTAATTCACTATTGAAAACCATTTAAAAAATTAATCAATGACTTCTCTCCACTCTCTGGGGGCCAAGAAAAGGACAACCAATTATTCTAGCCCTCTTCGTCAATCTTTGGTCTTCTATTTAGCATATAGTGTTTAATCCATCTGTTCGGTTATTTTTTCCTTTTTAACTTAAATTATGGATTTTGCCCCTGACAATACGTATATATATATTTTTTACTTAAAAAAAGATTTTATTTACTTATTTATTTTAGAGACAGGGAAGGGAGGGAGAAAGAGAAGAAGAGAAACATCAATGTGAGAGAGAAATGTTTGCCAGTTGGTTCCCCTTTGCGTCCTGACCAGGGACTAAACCGCAACCTAGGCTTGGGTTGCCAGAGGACCACCAACCAACCGAGCCACACCAGTGAGGGCTCTTTATTTATTTTTCAATAAATTTAAATCCTTGAGCAATACAGCATTACATAGATTCTGTATCCAATGGCTTTAGCAGGAATGTTGCTTTGGGATTTAGCAGGAACCATGCCACTGTTTCCAAGTTACCTTTCCCAAGAGTACTCTGATTTTGTTCGGTTTGCCACCAGGAGTCACTGTGTTGTTCTTTGTTTTGTACACATAAGTACATCTCTTGCCTAGATAGAATTCAGTTTCCTCTCCAGCATAAACAACTTCACTTTTAAGAAGAGCTGTGTGCTCCCTCTGGTTCCTTGAGACTCTGCTCATAGCTGGCAAAAATGGACTTTGACCACGGCCTTCCAGACCTATTTGTCATTCAGAAGTCCTCTCCCGGCAGGCCTCCGCAGGCCCCAAGATGGCAGAGGAAAGGCCCATGACAACATGAGTATTTCTTTACTCTGTATTTTTGCACTCTCCTTTGTTCCATCTCTTACCCACCCCCTCCAAACATATAGAGAATATGCTCTGGTGAAGGGCTCTGCACAGCTAGTGCCAATTCCAGCTGACTCCAGATTCTAGGAGAAGCAGAGAGTGGCCAGGACTTCGGTGTCCCGATGTCAGACCCCTCCATGAGCATCTTCGGTTACTTCCTCTCTTGGGCCTTCAGATAAACTAGAAGTGGCTCTTTAGGGTTAAAATCTGTTCCTGCGGTCCCCAGTTTTGACGAGGGCTTTTCAAGGCCTCAGGTCGAACAAGCTGAAGGGAGAAGGGGTGTCCTACATTGTGGAGCTGCTGCAGGGTCCAAGGCTCCTGGTGACGCTCTGGCTGCAGAGCTCCACTCTGGATCCCTCAGCCAGTTCGATTCTGGGGGACATGGCCTTCTCTCGTCCAACTCTCAGTGGATTTTTTATTTTGGGGGGGGGGCTTTATATCATTGAAGTCTATTACAGATGAGACCTATCTGGGCCGTGGAAGGGGTGGGTGATAAATTTTCTAGATTTGAGGTGGTGGTTAGAATCCGTGTGCCTAGAATCTGCGGCTCCGCTCTAGATTAGGGGGTGCCAGGGCAGAGCGCCAGGGTTGGCGCCAGGATAGTGCAAGGGACAGGAGGCTGTCACGCTGGTGCAGTTCTAAGCCACTTGAGATGGAGAAAACTCAAAGAGGGCCGTGGGGGCCAAAGTCGGCTGAAGAAGGTCTCCAGGCGCACCATCCTCCCGCCCTGGAGGACAGGAAGGACGGAAGTCGAGGTTCCGGTCGAAGCCCATTCCGGAGCCTCAGGCCGGCCAAGGGGAGGTGACCAGTTACACTACCCCCATATCCACCCCGGGGCGATGGCCGGCTGTGCGGCCCTGCGCGCAGCGTTCTCAGCGAGCTCCTCCGCAGCCTCCCAGGATAAAGTCCACCTGGGCCCAAGAGCAGCTGCACTTGAGAAGGAAAACTCTTTAAACAAATCATTTTGGTGCCTAATCAATTAGTGTTTGCGCAGTCAAGTACCATAGATTTAACAGAATAATCGTTATCGCCCTTGTTTTTATTTGACACGCAGACACCTAGAAGATTTAAAAATGAAATGCCGGTGTTCTGGGCCCCCCACTCCTAGCCTGAGCTTCCCTCCGGGTCTGCTGGGCCCCCGCCGGCCTTTTGTTTCATCCAGTAGGAGCCTCCTGTTTCCCTCCTTCCATCTTTCCTTTCCTCTTCACATATTGCCCACCTTCCTTCCTTTCTTCCCATCCTGCCCTGTCTGCTTTGCATGCCTCGACCTCTTCATTCCTTCATCCCCCGTGGCTGGTAGTCTCTGGGTGTCGGAGCCTTTGGGCTCTAGGCGAGCACGCACGCCCTTTGGCCCCAGCGCCATCCCCACGCAGGATTATAGAGTCGTCAAGTGCCCAGAAGCCTTTTACCGAGACTCACCCTTTAACCCTGACGCTCACCCTCTCGCACCCTCCTGAACTGCCCAAGGCTTCAGGAATCAGTGTGCTCCCTTTAGCTTAGGTGAAGCTCAGAATGCGGTGACCCAGGGCACAGGACGGGTTGAGAAGGAAAGCTGAGAGTGCACCCTTGGCCCCCAATCCCTGAACGCTGGGTGAGGAGGCCCTGCCCTTGGGACCAATGGTTGGGAGGTGTATGTTGGCTCTGAGGCACATTTTTCTGGGCCAGGCTAGTGCCCAAGGTCCAGGGGTTGGGGTCGGGGTCAGCAGGGACCCCAGACGCTCATGAATAGATGCTCCTGTGTCTCCTTCCTCACTTCGTGCCTTTTTTTTCAGAGTGTAGGTGCATGTCTATGTATGTGCGCACTATTTGTGTAGAGGCACCGGCTGAGCGCCAGATCTGTCCTCAGGCCACCAGGGCTGGGATGTGTGAGTCCCAAGACGGTTGTAGTGATGGTCACCAGGCCCAAGAGACCGGAGATGGGGATAGGAGGGTACAGGGATAATGGGTGGGCTCAGTGAGAAATTTGGGGGAATCTGAGTGGCCAAGAACACCTCCACTTCTCAATTTCTCTAATCATCATTTAACCTGGCAGAGAAGTCGAGCCTGACACACCTAGGTAGTGGGTTTGTTAAATACGGGCTGTACGTAATTCTCAAAAGTGGAGAAGAAGAGTGAGCTGGAGGTGAAGCCTTCTCCTGTCTCTGCATTGCCAGCCTCTGGGGGATCGGGCTGCCTTAACCTGAGCCTGGATGGTCTCAAGGCCCCTGGAACTGCCTCTGAGTTCCGAGACTCAGGCACTCACCTGAGAAACTTCACTCTCAACAGTAGACGATTTTAATATACTTGACTAATGCCTGTATTTTCCTGTTTAACATACATTAATCCAAAGTAACAAAAAAATCAATATTGCTAACAATATTGTAAGCAAATCCTAGTCTCTCTCATATAAAAACCTTGTCGAATTTTCAGTCACTCTACCTACTTGAATTTTGTTATTTCTCCTAGCTCACTGGTAGTTCCTGGCTAGCCTGGAATATAGTCCTTGCTTTAAATAGCCTTTCTCTAAAGATCCAGATTTTTTTTTCTTGCCCTCTGGTGGAACTTGGAACCTTCCAAATCCCAGCCTCCTCTCTCCCCAAGGCCCTTGGAGGACTCCAGGGGTTTAGCTCAAACACTGTTCCTTTCTGCACTAGTGAATGCCCAAAGTCACTGCTCAATGACTGGATGTTTCTTCCCCTCTCTAACAAAACCCCCTAGATGGCAGCCCTTACCCCCTCCCAGAGCTGGAGACCCCATACTGGCTCTCCTGGCCAATCCTCCTTGCCCTTGCCGCCTGAAGCTAATTGCAGCTGGGGGTTCTTGTTGGGAATTTATTATGATTTTTATTATAATTATATATTTTTTAAAAATTGGTGTTTTCCACCTGGAAAGAACAGACCAGAGGGGTTGGCTAGTGAAGGAACTTAGGTTTTGCAAAACAGTGTAAATAATTTAGTATTGTATTTCAAGGGAAAAAAATAGCTTTCTTAAATCATCCCTGCAATATAAATTGCAGACTTACAGTATGGTCCTGGTAAGTCTAAATTTTTAAAGGAGCAATATTCAAAGAGACATAGATGTGTGTATTAATTATTTATTCGCTGGTGCCTTCCTTCGTTTCTAACTTATTATTAATTAGGCGCCTCTAGTCTTTCGCAGAGCGCTCCACCGAGCCGGTTGCAGCTTTAAATATGAATTAAAAGCAAATCCAAGCTACTGTAATGCGAAAATTATTCCGTGTCTTGCATGGCAGAGATGAATAGCTGCGTGGATCAATACCGTGAAACTCGGCTCCAAACGACAGGGTTATTGATAGCTTATATTAATGATGTTAATGATGGAAAAAGGAAAACAACGGCCCACCCGACTTAGAAACTTTTTGCCACTGAAACCCCGCAATAAAAACGGGAAGGGGGCAGGACTCGGGCTTAAGTGTAATAAGAAAATTATTTATGAAACCGGATAAATGACTTCAGAGCCTTGATGCATTTGAACCTAACGCTCTTGGCTCCTGGCGGCCCCGGCTCCAGCTGGGGAGACCACGAAAACCCCAAGCCGCTGAGAGCTTGAGGGGTGGGGAGGGGGGCTCTTCTCCCTCCACCCCCGCCTCCTTCCACCCACCTCGGCAGCCTCAGGTTTGCTACCGCTTCCCTAGTCCCCTGCCGGAGAGCCCTCTGAGGCGACCGTCTCCGAGCTTTTGGGAGTTAGTGGAATGGGGCAGGCGGGAGGCTAGTCCTTGCAGTACTGGCGGGGACAGTAAGTCCATCAGCGGGGCCTGGCAGCCTAGACTTTGACCCGATTTCTTCACTGGTTCTCTTGGCACCCGTTCTCAGAGAGGAGTCAAACGCTTCGGGCTTGACGAGGGAACAGGTCTAGCTCTACCCTGCCGTCTCCCGCCCATTGGCCCAGCTTCTCGAGATCCCCAAAATGCAAGCAGGTCGCTGGTTTTGGGAGATGGGGGAGCTTTGGATGAAGAGAAACTGCTCTAAACTGGTCAGAAAAACTGGGAAAGATACCCACTTTCCTCCTCCGTGTCTCAGCATAGTCTTTACCGGGGTTGAAAATGGGCCTTGCCATCCAGCGCCCGGCAAGTGCAGGATCCTTGAGACTTGGTTTCCTTGGCCTGCGGAGGGAAACCAGGCAGCTGGTTTCGGCTGCATCTACCCCCAATTTAGCCTAGGCTCCGCCTCCTCCCCTGTTTGTTCCAAATATCAACCCACTCCTCTTTTCTCACTTGCCGAGGGCCACTGAGTGTCGGGGGGGGGGGGGGGTGAGGTGGGTAGGATGGGGGAGCAAAAGGTTAAACACTGACTCTAGAGGACAGCGGGAAAGGTCAGAGCCCCAGGGTCACTCCCAGGTCCGAGGTTCCATGCCCCTCTGGCAGACGCAGAGCTGCCTGACCCCAGCCAGGGTCCTTGGCCCTTGGAGATGAGGAGTTGGGGGAAGGTGATGGTAGGGTAGCAGGTGGGTCCCCCTCATCGCGCTCCCCCACCCCCGCCACCCTTGGACATCGAGGTCATGTCACCTGAGTCTTGTCTTTGGGATTGGAGTAGGAGGTTGGGGGGGCTTTTAATTTATGCTTGGGATTATCAGTTGTTCTGTTTTAGGAGGGATGCAAAGCTGCCCAGAGCTGTAGTGAAAGGTCCAGAGAGTCTACCAGGGCAATCACGGTTTTTCTCTGAAGGATGGGTCATTTTTATATTTTATTTATTAAAATCTGTCTTTATTCCTTTCTTACCTCTCCTTCATCATTCTTTTCATTTCTCCTTTCCCCTTTCTTTTCTTTTCCTCCTTCCTTCCTTCCATTTGTTCTTTCCATCACTCCTTTCTTAATTTCTCTTTCCTCTCTTCTTCCCTCCTTTTTTAATTCACCTCTTTTTTCAGCAACTCCCCCCCCCCCCATTCCTTCCCTCCTTCTCTTCCTTCTATAGACAGGTGGAAGCCTGGCCCACCTCTCAGCTCCTTGAGACTATCACACGAAAAGTGCCAACGCCATTTGGCATTGGCATCAAATAATCTTGTTTTTGAAAAAGGAAAGAGGCAAGTGAGCACAAGAATGTGGGAAGTGCACAGCAGCCTCTGAGCCCTTTTGCTATAATTGACATTCCCTAACACTACTCTGTTGGGCCTTTGCAGTGTGGGTATCCGGGGGCTCAGAGTCTCCCCCGTTCTGGATCAGGGCTCCGTAAACAGGGAGAGTGTGCTCCTCTTGCTAACACTCCCCATGGCACTTTCTGGTACCCTGACATCACTAAGATTTTTGAGTTATTTTATTTTTATTTTGAAAAAAACAATTTAAGCAAAGTGAATCTCCAAGGCCATAGTTTCTAAAAGTGCCAGCCTAGCCTGATATCTATTCTAGGGCACCAGTGGTGGCCCAGTTGAAACCGTTATCTAAATAATTAGACAAAAACCAAATTCCCTGCCATCCAGCAAGAGTCCCCTGTCAGCTATCCAGCCTCAAAGCCTACCATCAACTACAGTACAGGTTTCAGATAAGTGCCGCTGTTGACAAAGCCTTACAGCCAGCTACACAATGTACCAGCAAAGGTCCTTCCTCAGAAAGGAAACACAACAGACAATGTACAAAATCAGTTGATTCTGGAAAAAAAAATCAATATCGAAATTAGGTTTATTGTCTGCTTATATGATTAAAAATGACAAAGTGTTGTCTTTTATTTTCATAAAAAGACGGAAGGCTGAACAAAATAATTTACTATCGAGTTCTGCTCCTTTCATTTGCCTGGCAAAACCTGGAGGAGGCCAAAAGGGAGGTGGGAAAGCGCAGTAGCCGAGTCAGGCGTCACCCTTCCCCCAAACTTCGCGGGGTGCAGGGGTGAGCTCGCCCTCCGGAGGAGATGTGTGCTGCTGTGTGTTAGAATACATTTCCTAATCTCCAGTCTGTAGCCATGCCAGTCCAGCTGCGTAGTTCTCAGTTCTGCCAGGTTCCAAAGAAATGCTTGTGACCTGTCTCTAGCCCTTCTTTAACTTAAACCCGGGTCACAGGTTTCGTTCTCCCAAATAATTCTCAGGATGACACTGCTTTAGTGGTTTCATGACTGCCTCAGCGCCAGAACCTTCCTGGCTCTCTCAGGCGTGGCCTCCCAGACCCCTACCCAGACACCTTGGATCTTCGATTCAACGAAGTACTGCCTCCATTCGTGTGTGTCGGGTTCCGAAACCTCCGTGGGCTGGATTCTTGTGACAGGTGGTGAGCCGCATTTGGGAGATACGGCTGCATTTGGGGGCACACAGTTGGTTACACCAACAGGGTGTGTGTATCATTTATCTATATTAAAGATAAAAAGGAAAACCAAGAAACATCCACCGTATGAATCTTATCATAAACTCCCCTCCCTTATCCCCTCACCCCACAAAGGCGAGTTAGAATCTATCCTTATCTCTCCACTACTGCTCTTTGATGAGATCCCAGCGTGTGCAGCATACGCTCCTATCTGTTCCTTGCCTTGTTCTAGAACAAAGTGGCTTCCAAAGCTCGAAGGTTCATGGAGCACCGCTCACGAGAGAGTGAGAAAAAGTTCACACATACTTAAAAGCACCATTAGGAAAATAACTAGTAAGCGGGATCCCTCGGAACCTGTACATGAGCCCTCCCATTTGGAACTGACTTAGATTTGCCCCTGCACACACCACGGACTCATTTGTTAAAGTCGTTAATGGGTTCCCCTTTCATTTTGGACCAGACGGGGTTTATCTCCCGGTGGCTGCGAAAATGAATTCGACTGGATCATCTCCACGGAGTTCCTGGGGCACAGCTTCTCCAAGTCGTCCTGGCCTCCTCTTGGGGTGGATGCCTTATTACTTGAAAGTCTAACAGGCCATGATGCCAGACTAGCAGTGGTCCAGCCCCACCAACTCAGCAGCCCACTGCGGGCTTGACGTCTCTCTCTTCACATTTGTCATGCTGGGCTAGCGCACTATCGAGTCCATGAGTTTCCCGGGCCCCGAAGGGAGGTGGCCAGGGCTCGTGGTTCTTGACAAGCAGACCTGAGGAGGCCGCCTTGGGGAGAAGGAAGGCAGTCAGTGGTTTGGGGCATTGGGTGGCCCTGCTTCTGGGGGAGGGGATAGATTGGGCTCCTTTCTGCACGAAGGTAGATTCAGCCAGTTTGGGGGGGGGGGACAAACCCCGCCTCTCCTTTTCTTTCTGGTCCCTCTCTTCAGCTTTATTCCCTACTGGCTGCCCTTTCCAGCCTTTCGCCCCAAGGAGTCAGCCGAGGGTCAAAGGTGAGGCCATCACTAGGCCCAGGCCTCCGGCTCCACAAAAGCGCAGGAGTAAACCAGCCTCTTACTTCGCAATGGGCACCCATTGCCAACCAAAGAGAGAACAGGTGCAGTCTCAGACCTCTCTCCTCCTCTACCTAGCCCTTTCCGATGGCAAGGGGTCTTGGGATTGGGGGCAGGGAAGCAGATTAATTTAGAAAATTATCTTGAGACTATAAAAATCACTGGTGCTTATTTGGGGTTTTATTTTTTTTTGGGGGGGGTGTTGTTTAATGATTTCTGTAAGTATCCAGATTGGTGTGGTTATTATTTCTGTTGCCCAAACCCTGGCCAGAGCTGGAAAGAAGTTGCCAGACAGGATCTAGAAGAGACAAATGAAGCCCAACCCTCCAGGTAGGCAGATCTCTTCCAAAGGGGCCGACCTTTCACATGAGTGGGGGCAAGGCCATCAGAGTAAAAACCAGATTTCTATGCATGTTCACGTGGCCTAATGTAATGAACACATCTCCATCAATTCCTGGAGGCAGAGGGCTCAATTTATTTTGGTTTTAGCTGAGAACATTCTCAGCCTCAGCTCTGACTACTGAGCAGCTCAGTAGTTAGAATTCTCTCTCCAGCGAATGTGATGGTCAATAGAATTCTCGGTATCAAATGAGCGATAATTTGCTGTGGCTACATGCTGGATAATGAAAGATGTTAGCGGGATCAATAAAAAATGAAAACACTTTTACTTACATCTGAGTTACTGTTTTAAGAGCAAGAGGGATGCAATAAACCCAAAGCTAGGTTCAGAGCCTCTCCATGTTCTCCTCAGACCCACAAAGCTGTCACCAGCACCAGAAGCTTCTCCTAGCTGCTAGGGCCTCTACCTTCCTTCCTCCCTGCTCAAAAGGGAGTAGGTTATGTACATCAAAATTAACCCCTTAGAAACCAGTGATAATTTAACAGGGATTAAAATTTTTTAAATTTTCTTTTCCTATAGCCAGAAATGAATTTTAAATTGTTTTTCATCAGAACTAAAGGTCACTTAACTGGTTATAGTTAACCAAAGAAGTAGGAAAACATCCGAAAGCTGAATTTGAAATGTCTCTAAATGTGCGCTTGACCGAGACACTCAGGAGGGCCTGTGTTCTCTGATTGTACATACACAATCAAAGGCATAGATTTAATTCCGTTTGATTTGTTACACTTGGTCATTACATTAGAAAATTCAGACCTTAAACTTGCTCTTTTCAGATTAGTTAATTCCCTCATCTTCTTTCATAATCACTTCGTCTGTTCAATCTGTTTTCAATTTGCACTGGGTTTTTTTGTATCTTTCAATCTGCTTTTCTCATCATTTAATCCCAAACGCTCCCCTTCTGATCTGGTCCCTAAGAAACCTATTGTGAAACGACCGGGGAATCATTCTATATGTATATTTTAGGATACCAAGATTTAAAAAAACGAGAAAATATCTCAAGTGCTCTGCATAAAACAGTCACAGCGAAATAGCTGACGGCCAGACAGCTTCCAGGACCCGAATCAAATAAGCAAAGGACACTGGGAAATGTGTTTGGCTGCTTTTGCAGTTTTAAGAAGCCTACATTTTCTCACCACTTAACAAACAAAACAAAACAAAGCACAAGAATTTAGCCACCGCTTTATGTCATCTGACCAGAGGAACTGGTTTTGCCACCACGATAACGTTCAGTGCTGTAAGGACAGTAGACTGTCATCGTCTTTAGAATGTTTGGGCTGGATTTGGAGAGACAACCCAACAACCTGGGAGACTTACAAAGCGGAACCAGCCTTGGAAAGTGTAGACAAGTTAAAATCTAGGAATTTCCTCTGGTGAATGAATCTGGCTGGTTCCATTTAGGCAAGTCGCAGGTGCAGGTCTACCGCGTACAAACCTCGGACGCGCTCTGTAACCGCCGCCGCGCTTGGCGCACCCGGATATTTACTCCCTGTTCCGGAGGCCTTTTCCCCGCCCTCATTTGCTACTTTAAACTCGTCAGTAGGACCTGTTAGTGGCTTTGGCTGGGAGGGGGGCGCCCCCACTTGGCTCTGCTGGGACGCGGTTGCTGCCCTTTGCCCTCTGCTCCCACCCTGTTTGCGTGGCCACAAGCTCAGCAGTGGACCAGCGTGGCCAGCCCGTGGAGCCCCTGCCCAGGGTAACCACCGCCCCCGCTGCGTCCCCCCCATCCCGCCTGCGCCTGTGAGACTGGCTTACCCCAGTGGGCGAGTCTCAGCGCATTAGCGGATTTCATGGCAGGTTGCTTCCGTGACAAGCGGACGGGTTCCCGTTTGAGGATTTGCCCCCTAGGAGGGAGGGAAAGGAGAGTCAATCTGTCAATCTGCATAATTTCAAATGAGACAGAAACTATAAATGGGGACCCTAATTTCAAGCCCCCTAATAGCCCCCTTCTCCTAACCTGTGGCCCCCACTCCCCCCACGCACAAGGCACAGTAAGAAAAAGTAATCCGCACACGTCGCAGGTGATACCTTTTATTGCGCTCATTTTAAAGACAGGGACAGGATGGCCCCCTCCATGAAGCCTTTCTTGGTAGCTCGGCCCGGGGAAGGTGGGTCAGCCAGGCCGCTCCTGGGCCCGCGGATTCCTGAAAGGTCGCGAGGTGAGGGTTGCGGGGAAGAAAGATCTCGGGCTGTGTGCCAAGCGGCCCCCTTCGGCGCCCAGGGTCTGAGCCAGACGCACAAACCCAAATTCCCTCCAGCGCCTTCGGCTACATCTTTAAGTCCAAGCAAAGATCAATTCTCCCTCTCTCTCGCTCACTCACATTTACAGCCATAAATAAACAGCTCCCAGATAAATCAGGAACTATAGAAGAAAAAGAGAGAAGAGGAAAGAGAAGGATGAGAACCGGAGCACGGGTCTTGCTTCGCCCGAGAGCGGAATGGCTCTTTTTGGTCAGGCCAGCCTTGCATTTGGGGTTGCAACTTGCATTTGAATAGCTGCCTGGGCTTGTTATGGACCCGGGAAAGCTCTGAAAGGGAATCACTATGCAAATTGTCCCAGTTACAATCGAAAGGTTCGATCTCTAGGAGCTGCCTGACGGAAGTTGATGTCAGCTATCTGTGCATTAGGGTTGCATTACCGCCTTCGCCGCCCTCCTCACCACCCCCACTCGAGCCTGCCGGGGAGACTTTCCTTTCTTTTGCTTATGTGTATATTTTCCCTCATTAACTAAAAAAAAAAAAAAAAAGAAAAAAAAGAAAAAAAGCGAAAGGTGGTCGCGTAGCTGACTCCGGCTTGGAAGGCCCACGGGAGGAGGTTCGGAGGTTCGGCCTTAGGCCGGGGCTGGGGGTGTCATTCTTTGCAGCAGGTGTTGATGGTGCGTTTGAAACCAAACATTTAGAAACGGTTTTTAGCGCTTTGCAGGACTCTGCGGCGGCGGAGGGTGGGGGCGGCGATGTTAGCCTCCGCCCGCCTGCTTGAGCCTACAATGCCGGCTGCGGATCAATACCCACTCGCTGTCATCCCAGTAATTGTAGGACTCGCGGCTTTTATTTTAAAGAATAGGACGCTAGTGCGCGGGCGGGCGGCTGAGGCCCCGAAGCTCGTTCGCGGAGTCTCCGAGCGCCGGTTGGGGGGCCTCTGTTTTACGCCAGAGCCTGCTATCTCCCTGCAGCGGGATGGTTTTGCGATTCCAGCGCGCGTGCATTAGCCGGCGTGGACCCAACCCGCCGGAACCACGAGGCTCGCGAGGATTCCGGCCGGGAGCTGAGCTCCAGCGAAGGCGCTCTCGGCTGCTCGGTGCACGCCGCGTGCGGCCGGCGGGCCAGCCCGGGGGTGGGCACGTGGGCTTGGACGGCGGCCTGCTGGCCACGGGCCGCACAGGCTTCAGCCCCGGACGCTCGGAGCCACTTAGGCTCAGGTTCCTCTGGCAGTAAGGGGCTGCGCGTTTGGCCGAGGCCCGCAGACCCCGCCGTGCCCGCGGGTCGGGCACATCCCCAAGGTCTCCTGCTGCCGCTGCCACCCGCCCCTTGCTGGCAGAGCCAGGCCAGGACCACTGGGGCCTGGGGCCGCGGCCCCCGCACGGCGGGCAGCCTGCAGCTTCTGGCGCCCCTGAAGATGACCATCTGTCATTCAATTAAGGTTTCAGGGCGGCTGAAGGGGGAGCCAGGGTCAGCGACCCCAGGACAAAACGGCCTGCTGCCTCGGATAGGAGAAGTTCAAATGTTAAATGCAGAACATTGGGCCCTCTCCCAGGCCCGGCCCCCACCCGGCCGCAGGTCCGGCCGGTGGACAGCCGCGGGGTGAAGGGCAGCGGTCATTAGCACTTAGATTTCAGCTCTGGGCCGGGCTCCTTCTGTTGGATCGTTTTGACCAGAGAACCTTTAACCCTTTCAAGCCAGCCCTCCCTCTAGGGAAGGCCAGTTTGTCCGAAGGTGGAAAGAGGGAGAGGGAGATCAGACGTACCCATACAGACGGGTCAAACTGTATTTCTTCTCCGTAGAAGAAAGCTTACAAAATAGAAAAAAAAGTTTGTTACTGCCTAAAGAAACTAAAAGGTCTTTAAAAAGTTTGATTAATTTTTTTTTTTTTTTTTTAGTTTTGGGGAAGAAGTACATTGTTAAATGTGATCATGGAATTAACTAATGGATCAATGTGGGGAAAGGGGGTTTGTAAAAAAGTCCAGGTTTTCCTCCCACTATCAAGTTTGTTTACCCAAAGATGTATGAGTGATGATGAAAATACAGCTATAGACAGCTCCATTTAAAGTGTTGGTGATGAAAAGTCTCCATTGCAGCTAGACTCATCTATAGTTGAACATAGGCTGGACAGTTGGTCATTACCTTCTGGCATTTTTCCATAATAAAATGAAGTAAAAATAATTTTGACTAATGGAATTCATAAAATGCATTCATTAAGCATCCACAGGTTGTGGACATTTAGGTGTTAATATTCCTGTCTTCCCTACACTAGACAGAGAGAGAAGCAGCCACATACCTGACAGTTATCAGTAGAAGATCCTACTATTTCTCTCAATTATTAACCATGAAGCTTGAAAACAACACTATTAGCAAGATATCATTTCAAGGCTTGGAAAACTAGGTCCTTCAGCAGACTAGTTCGTAATAGAAAAAGGACCCAGGGCTTCTGGATTCCAGCCCCAGTTCTCAACATTAAATCTAGTCCCTACTTTTTGGGAGTAACTATCAAATCAATTAATCAATCAGACATTCCATTTCAAAGTACCTTAGCAAATTCTTCATTGGATAACAGTGAATAATGCATGGCCCTTCAGTATATTGACTGTGGTAAATGATCTTCAAAGTAAGGTGCTGCAACAAGTACCTTTAAATAAAATCAAAATAAAAAGTTTACCACAATCATAATAAATTGTTCAGTCATCTTCCTATTGACTCACATAGCATCTTTCTTCAGGGGCATTTGGAGTTATTTTTTCCCCCTTAAAAACAAACCAGAACAAATTGATGAATTGAGCTTTCACTATGCTAATTTAGACATTATAAATATTTAATTAACATCCCTAATAGCCAGTCATAGAGAGCCCCCTCTCTACTTTACACTGTTCTTAATCTAAAGTAAATGCTTTTCCCATTAATAGCCTGATGCCATATTAGCAGCTTCCTCCATAAAAGGGCCCCATTTAGTTCAAAAGGGGGGGGTATTGAGTATTCTGCATTTGATAGGATCCTGGGAACAGCATGAAGCCTCTACAAATTCCACCTTTTCCAGTTCTTTATCCAAGTGAGGCTATCCTAAGAATAGGTGTAACCTCTTAGTTTCATTTTTCTAGACAAGTTAATCTTTTGGGGTTGTACTAGAATAAGTGTATTTATTTTACTAAGGATTATGTTAAAAAGTGATTCATAAATAATGGGTGACAAATTTCCAACCATGGAATGTACCAGTCTTTCCAACAGAATGGTGCAGTGAAAAGAATTCTGAACCAGGAGTCAAAGGACCTCATTTCAAATTCTGTGGCACTCACTAGCAGTGGGATCCTTGGGCAAGGGATTTAACCCTCTTTGAGCCTCAGTTTTTCTCTTTTAATGTGGAGATAATTAATATTTATGCCACAGGCTTACTTTAGAGATTAAATGTAACCTGTGAAGTTGCTTGGTATACTCAATTAATATTGGGTTAGACCCAAAATGACTGTCAAATATTTATAAACCCTTTTCCTCTTTATGTTTATTTTTGTCTTTTCTAAAATTATCTTGCTTAGTCTAACATTGTATTTGCAAATGTCATTTGTCTCACCAATTCTTGGGTCATTAATTCTTGGAAGTGGGGAGAAACTAGAGAGCTTAAATCCTGACCAAAAGGCAATGTAAGAACAGATACTGGAGTTTAGACTTTCAAAAGCTTTGAGTCATAAACTGTGATCACTGAAATGTCCTTACACAACAGTCCTTGTGTGGTTTAGAAGGATTCTAGGAGCAGCATTATATTTCCCAGGAGGCAGGAATCAGGCCAGAATTGAGTTTAAGAAATTAGAAACTCTCCAGGCTGATTTAACTCTTGGACTAGAATCTGCAGATGCTAAACATTACAGTAAACAGCTGAAGAAAAGAAAAGAAGCTTCAGACAATCTAAATTTAAAACAATGAAAATAAGCCATCTTATCCTGAGAATATTTTCAAAGAATTTGAAGAAAGAACTGACTTGACTTGGATATTGCTGGTTACAGAGACAATAGAAACCCTGAAGTATTATTCTTATTTGCAAGTACAAAATAAATACTACTTAATGTAATATAGGCATTAATATTGACAAGATAGATGTTTATCTAGATATAGTAAATATCCTAGTAAGTTCACATCATTTCAATTTTGGAGGCAAACCAAATTTTCCTTTTTAGTTTTGGTTAGCAGTGGAAAGATCAATGGGAAAGGGCAAAAAATCGGCTGGGATGATTTCCCAGGTAACAGTGGGTAAGTAGGAGGTATGGGCAGATGACAGTAGAGCCTGGCATTGAATAGCTCACTCTCTCCCTTGTTCTGTTCTTTCTCTCTTATTCTCTCTCTCTAATCTGTGATGATCCATGAAATAGAAAGGGAAACATTTTTTGCACTCCTTGCTCACAACATTTCCTTTTCAGACACCCATGGGGAATATTTTTGACAAATGGCTCCTAGGGATGTGTTACAGAGTGTTACCTCCTGATGATACCAATTTGTTCCATGGGAATGCTTAGTGTGATCCTAGAGAACTCTTATTTTATATTTCTTAGTCCTCCTGAGTGAGGGCAATAGGCCTCTTGGAGTCAAGCTGTGGGGAGTTGTCCCAGAAGCATTTATAAACATGGTAGAAAGTCATTTAGAGCATAGAAAACTTCATGTTTGCTTAGCCATCTGCTGCCCACTGTGTGCCAGGCACCTTGGTGGGCATGGGGTTAAGAGGGAATAAAGAGTGGTCCCTGTTCCTAGTCTGAGGTCAGTGATAGATATTTAGATGCTATTTCAGAGATCTGAAGAAAGCTGTGAGATGAGAGAGAGTGTGGGTAGCTTCCCAGGGCAGGAAGTTTGTCACTGAAGGCTCTACCCAGGGAGGCAACCCCTCAAACTCAGGGTAGATGGAGTTGGCAGGTGAAGAAGAGGATGGGGGAATAACATAGAGGCAAAGAGAATGAATAATATGTGCAAGGGTATGACAGTCTAAATGCTCAACCCAGCAGGTGTGAGGGGGTATAGCTCAAGAAGAAAGTCAGCTGGAGTTTGTGAAGGGCCTTGTTGCAAGCTGGGTTTGGATTTTACCATTTACTCAACAGGCAACCAATACAAGTTTTTAAGCAGGCAAGCGAGAGGATCAGATTTACTGCTTAGGAAAGTAAGTGGTGGTAGAATGAGACTGGAGACAGGAAGGCCAGTATAAAAATGAGAAAAACAGCAAGCCAAAATAAACCTGGCATCCATGCTACGTATGTAAAGCCCCAATCCATTAAATAATTTTTCAAATCTTCATTTAAAAAATTTAATCACAGAAAAATCATGGTATCAAATTTATCTGAGGAGGATAAGTGTGATTTTTTTTCCCATTCACCATTACTTTTGGTTAATTTTTCCTTCTATTATATTAAATACATCATTGCTTTGCCTTTGAATCTGTTCTTGTTCTCTGTTCAACTTACTTTGCATGCTTTGGGTGGACTACCATTGTCTCTGTACTTGTTGTCAGTGGCAGTGTGAGTTGATCATATTCAAATGAAACACAGAGGAGCTCAAAAAGCCCTGAAGAATGAAGTGGAGTGTCAGTCTCTGTTTAAAAGTGTCTTAAAACCTGCACTTTCTTATAAAGCAATCCACATATTAAACTCCCTAAAGTTCACCTTAGTCATCTCTTTATTCCCCTTCAAGTTCCTCCCTGCTTCTTCCTTAGTAATGAAGTTTCTATATTGTTAGTTTAGCAATATACCCAGATATACAACTGTATCTCCCAATCTCTTTTGCAGAAAAGGGTACTGGTGCAAGAGAGGTAAGCAGGTGTGTTGTGGTGAGACTGCCAGAAAAGTACTTTAAAGGAGGCTGAATCAGCTGGGATGTGTTGCCTAGGGTCCTTGCCCCCCCCCCCCCCTTAAAAAAATGCCAGTATCATGGACTTGATGGCTGGAGTTGCAGCGATCATCTTGCAACTACGAAGGGATTTCAAGGATAAAAGCTATGTTTTAAAGATGGTGCAGTGGAGCCTCAACTGGTGTGGCTCAGCTGGTTGGGCATCATCTCGAAAAGCAAAGGGTCCCTGTTTTGATTCCCAGTCAGGCCACATTCCTGGGTTGCTGGTTTGGTCTCTGGTTGAGGAGTGTGTGAGAGGCAGCCAATGGATGTTTTTCTTTCACATCGATGTTTTGTTTCCTCTCTTCCCCTCTCTCTAAAAGTAAATAAATAATATCTTAAAAAAATTTAAATAAAAAAATTAAAGATGGTGCAGTAGAAAGATAACAGGAGCCTGATACCTGATGATGATGGAACCGTGGTTTCAGCACTTGTGTACCTCTGGATTTTTTTCTTTTTAATGAGAGAAATAGGCCTTTATTATATTAAAGTCAAGATTATTGCAGATGTATTACTAGAAACTGAATATATTACTAAGTGACACATCCTCCACGGATTTTGAAAGGAGATTCTAAAATCTGGCAATCCTGGCCGGGTGTACTGACATTATTAATCAATCCAAAAAATATATCAATTTCCTTGTTTTCTTCATTTTACAGTTTGTAACTTGTCATGACATGTTGGCAATTTCCCTTCTTGTCTGATTGCACACAGGTATATTTTGATTTCTTGTTACTTGTCCTGACACTAGTTTTTATTCTATGTGCTCCCATTTGTAAGTCCTTTTAATTATCTTTGACTCTCATATGAAATGACTTTGGATTAGCTTATATTTCTTAAACTAAACTTATTCATTATTGATAGTTTTAAGCATTCAATTATTTTTTTAGGTCTTCAATGAACTCATGTCTGAGCATTTACATTTTGAAAAATGTTTATTTTTAAATAATATCTTGTTTATTTTAATTTGTTCTGGAGCATTATTAAATATGTACATTAATTAGTAGGTTATTATTAATTTTGCTTTAGAATGGTAAAAGAGAAATAACAAAATATTTGTTAATAAAGGGGTATTGGTTCTTTTTTTTTAAATGTATTTTATTGATTATATTGTTACAATGAGTTCCAATTTTCTCCCCTTTACTCCCCTCCACCCAGCATCTCCCTCCCCCAGCAATCCCCCCCCCCAAGTCCATACTCCTGGTTCGTAAAAAGTAACTATCCCTCCCTCTCAGATATTAAGACCCTTTGTAATCTTGTAAAGGACAATGGGCGAAGGTCTCAAGCTCCTCTAGCTGCTTCAAGCTGGACATGGTCATCGTCCTACCTACCCTTGGGTTCAGAAAACCCTAATAATAGTGGGGGTGTGGAGGGGAGAGTGGCCTTCCCACATGGGGAAGGATCGTGCAGACTCCAGGTCAGTTGGCTGTCTCCGGTCAACGGCGTGCTTGGTTTAACAGGCTGGCATCCTTGTTGTGTTCTGGGGGCAACAGATTTGGTGAAAAGGGTTAAAAGACATCATTCAATCCATAACTACTAGATGTCAAAAGGCAGGGATTAATTTTTCAATGTTCCATATTAGGAGAAAGAAAAGAAAAAAAAAAAGAAAAAAAGGGCTTCTTTGGAGGAAGGTGTGCTAGGCACATCTCACGGGGTATTGGTTCTGATTGGCTTGATCAATGCTCTTCAATAACCATGCTACATAAAATATCTGCTTACCCAGGTTGACATGGGCTGGTCCTTGAGGCAGGCCTGCATCCAGGTAGGGCTTAAAGTGATGAAGACTATTATGCATCTACTGAAAAAAGAATGAAACATTGGTTGGTGAGAAGCTGTCCTAAATGACCTTGTCCATAAGACATGCAATTAAGGGCTTCTCTTGTGCTTGAGTTTGATTTATCTATTCCTGTTTCCTTTGAAACTTATAGCATTATTTTTTTCTGTTGTGATATACCCTCTTCCATTCAGATTTATTGCTATAAGTGGCAAAAATCCCCAAATCTGTAGCAATTTGTGTTCACATGACTTTTTATGTTATTGTTTTTATTTCAGCACCAAAGCATTTGGCTTCAAACTACTGACTTTTATTGTTATTACTGAGCATGGTGCCCGGGTACACATTATAATGGCCAGTGTCTTATGGCTTACTTGATCTAAAGCTCCTAAAATAAAATACTAAAACTTGAAAATGCTGAATCTGTTTCTTGAAATATATTTTCCTTTCTCTTTATATTTTAGAAATTTAAAACTTGTAGTCCCTGAAAATGTTGTGTCTGGAAACAGAATAGAAGCAGAGTGAATCCTATAAGGAGAGAGAAAGTAGTAGGCATTAAAATATAAATATAAATATAAATATTTAAAGTAAAAAACAAAACAAGCTATGATGCTTCTTAAATTTGTGTGGTAAGATCCATTACTTTTACTAAGGCCAGGCATAAAATTCCGGCAATTTTTGTGGACCATAAAGCAGTAATCTTATAAACCATAGGGGTGGTTGTGCAAGTTTTTATCTTCATTCAAACCAGAGTAACTCTATTTCATAAAGTATTTTGGGTATGAATTTGTTTGAATAAAGAATTTATCTCCAAAAGCAATGGGATAGCATGGTTTAGTACTCTTTTTGTTGACCTGAAGTAGGCATAAGTAATCAGCATTTTCAGTAATTCTGGGTAATTGAGTTTTCCTCATTTTTAGGAAAATCTGTGATTACTAACAAATGAGCATATACAATAAATTCTCTTTTAGCATTTAAATAAAAATAAATCTTGACCAATATTGATAAAAATATTTCACCTGTTTTTTTTCTTAGTTTTTTATTTTTGTTTTGAAATGTCAAAGATTCCTAACTACATTTTTGACATTAAAAAATTGATTATAGTCCCTTATTAATATGGGTAGATTTTTGTATTTAAAGATTTTATTTTGCCATAATGACAATATAAAAGCAAATTTTCTCTACAGAGATAATCTGAATTGGAATAATATCAATTTTCAGAGACAGACAATGATGCAAATGTTTAAAACATAATTCTTTAAAAACGAATGTAAGAGGTGTAACATTATAGTTCTTAAGACTTTTTTTGCAATATAGGGCATATATTTGAATCTGACTTAATATTACTCTGAAGGATGAATTGTAGTCTGAAGTTCCAAGAACATTTAATTTATGTTTCAGTTGAAGTAGATATGGCTAGTTCATGCATTTTGACTTTTGCATGTTTCAATTTTTCAATTATCAAAGAGGAAGGATGGAATCTGTCTACTTGTTTCAAATTTTATATAAGAGGTACAAGTAAGGCAATGTAGATGTTAGATATTTTTTAAAAGACAGAGATGGAAGTATTAGGATAATCATTTATTTTTTTCTGGTGCTATAGATAGTATGCCACCTTCCTTTTGCTAACTCCAACAAAGTTGAAATATATTTGCTCAAATCAATAAATGCATTTGTTAAGTTGGACTAATTTGATCGTTAAAGAATAGTAATTGAGTGTTACAGTGGCACAAGGCAAGGTTGGAGACTTGCGCAAGGACTGGACGTCGTAGGGCCTCTCAGGCCATGATAAAGATGTTCGCATTGTATTCCAAATACAATGGGAATTTGTTGGAGAACTTTAAAGAGTGATGTTATCTAATCTGTGTTTTAAAAGATTCTTTTGGCTGCTATATGGGGAATGAATAGTGAGTGAGTAGAGGTTTGGAGTGAGAGTGGTCACCTGAAACTAATACAAAATACTATTGAATGTAAACTGTAATTAAGGAAAAAAATGTGGAAGTGGTGAACATTTTAGGAGAGAGATGATGCTTTGGACTAAGGTGGTGGCTGTGGAGAGGGAGAAAGATGGAACTTTTGAATGCCAATTATTTTCAAACTGTTCCAAAATATTGAAAAGGAGGGAAAACTTCCAAACTCAATGTATAAGGCCAACTTTACCTTGATATGAAAACCCAACAAAGACACCAAAAGAAAAGAACACTACAGGCTCATATCTCTTATGAACATTGTGATGCTGTGATATGTATTTGGTTTTCTTCCCCATTTCTGGCACAGAATTCCTAAGAATACTCTTGGGATTTCCTAAGTGATGAGAGCTAAAAAGGTGCCTTTTGTTATGTTAATGAAGCGGCATTTTGGACTTCATCTAAAGGTGGGGGCTGATTGCCCATCAGAATCAACCATATGACTAAAGTGTTGGAGCTTTCAGTCCTACCCCCTGACCTCTGGGGGTTGAATTGACATTAGCCAAACGGTCAGTGATAGATTCTAAGACTTCATTCATCTTGTAGCTGAAAATTTGTACTTTTTACCAACTTCTCCCCATTCCTCCCACCCTCAGCCCCTGGCAACCACTTTTCTGTTCTCTGTTTCTATGAGTTTGACTTTTTTTCTTCAAGATTCCATATGTAAGTAACAACATACAGAATTTGTCTTTCTCTGTCTGGCTTATTTAACCTACAATAATGCCTTCAAGATCCATACTGTTTTTCATACTGGCTGTGCAACAGTGCACACGCTCCTCCACATCTCTGTCAACATTTGCTGTCTCTTGGCTTTTTGATGACAGTCATTTTAAAAGCTGTGATGTGATATCTCATTGTGGTTTTGGTCTGCATTTCCCTGATGATGAGTGATTTTGAGCACCATTTCATGTACTTGTGGTCATTTTTTTGTCTTCAGAAAAATGTTTAGTCAGATCTTCTGCCCATTTTAAATTGGATTGTTTATTATTATTATTATTATATTTTTATTTTTGCTATTGAGTTGTGTGGGTTCTTAATGCATTTTGGATATTAACCCCTTATAAGATAGATGATGTGCAAAAATTTTCTCTGGAGTTTGCCTTTTCATTTTGTTTATGGTTTCCAAACCTGGTATTTATTTCCATTTATTTAGATTTCCTTTGATTTCTGTTATCAGCATTTTAAAATTTTTATTATACATATCTTGGATCCTGTACATGTTTACATTTATACCTATTTCATTTCCTTGGGGGTGATTATAAATGGTATAGTGTTTTAAATTTTGATTTTTACATGTTCATGTGATTGATTTTTGTGTAGATCTTGAATCCTGCGACCTTGCTGAACTCACTTATTAGTTGTAGGAGAATTTCTTTTTTTAAAAAACATGTATATTCCCTGAGATTTTCAACTTAGACAGTCATGTCAGGTGCAAATAGGGACAGATTTATTCCTCTCTTTATAATATGTATTTTTATTTCTCTTTCTTTCCTTATTGTATTGCCAGTACCATGCTGAAATAAAAGTGATGAGAGTAGACATCCTTGCCTTGTTTTGGTCTTAGGTAAAAAGTATTTAGTACCTCTCTATTAAGTAGGACATTAGTTGTCAGTTTATTGTAGATGCTCTTTACAAAGTTAAAGTTAAAAAAAGTTTTGTTGTGTTACATGTTATAAAATATTTAATTTGAGATATTGCCAATTTTCATTGACAAGAGGTTGGTTGCTTCCGTTTATATTTCTACCAAGAATGACTGATATTATCAACCAATGGTCCTTGGTGCCAATTCAACCCCAACAGGAATCCCCAGTTTGGGATGTGGTGAAGAAGAAAACTTTATTTAGTGCATACAGTTCAATAGTGTTACATAGAGTGCAGCTGTGTAAACAGCTGGGCTGTGAGGTGGCTCTGAGGCCAGGCCCCACTTCAACTAGACAGCTCTGCTCCACTGAGCACTGGTCTGCCTCTCTGCTCCAGTGCTTGCTCTGCTCTGGCAGGACATCTTCTGTATTTCAGCTGAGCTAGGGAGACACAGTCCCCTCCCTTGGATGGAAAAGAAAAGTGCTTTTCTGGAACCAGAGGGAGGCTGGCTTATATGGTCAGAAGTCCTTGCCACTGGTCCCTCATTGGCCTGTCCTCATGCAAATGAGAACTTTGAATCCTCACAGTTTGATTGGCCCAAAAGACACTGTTCTGATTGGTTAAAATAGAGACACTGTAATTGGTCAGAGCTACTCAACTTTGATTTGATGTGGAAAGCCTCAATCCTATTATAAGGGCTGTCTCAAGCAGTTCAGTGCAGACACTCCATGAAGTGCAATTTATATTAGAGGACCCTGTGCAGAGTGGCTGCTGAACTCTGCTTTTTTATTTGAGCCCAGTTAGCCACCAGGATCCCTTCTTAGTAGGACCTTCTCTCTCTCACTTTTCAGGGTTCACAATATGCTGCTCCATATTCTTTCCAACATATTTCTTTAAAATTAATTATTTTTTTATCAGTCTGATATGTAAAACATAGCATGTCACTATGTTTTACATTTTTATGTAATCAAATTTATGTCTTTTTTATTATGCCTTTTGGAATTCATAACATTTCCAAAAATGCTTTTCTTATTCCAACTTTATAATATTTTTTATGTATCAGATCTTCTTAAGATTTAATTTCTTTTTAGATCTCTGTCAATACTTGATCAATTGGTTTTCCTAGACACAATTAAAATATTTTTCACAAAACGCACTTTCATTTGATATGTTCATTTTTTTCTGTCAGCTTAAAAACAATTGAAGTCTGCTTTAATTTCCATCATAAAGAAATTAACCTTATAATAAAAATAGTTAAGGAGAATGTAGATAATCATTTAGAAAAATATATTACAAGTGTTGTTAGAGCTGCAGCTTATTATTGTGCAACATAGATTTTGAGTTAAAAGTACTTTGGGTTCAAGTACTGGGGTTGTGTGGCTTTAGAAGAGGAGATTAATTGCCCTGGACCTGAATTTTTCCTTTGTAAAATGAAGGATTTGTATCAAATAATCTCTAGGTTTCTATTTTCTCTTGCACATCTTTGTATCTGTGCAGATATTGTTAAATCCTTACGTTTACAATTATAAATGGTGTAGAAAATTGGAGCATATTTGCCTTTCTCCAGTGCAGTACTTAATTTGCTGATGTGAAAAAGTGTAAACAGTTTTTTAAACATTGTAGCACATATTTTCTTGTTCTAAAAACCATTATGTTGCTAATGTTTTTGTTGTCTATTGTTGCTGAAAAATTTGACAATTCAATACAAAATCAGTAAAGCCCACAGTTTACATTTTAACTAAGACAAATTATCTTATTTTCATTCTCTTCATCCCCTTGGCTTGAGTAGAAATCATTTATTTGAAATGTCTGTGTACCTATGGCTTGGTACTTAAGTGGATGAGCTAATCTCTCCAAACACATGTGTTCGCTGTGGTCTGAAGAACATTTGAGCTTCAATCATCTGGTAGAATATCTTTTATGGAAACCAGCAATAAAATTCAAACAAGTAATATTTGCTTTATTTGATCACATTGTTTACAATGTGGAAATAATTTGGCAGAGGACGTCGTGGAACACATGGAGGGGGGCGTCTAAGTGGGTACAAGTGCTTCAGGTGGGACAGTTTTTACCTCTGGTAATAAAGGTCCACAACTCTGTTTCTCTACTTGCATTGAGAATCACAGTGTATTTGTTTCTTATGTAGTCCTTACAGAGCAAGCACACATTTGCCTCGTTCTTGGAGTCTGACAAAAAACAAACAAACAAACAAACAAACAAACAGTTCAGTAACCAAAAGTCATTTCAGAATAGCTCAATTCCTTTACTTGTATTTCTCAAAGATGTCTACTGAAACATTTCTTAAAATGTTTTCTTTCCTATCCACTTTCACAATTGCCAGCTGCTATCTGTTATAGGGCATTTTGTTCCACAGGTCACTTCAAATCTTTTCCTAAGCTCAGTTAGTTGCTGCTCTTCTCTCCCACCTTACTTTCTAAATCTTTACTGTGTAGATCAATCTTTCCTCTTTTTGAAATGGGGATAAAGAGAAATTGGGCTGGAAGATATAGCATTTTATTTGGCAGAGTGTGGTTAGAGAGAAGACTGTGAACACTCCTATATCAACAATTTTGGTTGCATTATATTAACAATGTACAAACGAAAGGCTCAGTAAATATTTGTTGACTAGCTCTGATAATTCTCATATCCCAGAATTTGCTTTGCTTATTTAACAGGGTAGAATTAAACAGTTCTATCTTGTTGTCATCTTGGAAGGAAATAGATCTTAAATTAATCCAATTGTAATCACCTTGACTGGCATCTTAGAGAGTTTTCTTCTAGGTGCAGAATACATAGAATTTCACTCCATGTCATTCTGCTTCAAGGAACAGAATATGGAAGTGGCCTAAATAATGACTGACTTGAACTTATATTGCTTTTCTTAAAAGTAACCAGAGGCCTCTACCACAAATGACCTACTTAGATACAAATGTAACAAAATATGAATAAGACTTAAAAGAGAAAAACTACTCTGATGAATGAAAAAAAAAAAACCCCACTAAATAAATGGAGAGATAGTCTATGTTCATGGATAGAAAGATTCAATATTATCAAGATGTCTGCTCTTTCCAACTTGACCTATGGCTTCAATGCAATTCCCAATCAAATTCCAAGTTATTTTGTGGGTAATGGCAAACTGATTCTAAAATTTATATGGAGAGGCAAAAGACTCAGAATAATGAACATAATATTGAAGGAGAAGAACAAAGTTGGAGAATTTACACTACTGGATTTCAAGACCTACAAGAGAGAGAGAGAGAGAGAGAGAGAGAGAGAGAGAGAGAGAGAGAGAGAGAGAGAGAGAGAGAGAGACAAGGAGAGAGATCAGTGTGAGAGAGAAACATCGATAGGTTGCCTCTCATATGTGCCCGACCAGGGACTGAACCTGCAACCTAGGCTATGTGCCCTGACTGGGAATCAAACCTGTGACCTTTTGATGTGTGGGATGAGCTCCGACTAACTGAGCCACACCAACCAGGGATCATCTATCTTTTATGTTTGTCTATCTCTGTGTTAGGGTAACCAATTTGCCTCCAGTTTTCCTGGGCTGTCCTGATTTTAGCACTGAAAGTCCTGCATCCCAGGAATTCCATTAGTCCCAGGCAAATTGGAATGACTGGTTACTCCACTCTGTATATGTTTGTGTATAGTGTATGATTCTTATTCTAAGAGATCTTTAGAAATGCAGTAGACAAGCATTTGTTTTTGTTCACTTTTAGCTAAGATTGCTCTTACTGATCTATGTAGGTATAGATTTATATTTTTATGTTTAATTTTGCCTCACATATTTTCAGTATTTTATATAATCAAATAACTGCTACTCTTTTCAAGACCCTGGGAAATCCCTCGACATTTCTTATAGTTTTATAATTTTACCTTTCCAAAGCTAGTCTATTTAAACTCTGTCATATCTTAATGTCTTTCCTGCCAAGTTTCAGTTACAAAGAAATACCACTTCCCTTGTCATCACATTTACTTCTCATAAATCTTCCCAACAGATACAGAGATGTTTTCTTGTCTAGCTTTCTCTTTTCAGTTTTTCACCTTCTTGCCTAAATAGTCTCTCTTCCTCCTAGAACTGCTCTCCCACTTAGTCATCAATTGTTGTTTTGAATACTCATGTTCTTCAAGAACCCTCCATAATAATAGATATCTTGGGTTACAAAGGAAACATTCTAAGGTGTGATTAATTTGGACTATTTACTTGAAATCTGTAATAGTTGGATTGGGCTTTATATTATCCACTAGAAACATTTTGTAATTTTAATTAAAAGCACAAACAAAATGTATGTAGGAGAAGGAAAAGAAGTAGAAAAAATATTTAAGAAGTAGAATTATATTTTCAAGTTTTTAAATCCAGTATCACTTAAGTCATGATAATGCTGTTCAACATTTGTATGTGTCTATTAATGTAGATCCAGTGTGTCTGTGTTTAAATTTATATATAAATAATATGCAAAAATAAAATATAGCCCTGGCTGGTGTGACTCAGTGGATTGAGTGCTGGCCTGCAGACCAAAGGGTCATAGGTTTGATTTCTAGTCAGGGCACATGCCTGGGTTGCATGCTAGGTTCCCCGTTGGGGGCATGTGGAAGGCAAACACACATCAATATTTCTCTCTCTCTTCCTCCTCCCCTTATCCTCTCTCTAAAAATAAATAAGTAAAATATTAAAAAAATATATAAAATTATACAACAAAATATCAATATTATAAAATATAAAAATGTTATATGTAACAATGTATAACACACACATGCACATATACACACACATAAATATACACACATTATGTGTTCAGATATATATATAAATATATATACATGTATTTGAAAAATGTAATTATAGCTACTTATTTCTAAACAAATTAGAGAAATATATTTAAAATAAAAACAGTTTAGTTAAAGACAATTGTATATATTTTAAAGATTCAAAACCAGTAGAGTATAAAATGGAAAATAAAACTATGTATTTCTCACCACTAAGAATCACTGTCAACAGTGCCTCATATAGTCTTTTGCACTACATCACTAGATAGAGTCAAGTACATTTTCATTCACTAGGTTCTATCTCTGGATGGGGCAACCTGATTAGTTTTGAAAGGCACTTGTGGCAGACTGGTGGTGACCAGAACTTGGTCTTTAGTCTAGGGTGGATAGGGACAGGGAAGAGACCAGACAAGTCTTCTCTACTGGGCCAAGTACATCGTAGGCCTTCTATAGTGTATCTTTGACCAACTGAATTGAGCTCACAGGAGCTGCAGTAAATCGCTGTGGTGTTTTAGGCCCAGTAAATTTGTGCTGAGCACAGAAATTACTTAGAAGAAAGACTCAGCAGCTGGGATCCACAAAGAGTGCCCTCTCCTCATTGCTTTGGTCACACTCCCCTATATGCCCATTATCTTTATAGTTCTTGGCTCTGACTGGTGCCTCCTTATTTGTACCTTATTTGTACCAGATTATACTTGCTTAGAAAATAATAAAAAGTGAAAAGAAGAATAATCTCATCTCTATCCCACCATAAAGAGTCAGCCATTTTATTATACGGATATAGTTAATGTGCTTTTCTTTTGTGTCATCTATTTATTTAACATATATATGATATATATTTAATTAAAATATCTTCACCTGAGGATATGCCTATTGATTTTAGAGAGAGAGAAAAGGGGAGATAGATAGATGGATAGATAGATGGATGGAAAGAGACAGAGAGAGAGAAACATCGATATGAGAGAAAAATATTAATCGGTTGTCTCCTGTACATGCCCTGACCAAGGACTGAACCCATAACATTTTGGTATATGGGTTGATGTATCAACCAAATTAGCCACCTAGCTACGCCTGTAATATATATTTATTTTTACTTTTTGTTACTGATTTAATGACATTTTTTTTTTTTATTGTCTCCATAATCACCTGCTTTATAAGCTGTGGCTAGAACTGATGTGTCAACTGGTAATTTTCTTAGAACCCAAATGCATTTTTTTTGCCTTTTTTTATTGTTGTTCTTTTATAGTTGTCCCAATATTTCCCCACTGCTCTCACCTGTGCTGCCCACCCCTCCTGCTCCCACCGTCAATTCTCACCCTGTACTTTTTAATTATTATGAAATATTTAAGATATATCAAAAGACATAAGAAATAATACAATTAATAGCCAGGTACTCAACATCCTGCTTATGAAATAAAACTTTCATTTGTATTATTGAAGTTCTCTTTGTGCCCTTTTCTTGTTATGTACTTTCCCCTGTCCTGAATAGATGGCCATTATACTACATCCCTTGATATTTTTATATCATAAATGACAAGAAACAATTGAGTAGAATTGATGAAGTCTAAACATGCATGATGATGGAGATGAACAACTGGTGTATCCATCATTAAGTAATGTAAAAATATTGCTTTACATGTCTTTAAAATTTATGTAATTTTTTATGTATGGCATTTGGTGCTTAATATTATGTTTGTGAAAATTAGCCATGCTGATGTAGCTCTAGATCCTCCATTTTCATTGCTGTATAAATAGTATTTCTTTGCATGACTTGACTATCATTTATTCACCCATTCTCTTATGAATAGAAATTAACAATTAACTATAAGTTGTTTTATAATTCATTTTTACAGACAGTAAATTTTAAAAAGTTGATTCAAGAGAGAGGGGTAGGGAGAGTGAAGAGAGGGAGAGAAACATTAATGTGAGAGAGAAACATCAGTTGGCTGCTTCTTGCTCATGCTCCAAGTGGGGACCAAAATCACAAGCCAATTGTGTGTCCTGACTGGGAATCAACTGGTGACCTTTCACTTTGCAGGATGAAGCCCAACCAACTAAGCCACATCAGCCAGGGCATAGAAAGCAAACTTTTTTTATGATTGTCTCTTTATGTACATGAAGAAGATTTCTGTTGGGCATATACCCAAGAGGAAATTGTTCAGTTTTACTAGACATTGACAACTTAGGGCACTACTTTCCATTATTCTACAGCTTCAGCAACACTTGATATTATTATTATTATTTTTACCTTTTTTATTTATTAAATTATATTTCATTGAGTATGCTATTAGAGTTGTCCCAGTTTTTCACCCTTTTCCCTCCTCTGCCCAGCAACCCCCACTCCCTCAGACAATCCCCACATCATTGTTCATTTCCATGGACCATGTGTACATGTTCTTTGGCTACTCCATTTCTTATATTGTACTTAACATCCCCAGCTATTCTGTAACTACCTATTTGTACTTCTTAATTTCCCCACCTCTTCAGCA
The DNA here is from genome assembly GCF_987537825.1 of Furipterus horrens. Classification (NCBI taxonomy): domain Eukaryota; kingdom Metazoa; phylum Chordata; class Mammalia; order Chiroptera; family Furipteridae; genus Furipterus; species Furipterus horrens. Next base: position 157,428,898 of record NW_028327173.1, read on the forward strand.
ATTCCCCTACACCCCTCCTCCCATCTGGCAATTATCAAGATGCTCTCTGTATCCATAATTCTGCCTCTGTTCTTCTTGTTAGCTTGTTTGTTTTTTAGATTCAGTTATTGATAGATATTATTTATTGCCATTTTATTATTCATAGTTTTGATTTTCTACTTTTTCTTAAATAAGTCCCTTTAACATTTCATATAAGGGCTTGGTGATGATGAAGTCCTTTAGTTTTTTTCTTGTCTTTGAAGCTCTTTATCTGCCCTTTCATTCTAAATGATACCTTCGCTGGATAGAGCAATTTTGGCTGTAGGACCCTGCTTTCCATGACTTTGAATATTTCTTGCCAATCCCATCTAGCCTGCAAAGTTTCTTTTGAGAAATCAACTCACAGTCCTATGGAAACTCCCCTGCAGGTAAGTAACTGCTTTTCTCTTGCTGCTTCTAAAATTGTCTTTATCCTTAACCTTTGGCATTTTAATTGTGATGTGTTATGAGTGGGACTCTTTGCATCCATTTTGTTTGGCATTCTCTGTGCTTCTTGGACTTGCATGTCTACTTCCTTCGTGAAATTAGGGAAGTTTTCTTTCATTTTTTTTCAAATAGATTTCCCATTTCTTGCTCTTTTCTTCTCCTTCTGGCACCCCTATGATGCGAATGTTGGAATGCTTGAAATTGTTTCAGAGGCTGCTTACACTATCCTTTTTTTGGATTGTTTTTCTTCTTGTTGTTCTGATTGGTTGTTTTTTGCTCCTTATGTTCCAAATCATTGATTTGATTCTCAACTTCATCCACTGTACTGTTGTTTGCCTATAAATTGTTCTTTATTTTAAGTAGTGTATTCTTTGTTTCTGACTGGATCTTTTTTATGCTGGTAAGGTCCTCATTAAGTTTCTTGAGCATTCTTATAACCAGTGTTTTGAACTCTGCATCTGATAGATTGCTAATCTCCATTTTGTTTAGTTCTTTTCCTGGAGTTTTGATTTGTTCTTTCATTTGGACCATGTTTCTTTGTCTCTTCATCTTGGCATCCTCCCTGTGTTTGTTTACATGTTATTAGGTAGAGCTTCTTTGACTTAGTGTCTTGGTAGTGTTGACTAATGTAGTTGGTATTCTATAGGGTACATTCTTCATATGAGCTGAGTACATCCTCCTCTTGTAGTTGAGCCTTGGTTGCTACTGGCAGATCAATGGGAAGCATTTACCCAGGCTAATCAGCTGGATTGGCTATGATCACTGACCAACAACCTCTGCCCTCCATGGAGAATCAGCTGTGCAGTAGCAGAGTGGTGGTGCTCTGACATGGTCTACAGCTTTCCACTGGGTGTGCAGGCTCTGGGGTTTCCCAGGTGGTGCATACGAAGGTCAGCTCCCACTTGTGTTTTGCTCAGGGCCACCCTGCCTGAGCTAAAAAGCAATCTCAGATGGCTGCTATTTGTACTTGGCTTGGAGATTCCCAGGTGAAGCCAAACTGTGAATCTAGGCTGCCTGTTCTAGTGCCAGATGTGGGGCCATTTAGCAATAGGTATGGGGCTTATGGGCTCACGGAGGTCACTTGTTTGAGAGGATTTAGGAAGATGCGAAGCCTGAGCCAAGACCCATTCATATGGAAAAGCCACTGTTAACAGTTGTAAGTTGGGTGGGATGGAGCCTCAGGGGATCTCCAGGGCAGGGCAAATAGTGCTAGCCAGGTTGACAGAGTCTCAAATATGGCATCCACCTGCTGGCTCTTTGACTCTATTAGGGAGGATTCAGAAAAGGGACAGTGGCCTCTGCCTGCCTTTCTGTCTGAGAGAAAGCTGTGCCCTAGCTCTAACCAGGATGCCAGACACTTCAGTTTTTCCCTGTATGCCCCTGGTGCCTTTCAAGATGCTACCCTGGTGCTGGAGCTCAGAAGAGTGAGTCTGAGTAAATCTGTGTATGGATCTTTAAGGGGAACTGTTTGGGACTCCAGAAGTTTCTTCCACTGGCTCAATCCCTGCTAGTTTTTGCAGCCAGCAGTTTTGGGGACTTAATTTCCTGTGCTGGAACCCTGGACCAGGAGGCTTGGTGTGGGGCTAGGACTCCTGACTCCTGAGGCATTCCTCCTGAATTTTTCCACCACTCGTGAATGTGGGACCAGCCCATTTTGTTTCTCTGCCCTTCCTATCAGTCTGGATGGATGTGGTTTCTTTAATTCTTAGTTATCAGATCTACTTAACTCTATTTTTGACAGCTCTGGGTTATGGTTCTTCTATAATTTAGTTCTAATTTGACATGGTTGTGTGAGGAGGTGAGTTATGTTTACCTATGCTGCCATCTTGACTAGAAGTCCAACACTTGCTGTTAATAGACCTTAAAATCTGGTAATCTACCCTGACTGGTGTGGCTGAGATGGTTTGGTGTCATCTTGCAGAGCAAAAGGTTGCTGGTTTGATTCCTGGTCAGAGCACATACCTGGGTCCCAGGTTTGGTCCCTGGTTGAGGAGTGTGCAATAGGCAGCCAGTGGATGTTTCTCTTTAATATCGATGTTTCTCTTCCTCTCTTCCCCTCTCTCTAAAAATAAATAAATAAAGTCTTTAAAAAAATGTTGTTAATCTGATGGGGTGAAGTGGTATCTCACCATAATTTTTATTTGCATTTCCCATAGTGAAATAGAGCTATTTATTTATTTATTTGTATCACTGGAGGACATTTTTTCGTTGCTTTTAGAGAGGGAGAGGAAAGGAGAGAGAGAGAGAAACACCGATGTGAGAAAAAACATCTATTGGTTACCTCCCATACATGCCCAGACCAAGGATCGTAGGTGCCTGAACCAGGGATCAAACCTGCAATCTAGGTATGTGCTCTGAACAGGAACTAAATCTGCAGCCTTTCAGTTATGAGACAACACTCCAACCCATTGAGCCACACTAGTCAGGGTGAACCCCTTAATTTTAGGCATAGATTCTTATGTAGTTAAGATCATCTTATATGCACATAATTTTGTATATTTTCCACTTATAATTGAAATATAAGTATTTCCCCTTGTTACATGCTCTTCATAAATAATTTTTAATGGCTACATGATGTTCCAACATGTGGGTGGAATAAAACACTTTGCTATTATTAAAAATTCAGGTTGCATTCATATTTTCTCTGTTATAGATGAGGTTCTGAATGAATATGACTAGAAAGAATTTTATGTATTTTGGATGATTTCCTTAGGTTGGCTTTCTAGTAGTGAATTTGGGGCCAAATCATATGCATGATCCTAGAGTTCTTGCTATGTAGATTGCCAAATTGCTCTTCAAAAAGCTTGTATCATATTCTTGCCAACTAGCAGTATACAATTGAACCTGAAATTTGGAGGGCATTGCTAACGTCTTTTACTGATTCTGGGGAGAGTGGTTCCAAATACTTTTAATAAGCAATTCAGAGTCTTTCCTGAGCCAGAGGACACAGAGAAGAGATGGGCACTAGAGAAGGATCAGAGGCTTGAATATTACAAAGTTTCTTTTCCAAAGGAGAGGGCTGCTCCTCATGTTTTTCCTGGGAGGACTGCCTACATGAAGGGGCAAATTGGTAATTACTAACCTTGTACAGCTACCTGCTCGAAGGCCCCCATCTCCCAGTATCTTTCTGCTGGTGTGGTCCATATCTGCAGGTAAAAACATAGAGGAGTCAGAAATCACTTTTAAAGAAATCAAGTCTAATTTTTCTTGGTAATAAAAATAGTATATTATCTACCATATTGTATATAACACTCAATTAGAGTCCAGTAATATTAGGCGCCTTCCATATGCCAGGCTAGTCCCTGGGAATACAATGATGAACAAGCTATATTATGATAGTTTATTATTGTAAGCACAAATACTGTGGTAGTATATCTAGTATATACTCTATAATAACCACACTGGTTGTAGAGAATAATAAGTTATTCTATTATTAACAATAATATTTAAGATGACTATTGTGACTAGTAGTGCCTGAGAATTTGTTGTTATGAAAAAGTGTTTTTCCAGGCACTGCTGGAAATGAGGAGTTAATAGTATAGGCAGACTTCCGGCTGAGATGGAAGCATAGGTAGACATGCTGTGTCTCACTCCACAACTAAGAAGGACTACAACTACCTCAGAACTGGAGACAACCAAAGTTCCAGGAAATTGAGTTGCATAGAAGTCCAACAAATGAAGATAGAAAGAAGAAATACTTATCCAGACACATAGGAGAAGCTGAGCCAGGGCAGAGAAGATGGGGTGTGGCAGTGGTGGTGGTGGTGGCAGCAAGTATGGCTGGCCTGTGGAAAGCGCAGCCACACATTAAAAAAGTAGGGAGGGACACCTGGGGAGCACTACCAGCACTGGACCAGACTGCACTAGACCAGACCGTGGTTCCAGAGCTGGGGAAAATAAAGCCTCATTGCTTCTACTGTGAAAACCAGTGGGACTTGGGGAAGAAACTGGGTTTCTCAGCAGAGGCCATTTGTTTAGAGAGCCCCCACAGTCCTAGAACATCCACAGACCCACCCACTCTGGGAACCACGGCTAGGGCAATGACCAGAGAGGTGCCAGTTCCACATGGGAAGTGGGAGTAGTGCCTGGAAAAGGGGCAAGTGCTGAGCAAGCAGCAATGTTCCCTCTCAGACCCCTCCCTCACATACAGTGCCACAACATGATGAAACAGGTCGCCCAGCACTGATGAATACCCAAAGCTCAGCCCTTTACAACGTAACAGGTGTGACAGCTCTACCTAAGACACAGAAATAAACATGGGAGACTGCCAAGTTGAGGAGACAGAGAAGTATGGCCCAAAAGAGGGAAGAGATCAAAGTTCTAGTGGGAGAACTAAGTGATGAGGAGATAGCCAACCTAACAAATGCAGAGTTCAAAACACTGATGATAAAGATGCTCATAGGCTTGACAGATACGCTTAAGTATGGCAAATGCATAAGGGAAGAAGCGAAGGCTATGCTAAATGAAATGAAGGAAAATCCATACAAAACCAATGGTGAAGGGAAGGAAGCCAGGGTTCAAATCAATGATTTGGAACATAAGGACGAAATAAACAGTCAATTAGTACAGAATGAGGAAACAAGAATTGAAAAAAATGAGGAGGGATTTAAGAACCTCTGGGATAACCTTAAACATACCAACATCTGAATCATAGGGATGCCAGAAGAAGAAGAGGGAGAGCAAGAAATTGAAACTTATGTGAAAAATAATGAAGGAAAATTTCCCCAGTTTGGTGAAGGAAATAGACAAGTCCAGGAAGCACAGAGAGTCCCAAACAAGCTATGCCCAAAGAGGATAACACCAGGACACATCATCATTAAAATGCTAAAGATTAAAGATAAAGAGTGAATCTTAAAAGCAGCAAGAGAAAGGCAGAGAGTTACCTACAAAGGGGTGCCTATAAGATTATCAGCTGATTTCTCAAAAGAAACTTTGCAGGCAAGAAGTAGTCAAAGTGATGAAAAGCAAGGACCTACTACCTAGATTACTCTATCCAGCAAAGCTATCACTTAGAATGGAAGGACATATAAAGTGCTCCCCAGACAAGGTAAAGCTAAAGGAGTTCATCATCACTGAGCTCTTATTATATGAAATGTTAAAGGGACTGATTTAAGAAAAAGAAGATCGAAACTGTGAACATTAAAATGGCAAAAACTTCACAACTATCAACAACAGAACCTAAACAAACAAACAAACAAACAAACAACCCAAAACACAAAAACAAACTAAGAAAACAACCAGAAAAGAACAGAATTTTAGGTGTGGGGATCATTTGGAAGGTTATCAGCTGGGGGAGAAATGGGGAAATGGCGCAGGGACTAAGAAGCATACTTGGTTGGTACAAAATAGACAGGGGGAGGTTAAGAATAATATAGGGAAGGGTGAAGGCAAAGAACTTATATGCACGACCCATGGACATGAACTAAGGGGGGTGGGATTGCTGGAGGGAAGAAGGGTACTGGGCAAAGGGGAGCAAAGGGAAATAAAATTGGGAAAATTGTAACAGCATAATCAATAAAACATACTTAAAAAATAAGTATAGGCAGATATTTTTTCCCTGAGTTTCTAGATCTTTAATAGATTAGCAGGTTGGTTGCCAGATTGGTTACTTATTAAAACTGGCACTGTGCCCTGCAGGGCTAATGTGTTAATAATAAGTAGTGCTTCTCTGGCCCTGTCCCTCATTAGCATCCCCCAGGATCTGCCTCTGCCATGTGGGTCTCCATTGTGCCCCCAACATTCCACTGAGAGCCTTCAGGAGTGGGGTTTCAGTGCTGCTCATACATCATAGGTGACTCTTTAAAAAGGGACCTTAGAGATGGCAGGATAATTTAATGGCCGTATGTAACATTTGTAGCTCCAGAGGCTAAGCTAATGATGAAAACATGAAACCCTGGGGCCTGGAGCAGGCTCTTTTCACCAGATAGGGTGAAGGAGGCACCTGGCAGTCCATACTTGCTGTGAAAGGGTTTCTTTTAATTTTTTGATCTTCTTTGAATGTTCATGTAATTGCTAATAGGTCATGAGGGAGGATGTAGAAGTAGCTAAAGAGGGAACTGTGGTATTTTGAGTTGGTCTGATAGAGTGAATTCTCTGTCTGGAGGAAACTAGAAGAGGAATGACCTTCTCTACAGGCCCGTGCAAAACCTTGTCACACAGCCCAGTCTGGGACCGTGTTAGCTACCAATATCACGTTCCAGTTGTTCTCAGGGAGAGCTTTCTTAAGCTGCATCTTGAGAAAGTTAGACCTTGAACTCTAAGGACAGTTTTTATTCTTTCTATGCACACATTTCCAGAAAGGATTTACCAATATAATTTATTTAATTGTAAGATTTAATGACGTATTTATTGCAATGTTTCCAAAAGCAAATGCTTTTTGTTGTTTGGCAACACTTCCCAATAATATTGGGCAAAAGAAAAGACTGCTAAGAGCTTACATTGTTAGTGAACTGATTATCTAAGCCAATAGAATTTAAACACTTTTGGACAAAATTTTTCAATATAAAAAATTGTGTCTGATCTATTAATTTATAAGCATATTCATCATTATTACTATTATTAAAACTAATGAATTCAACTTGGCCTTGGATCACCATATAATTAGAGAAATAAAATTCTCTCTTTGAATGCTGAACTCATTGGGAATGGGTAATTTGACTACTCCAGCCAGTCTATTATTAATTTCAGGGTTTTTGGTTTAGCTTCAATTAAAATCAAACATTTATTTTATTACTTTCAATTTAATTGAATTATATTTGGAAAGGTAATGTGAGTAATACATGCAAAAGGTAGTATATGCAATGCTAATAAAATTTAAACAGCTTAAAATGGCCCACAGAGAAAGTGAGGCTCTGTTCCACCACTGACTCACATATCTGTGGCCTCCACAATGGCAGCCACTGTTATTAGAGGGTTTTTGTTTAATGTGTATACCGTGAAAGATATATCATCAGAGGTCAATACATTTATATCTTCATATATCTCTATGCGTATCTAATTTTATTTTAAATAAATGGCAGCGTGGTATAGGTACTTTTCTGCCATTGCTTTTTACTTAATGCTATATGTTGTCCATAGTTTCATACCTGTTTTGAGCAGCTGCCTAGCATTTCACTGTAACCCCAAAATATATGGAGTATGTACGAGGTGATAGGTGTTTCCTGGAAAGCAAAGATGAACACAACAGACATCTGTCTCCCAGGTTCATGGTCTGGTAGAGGAGAAGGTAAGTACTTCAGTAATTGTAAAAAAAATAGGCTCTCAGTGTGCTATAAGAGGTGCAGGCAGAGTTCAAAGAATGAACCTAGGAAGATTAAATTAATTCTATTTGGAAGACATGAGAAGTTTTTCTAGACTTGGAGAATTTGAACAGGTATAACTAATTGATAGATCTCTGACAGGTACAGATGTGGGGTAAGGACATCCAGGCCAGGAGGGCCTGGTAATTGTGCGATGTGTCTGGTACATCAATTTGGCAGTAGTAGTGGGGGTATTGGTGGGAGGATAGGAGTAGGGATAAACTGGGAAGGTGGTTTGGTGCTTTGAGTGTCAGAACGAAGAGCAAAGCTGTGTGTGTGTGTGTGTGTGTGTGTGTAGGGTTAGAGAAGTGGGTGGAGATGGAGGTGGGCAGGCTTTTGTGTAGGCCAGATGCAAGGAGTGCCTGCATTAGAGCAAGCATTGTGGGAGGAGAAAGGAAGAGATGCATTTCTGGGACATCACAGAGCTAATTTTTCCTATGAATAAAGGTTGGCAGCTCCGTAACATCATTAGCCATTCTCAACCTATTCCCTGATGAACTTGGAGTTTTGAATTCCTAATGAGGACAATCTGACTGACAACCCATTTAGGATAATACACCTTAATAGAAAACTCAAACACACTTATTTTTATAAAATTTAATCTTCATTGCATTTTTTTCCATTACCATTTAGTCCCCGTATAACCCCACAACACACTTATTTTAACAGAGACATACAACACCATTAATTTGCAGAAGAAAATAATTGTGGGGTGGCACCCTTGCCATGCAGCTATCATTGACTTGGCTGATTGGAAAAGCTACTGAATAATTGTGTATGTGAAATTCTGAGTTGAAACAGGGAGCAGAATTCTATGTTCAGTTGTGCCAGTAGTTGCAAAGGTGATTTTTGTACAAGCAAAAGTACTAGAAAACCTTTAAAGGGCAAAAATGGAGGAAACTGTAATGGTCCAGATAACCTTAAGAGCAAATGCACTTTGCAAGCCTCTCTCCAGCATGAATGTCATAGTGGCAAATGGACATTACTTGTTTTTCTTTGTTTTTTTTTTTTTGGGGGGGGGGATTTCCCACATTTACAAGCAGTTCTCTATTTGAAAATGGGGAAGCTAAACAATAAACATATGATCTTGCCAAATTCAAATTGAGTAGATTCTTAAAACAGCATACTTAAAAAATTATAGGTTCCTCTTAGCCCACAATAGCATTTTCTTTTTCTTAAAAACAAAACAAACAAGCAAACAACAACAGCAAAAAAACAAACCTAAACCTCTCCTTGTCCTCCTGGGACAAATACAGATAGCACAGTAAGTGAAATTAATATCACTTTCTATGTAACCCTAATTAGTAGTTTCTTGCCCAGACCAGGTGGCTATTTGCAAGGTCTGCCAAATATTTTAAATCGCTGGCTAGAGAGATGCTAGGTGAACGATCCACTGCCTTTGTTTGGCACAAGCCACTTTAAAAGTTTAAAGTGGGTGGTAAATCACACCAAAGATTCCCTGAGTCCTCACCATACTCAGGGCTGGCGGTTAGAGATTCTGTAACTTGGGAGTAGTGACTATGTAGCATGGGAAAAAGTGGCAGGAAGTTGGTAACCGTCATGCTCCTTAGAGATCAGGGTAACCAGGAGAGGTGAGGGTGATCTTTGGAGTGCACAAGCTGTTGGCTGGATGGTCATTGCCCAGCCTCCAAAACAATGCAGAAAGTCCCTCTGCAGCTTCCTTTATCCATGACCACCCCCTGAGCACTCCCAGAGTCAGATATGTCCGATTGTTAGAAGGTTATGGAATTTTGAGTTGATTTCTGCTTCCTTATGACACACTTGCCCTTGCACTACCTGGAAAGCAGAACTTTAGGATGCATAAACATCACCTGGGGGTTCTTTCTTTCCTTTCTCTTAAATATTTTATCACGGAAAATTTTAAACACAATACAACAATAGAGAAAATTGTATACAAATGCTATTTCCTTAAATCCACTTTCAACAATTATCAATGTCTCGAAAACATTATTCCATCTATCTCTCGTTTTTTTAAATGAATTGAAAGCAAATACCAGTCATCATATAATTTCATCTGCATATACTTCAATATGCATCTCTGCCAGATGACATTTTTTTCTACACATCCACAATGCCATTATCACACATAAGAAAATTAATTCCCTAACATCAGCTAGTACCCAATCCATAGTCATATTGTCCTGATTGTCTCTCAAATGTCCTATACATTGTATATTGCATTGGCTTTTATAATTCTTAAGTGTGTTTTAATCTATGACAATTACCATCAATGAAAAAAGTATCATATCATTTATCTGTGGAAGAACCAAATCATTCATTCTATAGAATGTACCACATTTCAGATTTGACTGATTCTATCCTTACAGTGAATTTTACTTAGTTTGTCACTATTTTTCATTAATGAAGAGCCACTTAAATCTGAAACTTGTTTAGAGTCCCACTTTTAGTAATGCTGAGATTGCTCCATAGGTTTAGGTGTTATGGAACATGAGGTGCCCAGACATTTGGTCAAATATTACTTCTGAATGTGTCTGTGAGAGTGTTTCTGGATGAGATTAATGTTAGAACTGATAGACTGAGTAATGCACATTGCCCTTCCTAATTTCACCGACCATGTGGAAAAGGGTAAAGAAGCCACAGTACTGAATAGATAAATAGTTAAAATACAGGGCAATACATGCTATTTTAAATTTATCCAAAAAGTGATTTAATTGAAAAACCAAAATAAAAAAATTAAAAAAAAAAAAGTGATTTAGTTGCATAACTATAAGAGAAACTGACTCTGACTCAGAGTTAGGAGAAAGGTTTCACCAAAAATGTGAAATTTAGTGTGGGTCTTGAAGGATGTGTAGGAGTTCATTAACTGTGTAGCAGAGGGAAGAGGTATCTGTGTGTGATGGATCCAGCATGTCTGGAGAACAAATGAAAGTCTGGAAGGGCAGAGAGCATCAGTGTTGTGAAGGAGCGGCTAAGGTAGGAAAAATAAGTCAAACCCAGGCTCTAAAGAGCATTGTAAGTGATGCAAATGTGTTTAGAACTTTATTCTAACCAAAAGGTTTCAAAGACATTGTAAGCTTTCTAAACAGGGAATAAATATGATGATCTCTGAATTTTATTTAAAGCTCAAAATTATATTCTCAAAAGAGACAATAATTATAATAGAAATAAATGACACTTATTTGTATTTACTGTGCAGAGACCCTATGCAAGTCACTTTGTATTTGTTATTGTATTTGATTCTTACCATCCTTACCACAGTGGGAGTCTATGGGCTGCCTTGTTTTCCTCCAAATTTGTTTGTTGAAGTCTTAACCCCTAGTGTCTCAGAATATAATCATATTTAGGGATAAGGTCTTTAGAGAGGTGGTTAAGTTAAACTGAGGCTGTTGGCATGGATCCTAATCCAAGCTGACTGGTGCCCTCCTAATAAAAGGAAATTTGAAAACAGAGAGACACCAGGGATGTGCAAACACACACACACACAAAACCAGGTGAAGACACAGAGAGTGGCCACCTGCCAGCCAAGGCGAGAGGTGTCAGAATGAAATCAGCCTTGCTGACACCTTGATCTTGGACTTAAAGCCTCCAGAGCTGTGAGAAAAAAAATATTGCTGTTGAAGCCACCTAGTCTGTGGTATTTGGTTATGGTGACCCGAGCTAACTAATATAGGAAGGCGGCTCTCCCTTTTTCAGTCGTGGTGATGAAGGCACAGCAGCCATTTCCCCATTACAGTACAGCAAACCTATGGCAGAGATGGGATGGGCTTAAGTCAATTCACCTCAGGCCTTAAAGGTGATATAAACGGGTGGTAGGAGGATGAGCCTGAGGGGCCCATGCTTAAGGCTGTGTTTCCCAGGCATTTCTTTCATTCAGAACATGATTCCTAACTCGTTTCTTTTGTCTGTTTTATGTTAGTACATCACAAAGAAATTGTATAGTTTTTCTCTAGATCAAGGGTGAGAATCTGGAGGTGTATTTTAATAGTTTATTTGGGGGGGTATATTTTAAAACTTAGGAAATAGTTCATATTAAATGATCAAGAAAGATTTACGAGACTGCCTTCTTTGCTGTAAATCGTGTACTTTATGTTAAACATGATTGCTGCCATCATTCACACGGCAGTCGGCGCGGAGCGGCGCTCCACATCTGCAGCCCATTGGATCGCCAGCTGTCAGGCTGGCTTTGCAGAGTACACAGTTTAGGTTTTCTAGGCTTTAATTCAGTGTCAGAAGAGTTTATGTGCTGTGTAAACCTCTGCAGACTATATATAGGAAAAACACTGTCTATGCAGTAATTATAATTTTAGAGTGCTGGGCTTGTACTAATAAATTGGAGAGTAAAGGCTGGCAGGATTGGGGCTGGTGCTAAAGACAATAGTGTCAAGAATCTGGCCTTCCTTTTCCATGCTCAGCCCACCCAGATCCCAGCAAGGAGGGCTAGGGGCCTGTATATAGCAGGGGTAGCCTAGCATTCAGAATCTGGTTACCTAGTCACTCGTGAATTCCATGTCTTTTTGGCCCTTTTCATGAAAACAAAAGAATTTATGAAAGACTTTTATTGCTTATGTGGAGGGGTCATTGGAAATATGACAAAGATTTATGAATAAATATTCTTTTTTAGTTCCTCTTTTTTCTGCCTCTTCATCTTGCTTCCTCATCCTTTTATTTCATTCCCATTTATCTTATGAAAATAAATGATGAAAAGATGGGAAGAGAAGATTATAACATTAGTAAAAAATATGCATGTGTAATGAGAAGACCTGGGTTTTAATTCTGAAGTTGCCATGAATTGGCTGTGTGACCTTGGGGAAGTCATTTTATCTCTCTGAGCCCCCATTTATGACTCCATAAAATGAAGGGCTAGATCATGTAAATCTAATATTTGATGATCCCAAAGTCTCTTAGCTCTGTGAAAGAAAGTTGAAATGAAAAAGCTGGAGAATATCAACTAGCATGCATTTGTTGGTGTTGGGGTCAGGCCTGAGAGAGTCCTTTGTTTTGACTGTCTCTTTTCTCCCATTCTATTTCTCCATTTATTCCATTTTGATTTTTTAAAAAAATTATTTATTTATTTACTTACAGAGAAAGGGGAAGAAGGAAGGGCGAGAAAGAGGGAGAGCCTCTTGCTTATGTCCTGATTAGGGACCAAACCTGCAACCCAAGCATGTGCCCTGACTGGAAATCGAACCGGCAGTCTTACGCTTTGCAGAATGATGCCCAACCAACTGGGCCACATCAGTTAGGGCTCAATTTATTCTAGTGGTAAGAACCTTACATGTGTGTGTCCGATGGGCCATGCTTCAGGCATTTCCCAATCCTAACTTTGATTATCAAACCTTGCCTGTTCTGGGTTCTATTCCCCCAGAGAACCTCCACATGAAAGAAACAAAATGGATAAGTGATTTCATAAGTAGGTATAAATGATTTATTTTCTTCAGACATCATTTTTTAGATGCTTATGGCCTCTTAAATTCAATGATTACTTATTGATCACCCACTATGTTACTGACAATAGAGACTTAGATAAATAAGACATGGTCCTTGCCCTCCAGAGCTCATACTTTAGGGAAGGACATAGACCACTGACTGTGATGTAAACTGGTCTTCTAGGAGAGGAGGAAAGCCTCTGTACTGAGCTGGGTTTTGGTGATTGACAGGGTGGATTTTAATAGGACACAGTGGGTGGAGTGGAGAGAAGGCCAGCTGCAGGAGAACTTTAGTAGAGGCCCATGACAGGGAGTATTCAAAAGGTGTCTGGTGAAAGGTAAACAGACCGGGAGTGGCAATGAGTTGAGTATGAGGATAGAATTGGGAGAAGATGAACTACCATGGAAGCAGAGTGACATGAGCCTTGGAATGCCATGCTGAAGAACCTGGGCTGTGTTGTGTAGGTGGCTGTAAGCCATTGAAAGTGGGCTCGGTCCTGGTGTGAGCTGACACTGTGTTCTCTCTAGAACGTGGCATGTTTGGAGGACCAGGGTGGGAGGTATAGACCTAGCTGTGGTCTATTTGGATGGGGGTCCAGAGTCCTAGGCTTCAGGAGGCAAAAGGTGCTGCCTTTGGTGTCAGCACTGATGGGAGACATCTCCTATAACCCTGTGTGATAGGGATAGGGGATATTGGTGGCCCGGAAATTTGATTTTGGAGCACCTAGGAAATGCCGCTGGGGATTCTTGGTTGACTTGGGAGAAACCGGAGGGGTCTGTAGATCCTGCTGAGTAGGTGGGAGTAAAGCCAGAGAATTGCTTTGGTGTGAATGTCCCCATCTCACTGAAAAGCTGTGGTTAAGAAAAGAGGATGGGGGTTCAGAGGGCAGTGAACTAGGGAGAAAGGAAGGGGATTGTTGGCCAGTACTTTATGGGATCACAGTGACACATCCCCTTGTGGGGCTGACTGTACTTATCTGGCCTCAGCACAAGACCAATGTTAACCAGACTCTCCTTTCTGTGCCTCCAGAAGTGGTGGTGGGTAGAATGGAGGCAAATACTCTGAGTTCTTTGCCATTTTTGACTTGAGCAGCAATATCATAGGAGACACCATTGGTCTAGCAGCTTAAAAATTTTTTTCTTTTAAAATTCTTTGAATCTTTACGACCATGTCCAGCTTGAAGCAGCTAGAGGAGCTTGAGACCTTCGCCCATTGTCCTTTACAAGATTACAAAGGGTCTTAATATCTGAGAGGGAGGGATAGTTATTTTTTACGAACCATGGGTATGGATTTGGGGGGGGGATGCTGGGGGAGGGAGATACTGGGTGGAGGGGAGTAAAGGGGAAAAAATTGGAACTACTGTAACAGCATAATCAATAAAATATATTTAAAAAAAAAGAAAGAAAGAAAAAAAATTCTTTGAATCTTTTAAAGCCTCGGGATTAGCCAATGAGCTTTCTCATGTCACAGAAAAGACTAAGAAAGATTTGAAGGAAGAGGAGCTGGCTTCTCCACTTTCCTCTGGGGTCTGCTAGATGAACAAATCCTGTAGCTGACTTACCCACTTTTGCCCCTGGAACCTGAAAGCTGCAGCACGGGGTAAGTGGGAAGACTCTTTACTTCCAGATGATAACCAGAGAGAGATGTGGAGAATGGGTATCAAAAGGCTGAGGCTTTATTTCATTGGCGGTAGAGTCGCCTTTCACATTTCAGCACCCCCTGATCTTGCATTCCCATAGCAGCACCATTCAGATACCCGCAACACATCCCCTTAAGTAATGCGATTACTCTAGGAGGTGCTTTTACATAATGCACCTCCCATCAGGTGTGCATTATGTGCTCAATCAACCAGCACAGGACCCAGCTTCTCTCCTCTAATATAACTTTACACACAGCTAATGAACACGGGTCCCCAACAAATGACTGTACCAGTCAATAAAGAGCAGAGCAACGCTCCTTGCCTGTGTTGCCACTGCTGCCTCTGGAGCCAATTAGCCAGCTCCTTCCCAGGTGCTGCGGGAATACATTTCCCAAAGTGGTTCTCCTTCTCACCCTGGGGTTATCTTTCTCTCATTCTCCTTCACAGAGGGCATGCAAAACAGGGGAGGCTGTGGCAGTGCCCCTGGCAGACTAGACAGCTTAGTGCCGGGAACTGGGGACTTGATTTACATTCACCATCCAACTCAATTGCCTTGATCCAAACAAAGGGTGCAGGGTAATGTGGGATATAAGGGAGATGTGGTGAGCCCCCAGCATTTCTGATTCTCTGAAAAGCAAGGAAGCTGCTGAGAGAAGAGGCTGGTATGTATCTCAGCCCCTTCATGGTTTCAGAGATGCCTGACAGGCGCATATCCAGGAAGAAATGAAAGTACGTGACTGGTTGGCATTTGTCCTTTCTCCTGCTCACCCCTGTGATGACATCCCAGCGAGGTGCAATGGGACAGTCCCTGTGCTGGGAGTCAGGATGCACGGACAGTTTCTGGCTGGGTGACTTCAGGCGGGAAAATGCACCAAGATCTTAGTGTGCTCTCCTGTGCAATTTCTGCTCTGCCTCTCTCCCCGGGCTGCTGAGAGAACCAAATGATAAAATGTCTGTGAAAATACTTTGTAAAGCAAAGCTCTGCACAGATATATAGTGTTGAGTGGATAATGTGGTGAAGTGGAAACATCAATGGCTAGAAGTCAGCAGATTAGAGCCCTGAATTATTTTCTGCTCATCTCTTCCACTTACTAGCTCAGGGACCTTGGACACATCACCACAACTACATGGAACATAGTTTTATCATTGAGAAATTGGGGATGATAAAGCCTACTTCATAAAATGGTTTAAAAATTAAAAGCAGTAACAGCTGTGAATATTTAGAAAACTGTCGAGTATTATAAAAATGAAAAAAATTATTTATTATTGCCTATCTTGATTTAATTGTGGCCTTAATTTAACTCTCCCTAGTCCTTGGGTATTTCAGTTGCATTTTATTATTTTCCCCCTAGCTTTTGAGCTTCTTTTTCTTTAGCTTGAAAAATGCCCCTCTTTTATTTTAACTCTTCTCAATGAAACAATAAGCTTCTGCAGGGGTTAGGTCTGCAGTGGGTTCTTCAGTCACATCTGAAGGATTTGTATACAGCCAGTGCTTTCCGAATGCTGCAGATCCACTGAAGTCACTTGAACACTCAGGTCCACCTTCTGAGTGTTACCTCATCCCCAAGAAAGATGCTAGTGGTTTTATTCAAAGAAAGAAAGAAAGAGAGAAAAAAACAAAACAAAACAGTGAACCTAGAGAGTTATTCTTTGACTATCTCTTCTCTACTTGATGTCCTTTTCTTTTTTTTTTTTTGAGTCAATGAATGAGTCTGGTTCCCTAAACCAATTGTGCAAGCCAGTCGCTCTTTACACGTTCTATCACAGCAAGAAAAAGTCTTTAGTGATGGTGCCTTGTTGTAACTAATGGAATAAGACTACAGGAGATAAGCCCTGGCTACTGTGGCTCAGTGGATTGAGCATCGGCCTGCGAGCCAAGTGTCGCTGGTTTGATTCCCAGTCAGGGCACATGACTAGGTTGCAGGTCAGGTGCCCAGTTGGGGGCGTGAGTGAGAGGCAACCACACAGTGATGTTTCTCTCCCTCTCTTTCTCCTTTCCCCTCTTTCTAAAAAAAATAAAACAAACAAATAAGTAAATAAATAATTAAAAATAAAAAGACTACAGGAGATATCTCTTGAGTAAAAGTTATAATCTCTGTCTGCTCCAGTCTAATGTACTATCTTAAACTGAAAGATGCAATGGGATTAAAATACCTTTATTCCTTCAGATTGGAAATACCAATGCTTTTGAAACTTTAAGGCTATAAATCCACTGCATTTATATATATATATAGTTTTGAATAGGATTGATTTCCATAGATACTAACAGTGGTGAATCTTGTGAATTTTGTGTCTTGTGGGAGATTGCTAAGAGAAACTCTCCATTTCTATGTCTATTAATCATTTATTGAGTTTCTATGAGGTGCAAAGCAGTGTGCTGAGCTTTGTGGGAGACATAAAGAAGGGGGAGACATGGTCCCTGCTGGAGGTGTGTTACTTTGCAATTATTAATGAGTGCTTTCTTTCAGTATGTGGGAGCCTAGAATCAAACCCCATGTCTTCAGGCCTCCATGCTTTTTTTCAGGAACCCAAACCTTGGTATAGAGAGTCATACTTCTCTTCCTGTTTCCTCTACAATGACATTGGCTACAATAATATTTGTCAAGTTTCTGACTTGTCAAAGGGATCTCTATGATGGCTGACAGCATCATTAATGTTGAGAAATTATGGACTAGAGAGATAACAGCAGTAAAAGGAGGCAGGGATGGTTAGGACCAGGAAGGAAGCAAATGTGGTGGAATCAAGGTAAATTTTTGGGGGGGTTGAAAGTAATTTATGTTGTCTTGATCATTTAAAGAAATTTCTCAAGGCTGTGTTGATGGATTCCTCCCCTCCTCTGCAATCTTCTATGTCTATTTCATCAAGTCACTGGGTGGAGGCCTGTGAATGTCCTCCGATTCACTATTACAAGCTATTAGATAGAGACTCCAATGGTAAGTGGATTCAATAGTCCAAAGTTTCAAATGTTCCCACAAAGACACAATTTCTTTAATTATGAAAGTCCAACTTACTCAAGTCCCTTAAGAAAATTAACACAGAAAAATCTGCAGCTCAAAGACAAACCACATTCTGAATGTATATTTTAGGCAAGTTTCTATTTGGGTCCAGTGGCAGATCTCCCTCCTTGTGATTAATATGCAAACAAACTGAGTTCCTGCACAGTTAATGGCTCATGGTGCATGTGTGCATGCATGCGTGCATGCATGTGTGTGCGTGTGTGTGTATGTGTAGAGGAAGACACAACACCAAGGGAGAGTGAGAATTGGTGTCATGAATAAACTACTGATGAGTGCT